>NC_089837.1:80694671-81044378 GCF_035609145.1 Eleutherodactylus coqui | reverse complement strand
GGGTTGCAAATAGCTAAGACCAGCCATGCCTATCATAGCTAATATGAGGTATTCATAGGAGGAGGGGCTTTTACAACCTCTTGCAAACAAGACAAGTATCTCTAATGCTAGAACTTTTAAAAGATGTATTGAACACTGAAGCTGTATTATACAATTACACTGAACCTTCTTCTTAGTGGAACTATCTCATAGTGATAATACAAGTACTCATAAAAAGTAAATTAAGCCATAGCTCCAATCTATTTTACTCGCACATTGTTTTTCTTTTACATTAATATTACTCCAAGAACATACTTAAGGAATTAATTAAGAAGTGCTCTGAGCTGACAGTAATGAAAAATAGAATTTAATAGAATTAGGTGAATTAATAGTGTCCTGGCTTGGGCATGGGGAACTGAGGTAATAATGTTCCTTCGCCTTTGTTTATACTCACTTTCAGTGCTCTTTATGTCTCACTGGTAATATAAATAGTTATAAGTAGATTGGTAATAAAAATTGGTTCATTTACTTGAAAGAGTATTTACACAGACCCAAGCAATGTCTTTCTGTAAATGCATTTCTATGTCCAATGAACCTTTCAATATAATAACACGGACAAGTAACTTTATCATTGTGATCATAATGGTTCTAATGTGTACCGAGGTTTGTGATAAAGTAAAATGAAAAGCTCCTCTGAAGCTCTTAATGCTAGCTTATCTTTTGTACCAGGGTATATTTAATGTACATAGAGTGCCAAGACCCTCATTGTGGTCATAAAATGTACCCTTACTTATCCAGAATGTGGAGGGAGCCAGGAATATTTCACTAATCATAAGATTGCAGCATAAGTGATATTCCTCATAAGATTTTGGGTGCCTCATGTCTCATAAAATGCCACATATTCTTAGGTAAAACGAAAAAAGTTTGGTACCGTGTTAGCCAGTAGACCAAACTGTGATTGTTCCCAGCAAGAGAAACCAAGTAATCTTGTAGATATGATAGCTTTTAATGGCTAACAAAATTACATGATGTTATAGCCAGCTTTCAAACCTACTCAAGGTTCTTCCTCAGGCCTATGGCGTAGATCTGAATGAAGGTTTCTAAATTTGACTGGACCTGGATGACTATTGCATGATATCGGGAGTAAAGAAGGATTGGGCATGTTGATTTTCAATGCCTGATTCCAAGAGATAAGCTGCTGACAGAGCAGTCTGGTAGTGCTATTCTCCACTCTACCTATTGGAAACACATGAACACTTGGCTGGTCTACTGGCTACGTACCGGAGATAGTACTGATGCTTATTATAGGCATCAACGCAGTGTTCGACAATGCTTTCCCCCATTGGTCTAAAGTCACTACATGACAGCTACCGGTATTGTCCAAAATTGTTGATTTTCATACTACAGTTAGCTCTAGCACTGGTGTTATGGCTTAAGCTTTTACTACAGTATGATATATATATCAGTTGATATGCTTCACTTTTCTGGCCATCAAAAACCAAAAGGAAGCCTGAATGAAAAAAGGAAATAATGGAAGTGTGAATAGAGTCCCAGATAATTAAGGCTCTTAGCACAGTTAACACTATTGCACTGCCTCTCTATGTTTTGTTAGCAGTTGGAGGATGTCCTAGAATGAAAATGGATGAGAAATACATGATAATACCTGATAATATGTACTATCGATGCATTCAACCTATAATAGCACTGTATGTTTTATGAAAATTTAACAAGGTTTTATGAAAATTTAACAAGGTTTTATGGGAAAAACTATTGATGACCTAATTAGTATAGGACACTGATAGCAGATTGGATGGGGTCTGTTGATCAGTTGATTGGAAGATGTTACAGATAGCCAGAATGCTCTGACCACTGTCTGTTCTGTAGTGGCATGGTTTGCTTTTGCAGTTCTTTACCATTAAAGTGAATGGGAGAGATCTGCAATATTAAACCGATCCATTTCTGATTGCTGACTTTTCGGAGGATACATCTGCCGCTACAAATCCCACAACAAAATGTGCAGGTCTAATTGCACATTTTGATGCAGAATTGCTGGCAGAAGTCAATTTTATTCTGCATCAAAATCTGCACGGAGCCATGCAGACTTTGGTACAGAATTTACTGCGGCTTGCAGTGCAGAATGTGGAAAAACTCTGCCTATGTGAGAGGGCCCTTTGTCTTACATTACTTATATCCAATAAGGAACACATTTTTGTTACATACCTTAATTTACCAACCCATCCTACTGAGAGATTGAAAGTTCCACCATTTAATGTTACCAATATGGCAGCCTTTTCCTCCCACTACATTGTTTACATAAGCAATGAGTCTAGGTCACAGTTTACAATATCTGGGTTCCATACAGTTAAAACAGAGGATCTACAATGCATGTTCCATTTACCATCTTGCAACTCACTGAGTTTGTTTGGTGGGCAACTGGAGTAGTAAATAATATATGGGGTACTACAATGGGTGTAAAGGTGACTAATATGATCTTTATGTACTGTTACATCCTCAAATATTTGTATTCAAGTTAATTCATGTCAGCTGAATCACAGACTCCTCCAAAAGGAAGAGTGATTCTCTGATTTGGCTGACATGATCTAATTTGTATACTATTTCACATGGAGCATTTCATGAAAATAAATTTCCACATACCAATTGGATCCCTTTAATTAGAACCAGTACACCCCCTCCCCAAGCAGCCTCAAATATTTAAATAATTCTTATGACTCATCCCTGCCATATTATTCACATCTCTGTTGTCCAGTATTTTTATCCTTTTTTGCCTCCTAGCATTGCTCTGTTGTCCAGAGAACTCCAAGCTTGGCCATATTTGGTCATCAGAGTACCTACCCTTCAATGACCATTCCTTAATCTTAGGACAACCACACACTAATCTAAGTGCTGTTCTGTGCACTTAATAAACTGACGCTGACAATACCCTTAAATTGCGCTTTCAGGTGTTGACCTATTCTTTCACTCTTAACGTATATTCTGTGGATTGATCCCAGCTTTGTTTTCTAACCACAACTGGTTCATGCCTGGTGCTTCTACATGACTCAGACTACTTACTGGTATTGATTCTTGGCTATCATGACCTCTCATACACTCTACACCACAGCTCTGCTTAACAACCTCTGTAGTGTACCCGCCACCAATCTTCCGATATTCCACCTCGCCCGTGGACAGGGGGCCTTACACTGCAGCTTTTCTTCTTTTAGGCACACCAATGGCTTCAGCTGATGCACATTTTATAGTTGAGTTTGGGGTAATGAGAACACTTAATTTCTGTCTTATCAGAGGTCCAGGCTAATGCTTTGTTTCTCATCCATGCTTTACGCTGCAGCTCTGCTTGTTTAGATTGACTGCTGTCTACAGCCATAAAGAACAGCAGGGAGTCAATACAAGAAGAGATTATAACATTACAGTTTAAACAGATGATTATAAACTACAAATAACTAAATTACCAGAGAGAAGTGGATAGTCTGGTGACTACTGCATATAAACTGAGGGGGAGGAGCCACAATAAGGGGAGGAGTCTCAATAAATGGGCAAAGTCTCAATAATGGGGATATAATGCAGATCTGCTTTAATAAAATAAAAATGAAAGGAATAGTCATTAATTATTAGGACATCATAAACAGTTTATGCTGACGGATGGGTTGGTCAATGGTCTCCCGACTATGTCCATGGATTGGTGGAGCCGAGGTCACATCAGTTTGTCTCTGACAGATTTGATCTGGCCAAGAGGATTCTTTGACTAAAGAACCAGCAATACAATAGAGTGGTGTGAAGGCAGTTTTTCTTGGGACTATGTAGAACAAGAGCCCTTCCAACCAGCCAATCTAAAGAACCCCCAGACGATGTCTTCTTCCTTCTAGAGGAGAGTTAGATAGGAATCTTCCCATAGAGAAAAAGGCCTCTGCTCCAGTCATGTGCTCTTTACGGTTTGGACTATAATAACATTTTCCAGCATTCCATTGATATTAGTGATGGTTCTAGATCAAGACATCCCAATGGACAAAGGTATTAGAAGAATGAGTGGGGCCCTTCACTGGAGGATCCATCTTCCTGCAGTTACGTCTCCGTATAGACATGAAGCCAGAGCTGGAACCTGAGGGAAAAGATGGACAGTAGGGATTCGGAGATACTGAGAGGCCATATTTATTTACTACAGATACAGCCCATTGTCATCAATTATCTGGTGGACAATATGGGGAAAACCCTACAAGATCCAGACATAGGCCCTTGTATTTTGTAAGTGAAGATGACAACACTTCTTGTTGCCAGTTCAGCACTGTCAAAAGCTTGTCGGAGCCTAGTATCAAAACCCATGGAAAAAGAGCCCTTGTTGTGCACATCACCCACTTGTGTGGTTCATACTGCCGGAACCCAAGGCATGAAGAGCACTCATGAGGGCAGAATATCAGTAGCTCTTCTCACAGGGGCCAACAGCCTTCACTACTGAGAAAACAAAACTGCGGCTGCTACAGGCATTCCCTTCAGACTCCAGCTTACAAAGTGGTCGGGTGAGGCTAAAAAGTAATAGAAAACAGAATACTCACCTGCTTTGCATTTTCCCAGTCTAGTCCTGCCTGACTACTGGCTGCATTGTCATGTGCTTTGTGTAGAGATGAGCTAGCACCAAAATGCTCGGGTGCTCGTTGCTCGAGTCGAACTTTCGGATTATTCACCCAGCTGCACTAAACACCCTCTCTGAAAATACGCAGGGCAAGCAAGCACCTCCAGGGTGTACAGCGCAAGTTTGTGCCACGTGTCCAGCTTTGACACCCAATAGTTGTATGGAGCAGAGTCATCACGGAGGACGGTGGTACGATCGGCTACGCACTCCCTCACCATCTTTTTACAGTGCTCCCTCCGACTCAGCCTTGACTGGGGAGTGGTGACACAGTCTTGCTGGGGAGCCATAAAGCTGGTAAAGGCCTTGGAGAGGGTTCCCCTGCCTGCGCTGGACATGCTGCCTGATCTCCGCGCCTCCCCTGCTACTTGGATCTCGGAACTGCACCTTCTGCCACTAGCGCTGTCAGATGGGAAGTTTAGCATCACTATTTCCACCAGGGCCCTGTGGTATTGCATCACTCTCGTACTCCTTTCCTCTTCGGGAATGAGAGAGGAAAGGTTCTCCTTATACCATGGGTCGAGAAGGGTGTACACCCAGTAATCCGTGTTGGCCAGAATGCGTCTAATGTGAGGGTCACGAGAAAGGCAGCCTAACATGAAGTCAGCCATGTGTGCCAGGGTACCAGTATTCAACACATGGCTGTCCTCACTAGGAAGATGACTTTCAGGATCCTCCTCCTCCTCCACAGCCCATACATGCTGAACAGATGAGAGGCAAGCAGCATGGGTACCATCTGCAGTGTGCCAAGCTGTCTCTTCCCCCTCCTCCTCCTCCAAAATGCGCTGAGATATAGACATGAGGGTGCTCTGGCTATCAAGCGACATACTCTCATCCCCCATCTCCTATTCCAACTGCAAAGCGTCGGCCTTTATGCTTTGTAGCGAACTTCTCAGCAGACATAGCAGCGGGATGGTAACGCTAATGATTGCAGCATCGCCGCTCACCATCTGGGTAGACTCCTCAAAGTTTCCAAGGACCTGGCAGATATCTGCCATCCAGGCCCACTCCTCGGTAAAGAATTGGGGAGGTTGACTACCACAATGCCGCCCATGTTTGAGTTGGTATTCCACTATTGCTCTATGCTGCTCATACAGCCTGGGCAACATGTGCAGCGTAGAATTCCAGCGAGTGGGCACGTCGCACAGCAGTCGGTGCTCTGGCGGATTAAACCGATGTTGCAGGGTCCTCAGGGTGGCAGCGTCCATGGTGGACTTGCGGTAGTTTTTCAGAAATCGCTGAACCACCAGATTGAAGACGTGGGCCAAGCATGGCACGTGTGTGAGGCTGCCAAGCTACAGAGCCGCCACCAGGTTACGGCCGTTGTCACACACGACCATGACCGGTTGGAGGCTCAGCAGCGAAAGCCAGAGGTCAGTCTGCTCTGTCAGACCCTGCAACAGTTCGGGGGCTGTGTGCCTCTTGTCACCTAAGCTGAGTAGTTTCAGCATGGCCTGCTGACGCTTGCCCACCATTGTGCTGCCACGCCGCGCGATACTGACAGCTGGCAACGTGCTGCTCCCACTTCTTAATTGAGAGGTAGTGGTTGCGTAGGTGGAGGGTTTAGAGGAGGTGGCATAAACCGCCGCAGATACCGGCACCGAGGTAGGACCCGCTATTCTGGGTGTGGGTAGGATGTGAGCGGTCCCAGGCTCCGACTCAGTCCCAGCCTCCACCAAATTCACCCAATGTGCCATCAGGGAGATATAGTGGCCCTGCCCACCAGTACTTGTCCACGTGTCTGTGTGTAAGTGGACCTACCAAGTAACTTTCCAAAGGTTGGGCATCGGTCACGACAAACTCCTCAGGTGAGAAAGGAACCCGTTTTTCCCACTCATGGCAGGGACCCGAGAACAGTTCCTGGGAGTCTGCCTGCTCAGAATATGTCATTTTCATGGAGTGAGGAGGCTGGGAGGAAGGAGGAGCAGCAGCCAGGGATTCAGCATTGCAGTTCCTAAGCCGGGAGTAGTGGACTGCGTAGAAGACTGAGTGGCCGATACATTGCTGGATGCATTTTCTGCCATCCACGACAGGACCTGCTCACACTGCTCTGTTTGTAATAAAGGTCTACCACTTGGACCCATTAATTGTGATATGAAGCTGGGGACCCCAGAAATTTGCCTCTCTCCTAATCCCGCAGCAGCCGGCTGTGATTCAGCTGGACCAGGAACTTGGCCTGTGCCCACACCCTCACTTGGACGTCCACGCCCACATCCTCAACCCTTACCCCTACTCCTCATCATGGCGGATTAAGAATAGAGCAGGGCCCAAATAAATAATTGACAACTGGGCCTTAATTCACCGCACACAGAGACTTGTAGATAGCAGAGGCTCTGAGCTGTGACTTGAAAAAAATAACCCGCTGTCTTGCGCTGATACCTAGGGGTAATTTACCGCTCGCAGAGACTTGTAGATAATAAAGGCTGTGTGGAGTGGGAGAAGACTCTAAAGCCAGTGGATAGTGCTGGTAACTGCGGCTATCTCAGCCCCACCAGCGGAAATGGTATTGTGAGACGCGCTGCACAGTGGCAGAGCTGAAATACTTTGCAGTGGCCCCGGTAATATTACAGTACTGTTTAGCGGTGAGACCACTGTCTAAATCACTGCAGACAGAGAACGGTATAAATGAGGTAGTTCGCAGCAGGCTAGGAATTGTTTGAGTGCACTTTCCTGGTGAGAGCGGTATTGTACAGCACTGCAGACAGAAAAAGTATAACCGAAAGGCTGCAAACAGGCCTAGCTGCATTATAGAAAAATGGAAGCACTACTACTCCCAGCAGGCCCCAAGTAAAATGCACACGGTCAGACGTAGCCCAACGAATAGGCTTTGGGGTTTTTGCACTGAGGATACGGACTGTATAGTGTATATTACTTTCCCTGTAGAAGTGGCTGTTGCCCCAACACTCTGCGTCTAATTCACTGCAGACAGAGAATGGTATAGATGAGGTAGTTCACAGCAGGCTAGGAATAATTGGAGGGCACTTTCACGGTGAGAGCGGTTTTGTATGGCACTGCAGCCTGAAAAAAGTATTACTGAAAGGCTGCAAACAGGCCTAGCTGCATTATACAAAAATGGAAGCACTACTAGTACTACTACTACCAGAAGGCCCCAAGTAAAATGCACATGGTCAGATGTAGCCCTAAGAAGGACCATTGGGGTTCTTGAAGACAGGACCCAACACTACCACTTTCCCTATATCAGAAGCAGCACTTTCCCTATACTCTGTATAATAGACTGCAGACTGAGAACGCTATAGCTGAAATGGCCTGCGCAGCCCAAGATGAAAAAAAAAATTGTGCACTACTGTTCCCAGCCAGCCACAACAGTAATGTACATGGTCAGATGTAGCCCTAAGAGGGACCGTTGGGGTACTTGAAGACAGGATCTATGCTAACACTTTCCCTATATCAGCAGCAGCACTTTCCCTAATCTCTCCCAGTGTGTGTCTGAGGCGAGCCACGGGCGGGACCGCTTTAAGTACTTGGTGGTCACTTGATCTCGCCAGCCACTCACTGCTGGGGGGAGGGATAGGGCTGGCACGTCACAGGGGGAAGTAGTAATGCCTTCCCCGCATGTCTATTGGCTCGAAAATGGTGCTAAACATGCGGGGAAGGAAATGGAATTGACTCGAGTACCGCGTGGTGTTCGTCTCGAGTAACAAGCATCTCGAGTACCCTAATACTCAAACGAGCATCAAGCTTGGACGAGTGTGCTCGCTCATCTCTAAACACAATTCAAGTGGCCCATTAGTTACAAATAGAAACATGAGTGTTTCTTTTGCAGAGGTGGTCACCCTATGTCCTGATGTTTTAAAAAAGCAAGCTCGTCTGGTCAGTCTTCTGCAAAATAATTTGTGGCAAAAAGCATTGACACCGGTAAAGTTGGAGAACATGCTTCCTTGGTTAAGCAGGTTTCCAAACAAACTGATAGAGAAGTTGTTAACTGATAGGTTAACTATGGGTTTTCTTTTGAATGTGATTCAGGGTATTGGGTGACAAGGTCTTGAATATTTGGCTTCGCTTAGAATGTATCCTCATGTTGTCTCGTCAGTTGATCTACAGCTTTTCATGCTGCGGGTAGTACTGGCTTCGATGCATTTTGGGATGGTCATTAGTGTGTTGATCAGTGGCATAGTTCATGGGTGTTGGATGGTGTGACTTCTAATCTGGTCCTCTTGGAATTATTCCCTATTGTTGTTTTTTTGGTTTTATGTGACCATTATTTTGCCAATAAGTGGGTTTTGTTTCATATGGATAACAAAGGGGTTATGTATGCTATTAACTGTTTATCTTCAAAATTTATGATGGTGGTTAAGCTTTTGTGTCACCTTGTAATTCTATGTTTACATTTAAATATTTTGGATTAAAGCAGGACACATTACAGGTATAAATAATGTAATTACCGATTCTTTATCACATTTTCAGCTGGAGAAGTTTGATACCCTGGGCCTACGAGGAGGGGGCAGCATGCCCGGAGCACTTGTGGCAATTGATTTTTGTCGTTACCGGTTTTTACATGGAGGCATTACATCTCAGCCTCGTTTTGCTGTGTTACATTTTGTTATAGATATGTTTTTCTTCCTTTTAATAATCAGGACCTTATAGCCCTTTCCTTTTGTTTTGTTTTTTTTGCTTCAGGAAAGCCAGGTTTGTCCTCCAGTTACTTAATATTTTAGTGTGAAGCAGATTTAAAAGGGGCATACGTAGACTGGGCATGTTCTGAATGGTAGGTGCCCTTTTTTTACTTCGTCCGCGTGGAATCTGTATTTTTTTATCCAATCTGAGTTTTGCTGTATATTGAAACATTAAAAGTTAAAACAGTGAAGGGAATTTAACTGCGATCTGCTGTTAGCACAGTTCTGTTAGTTTTTACTCTTGCCTCTTTTTGCTAGGATATAAAGGTTTTGTGGGCTGTATACACATGAGCCGCCACATACAGTTGCTCATGAGAATAACATGTTTTTTCTAAATGTACACCTGCTACCTTAAATGTTTGCCCTTGAGCATTGCTCCAATGTATCTCTAGCTCTGAGAGACGTGTGACGGTTGTCATCTAGGGTTCGGCAGACCTGAGATTGCTCCAATGTCTCTGTAGCTCTAAGAGACGTGTGACAGTCATAATCTAAAGTTTGATGAGCCTGAGACTGCCCAGCGGTCTCTACTGCTCGAAGAGCAGCTCGTCTTTCAGCTTCTTGATGTCTTCTTGCCTCAGTGTGGTCATCAGATTCTTGGTTTCTAGTAATTTTCACAGCTCAATCTCTGCTAGAGCTATGCGTTAGATCTGATTTAAGCTTGTGCAGCATATTAAAAGAAGACCAAAAAATGGATAGGAAATACGAATATCAAAAGGAAAACATTTCTTACACAGCTGAGGTAAAATAAAAGCTGCACTGTGATTGATTGCTATGGGCAACACAGATTTTCTTTAAAATCTCAATCCATGTTGATGCGTCTTTGGTTCAAGTTCTAATCCCGGGCAACGCTGGTACCCCTGCTAGCTTAATAATTGCATACGTGCGGCAATGACATCTTTCCTCATGTATCTGCCAGTTTGTGTAGGTATAACTTATGATGTGCACCCTGTGCCCCTCCAACTTGCCACACGGCGCACGCCAATGGCAAAGCAGATATGCACCGGCGCATCACCAAATAAATCTATCTTGTTGCGCTCCCTAGAGAACTCTATAAATTTTGGGGATAAAATGTAGCCTGTGGCCATCCTCAAGATGCAAGCTAACCCCCTGCCAAATCTCATCACAAGCACTTCAGCAGTTTAGCCATGAAAAGGTAACAAACAGACATATAGACAGAGTTACTTTCACATTTGTAATATTAGTATGGATATGTGTGTCAGATTGTGACTCTGCTTTTGAAGCTTCTTTTTTTCATCAGCTTTTTGTTTGATGTTTTGGGGGGCTTTCCATACTTTTGCCTCATTCCTCGAGTCATTCGTCAGGCTTACAATTCGTGCATGTTACTGTTTTTAATAATTGTGCGTCTGTTTTAATTAAGCTTAAGGCTTCGTTCACACGGGTGACACGAGAAAATCGCAGCAATATCACATTGCTGGTCTGTGCGACATCGCTGCAGTTTCTCGCGGTGAGACCGCGACTTTGTAGTGCTACAAAGTCGTGTGACTTTATAGCATCACATGCAAGGATTTTCGGGGGATGTCTGAAATATAAGCCCTTCCCCGAAAATAAGCCGTAGCTGAAGAAGAAAAAAAAAACCCATAAAGCTGCAGCTTCTCCCCTGGTCCCCGGCACTGATCTTCTTCTCTCCTGGCCGGGAATTGAAAAATCTCCGCCTCTTGGAAGCGCTGGCTTTGACTGGCTGACGATTAGCCAATCACAGCTAGCGCTCCTTTAACCAATCACAGCAATTCATCGATTTTTCAATCCCTGGCCAGAAGAAAAGAAGATAGTACCGGGGACCCGGGGAGAAGCTGCGGCTGGGCTGACAGCACGTCTTAGGTGATGTATATGTGTTTTTTCATTTTTTCCCTGCAGCTAGGGCTTAATTTAGACTATGTAGGAGAATTTCCTACTGTCAAAGTTGTATCGCACAGCACGAAAACTGTGTTTTTGTGTGATGCGCTGCAACAGAGAGGAAGGCTCCATAGGGAAACATGGGCTACAAAACATCGCAAGTCGTGGGCATATCGCCGAACCTGCGAGGTTTTTGTGTCGAGTTGTTGCATGCTACAAAATATCGTATGTGTGAAGTAACCCATAGGAAAGCATGGGCTTCTCATAGATGCGATTTGTAGCATTGTAGCAACACAACAAAATCGTGCGACTTTGTAGCCCTTGTGAACGAGGCTTTAAGGCCCAATGTCCACGGGTGGATTTAAATTGTGCAAGATCCGCAATTCAAGCTGCCAATAGAGAAACATGGGCTTCTGCACTGTAATTAAAGCATGCAGATTTGTTTTGCTGACCTTTTGGTCCGGAATACAAATCGCAGCATGCTTCATTTCAGTGCGGTTTCTGCACGATCAGCTGCAGAAGGCCGCATTGGAAAGGATAACATAGACAGTACTTCTGCATTGGGCCTTGCCAAGCACTCAATCATGGTTGCTCTCGCTCTGCTTAGGTGGGGCTCATTTCTTCCTCCTCACATGCACATCCAAGTTGGGGAAAACCTCTCTTCCTCCTCCATGCTTTACTAAATGACTGCTAAAGGTACCACCATGTAGCTGTACGCCCTGATTACCACTCCAGAAGACATGGACATGTTTTCCCGCTCTCAAACACTCACTTATATAACCTCTCTCATATCACGTTAAAGGACATAAAGACCGTGCCCTGGCCAAGCATAAAGTATGGGGGAAGACCCATATCAAATAGACTCAAAGCAATCCCCAAGGGAAGGAGTTACTTGCGACTGCAGACTCATTTTATTCTCACCGGAGTTCATTCTGGTGTGTACCGGAATGGTGGCATCACCCGTGACAAACTCCACACTTGTTCTACCATTGGTTCAGCATCCCCATCCTAGGGGTGTCAGGAAGAGGCCAAGCAATGCCCTGGCCTTGGCTGCGAGCATCCTTCTAGGAGCATGGTAAGTGCCACCGTGACAAGCCAGCATCTTGCCCTCCCAGCTCCTCAGCGTATGCCATGTGTTCGCAGTCACCCTAGGGATGCTGCATGAAGAGTGTGTATTAGAATGTGTGCAGAGTGTATATAGAGGTGTACAGAGTGTGTATATAGGTGTGCAGAGTGTGTAGCATGTGTATTAGAATGTGTGCAGCGGATTCAGCTGAAAATCAAGAGATTTAAAAAACAAAACCTGTATTGCCCATGTCCGACGGTGAGCAGTGCGGACCATCCGCAGTACCGATGTCCCTGCAGAAGAGAGGTCTGCGCGGATGCCGCCTCCTGCCTGCACAGGTATGCAGAGTCCTCAGCTGCGGGCAGGGTTGGATGCCGCTGCGGCCTCCTGTACATGGAATTCGACCCGCCTGTGGCCTTAAGTCCTAAAATGGATGTTCGAGGCAAAGGCTGTTTGTTGCATATTGGTGCTGTTCTGCAGAGTATGATATGCTCAGTGTGTGCTTATTGTGCTATAAGGCCTAATTTAGGTAGGAAGTAGAGATGAGTGAGTATACTCGCTAAGGCACATTACTCGAGCGAGTAGTGCCGCTCCCCGGCCGCCGCCAGCCCCCAAATCTTTAGAGACGAGCAGGGAGATACTCGGCTAAGGCACTACTCGCTCGAGTAATGTGCCTTAGCGAGTATACTCGCTCATCTCTACTTCCTACCTAAATTAGGCCTTATAGCACAATAAGCACACACTGAGCAGACCATACTCTGCAGGGGAGCGGCGGGCGAGAGCAGGGAGGAACGGAGGGGATATCTCTCTCTCCCTATCATGCAACCTGCAGCACTGGCACGGACTACCTGCCCTTTGTACATACGCTCTGCAAACACACTCTGCACACCTGTATACACACTCTGCACACCTGTATACACACTCTGCACACCTGTATATACACTCTGCACACATTCTAATACACATGCTACACACTCTGGGGATGCTGAACCAATGGTAGAACAAGTGTGGAGTTTGTCACGGGTGATGCCACCATTCCGGTACACACCAGAATGAACTCCAGTGAGAATAAAATGAGTCTGCAGTCGCAAGTAACTCCTCCCCTTGGGGATTGCTTTGAGTCTATTTGATATGGGTCTTCCCCCATACTTTATGCTTGGCCAGGGCACGGTCTTTATGTCCTTTAACGTGATATGAGAGAGGTTATATAAGTGAGTGTTTGAGAGCGGGAAAACATGTCCATGTCTTCTGGAGTGGTAATCAGGGCGTACAGCTACATGGTGGTACCTTTAGCAGTCATTTAGTAAAGCATGGAGGAGGAAGAGAGGTTTTCCCCAACTTGGATGTGCATGTGAGGAGGAAGAAATGAGCCCCACCTAAGCAGAGCGAGAGCAACCATGATTGAGTGCTTGGCAAGGCCCAATGCAGAAGTACTGTCTATGTTATCCTTTCCTATGCGGCCTTCTGCAGCTAGTGGATCACCGCGTAGAGGTACACCCATTTTGTCTGTCACACACGGGTGTTCTGAAGTCTGGATCGCCATGTGGAGGTACTACTGTTCAAGTCTACTAATTTCCTGCACTGTCATTTCTCCAAGTTTGCCACATAAAGTTTATTTCAGGCCCTCACCATTCCCAGTGACCTGAGGTACTTCATATCTGTCTGTGGCTCATTTTATTCTGCACCAGAGTTCATTCCAGTGTGTACCAGAATGGTAGCACGACTCGTGACAAACTCTTATCCTGTTCCACCATCTTTTGGGCATCCCTATCCTAAGGGTGTCCAGAAGAGGCCCAGCGGTACTCTGGCCCTGGCTGTGTGCATCCCTCCAGGTGGGAGTGTCGTAAGTGCCCCTATGACAAGCCAGCATTTTGCCCTCCCAGATCCTCAGCGTATGCCATGTGTCCGGGATCACCTTAAGGGATGCTGCAAGGTGCACTTTGACTTTGTTGCCCAAGGGCCCATGTACATCTGAAGCTGGTCATGACCAAGGGTCTGGTTGAATCCTTCCTTGGGCACTAATATCGCCAACCCAGTGGAGAGTCCTGTACAAGTCCATCCATTTTTTTATTCTTTGAGGATAGGAGGGGGATTGTGGAGTGGAGAGAGTAATGTGGGTGGGGGGAGGGAGGAGGAGAAAGTTTGGGGAGGGAAAAGTTTTCATCCATGTTCATCCGGCATCCTGTAGATGCAGGTGGAAATTACTTTTCTAAAGTATCTAAATAAGGAGGAAACAGAAACTAATGATACCAAGTGTTGAATGAATGAAAGTTTATTCAAGTATGAGGAATGCTGGAACTGAAGTTCGCAGGGTGATAAGTGGAAGGCACACATGACAGGGTTAACAGGAAGGGAAGAGTTAACCTGGCAAGTGGTAAGGGAAAGGGTTGGAGGGATTTTTTGAGAAACCTTGTCATAGCAGCAATGGGGGGAGGGTCCTTGGAGTCAGCATAAAAGTATGGTGGGGGGAAGGCAGGGGCTGGATCGCTACCTTCCCCCTCTTGATTGATTAGTAAGTGGGTCTGTCGCCTCTTGGCTTTGACAGGCAGTGCCCTGCAAAGATGGTGGAAATGGCTAGCCAGGGTATGGCTAACTGGCCTTGGTGTCAGGAGGTCAGCAACTAGAGGCTAGTTGATGAGTGCTGGATCTCCTGAGTCAGTTGGCTTGTGGCGGGAGGCGTGGTTTGAGAAATACTGTCAACCGAGTTGGTTAGTATGCGACTGGTTGAAGTTACAACTATTTCCCATGTTGGTGAGGCGACAGATTTTTTGTGGCTCCAAGGATCTCTCCCTAGTTTTCCCATTGGGTTAAAATGTTTCATTTGTTCAATGTTATCTTTGTTAATTAACATGGCTGCTGTGGCCAAAATAATCCAAAGAAAAAGGAGTCTGTGGTTAATTAGGTAAGATGGGGTTTGAAGGGGGTGACAGCAGTGGAGATGACTCCATTACATGCGGTCATGGTTTCTCAAAAGTGATTATCTGATGGATGTGGGGAGAGGAAAGAGTTATGGAGTGGGGAAGGGGTTTGGGGAGAGGGTTATGGGAGTGGAGGGAGTAGAGGGTTATGGGGAAAGGGAAGGGGGATTGGGGAGGTGAAAGGTTCTAGCCGTTGTCATGGCATTTATTTGGGCGGCAGCAGGTGAAAAGTCCTCGGAAAGCTCTAAATAAAGAAGAAAACAAGTGTGAGACTTGGGGGTTCAGGTGGTGCTTGATTATCATTTCCTACATGGACTAGATGTACCTATTTTTGTTTCAGCAAGTTGTGGTTTTAGCTACTGAACATAAATCTGCGCATTAGTGATGAGCAAACTGAAACAGTCCAACTCTGTTTTGGGTTAAATGTCACTAAAAGTTCAGTTCAGCATGAACCCGAATCTCGGGCGGTTTGTCTCAGCTGAACCACCACCACTGTTATACACTAGTTTTAGGGGTATTGGTGAAATTCCGGTTCAGTTTAAACTAATCTGGAATGAACCAAACTTTATGCTGAAATTCAGTGAACCAGCCAAACCGAATTTTTAAAAGTTCACTCATCACTATTGGTCATTATATGTTCATATACCCACACAACGTATAACTCCCGTATACAGTAGTATACACTGTGTACAATTCAGGTATCCAGTAACCATAGAATCACCATTACCTCTAATCTATACACAGACAAATGTAGGGAGAAAATAAAGCTATGAAGGTTTGTTCACATCTGTGCCAGTTTCTGTTCGGAGTCGCTGGCACAAATCACACATGAAACGCTGGACCAAAAATGTTGCATGTCCGGTAAAATGCTGCGGGGTTTCAGCAACTGAACAGACCCCATTATAGTCAATGGCGTCAGCTCAATGCCATAAGGTTCTATTATAAAAAGGAACCGTTTGGCCGAGGATTCTGTTTTCCTGCTCTCATAATAGAGCAAGAAAACAAAATCCCCAATGCAAATGTAATAACCTAAGTTTTATTTCCCTGCCTCCATGAACCTCACAGAAAAAATACCGTCAGACATAAAAAATAAATGAATTTGTACTCACCTGGTGAATCTAGCCCATCTTCCGGTCTTCTTTCTGCTGCTGGAAAAAAAAATGGACAAGATGAGAAACTAAATGTCACAAAAGAAAAACTAAAACATTATATTCTGTATCCGTCCATGAAATACCATGAACCTATGATGGAATGCTTCAATATGCCCATGGGAGATAATTCTGTACTTACCTCTTAATGCTCTCTGCCTTATCAATTATTGGGCATTCGCTGATAAGGTTGACATCTTCAATATGATTAGTTGGACTTTGATAGTTGGACTTTTCCTTTTTGTCTTCTTCCCTATTAGATAATACATAATATATATATTTATATATTTAGTGTGCTGTAAAAGTAGCCATTTTTTTCCCAGCAGAAAACTGGCCAAAGTCTCTAAGTAAATTCTCGCCCTTGTAATGGGTAGATATCCATGACTCAACTAATGGCGCCATGCCTTGTACTGTGTAGCGCAAGAGCACAACCCAACCGCAATACTAATCTGTATACTAACATAAGTCCTATCCAGCCATCCTGTGAATGTGTCCGGTGTACCGACCCGACTCATCATTTATGTGATATCCAGTGTGTACCGCCATGTTGTATATGACTGTCAGTCTGGATAGTACAAGTCATTATCAACGAACTATGTGTAATGTTGTGTCATATACGGTGTGTACAATAAACCCATCATAGAGGAAGCAGTACTTACAGAACAAAGTTGACAGATTCGTCCAGGAGGTGGTCACTAGGAGAGGCCGTGGTGTTATCTTTTTCTGCCTTGTCCTCTTCGCTATTAAACAATGCATAAATATTATATATATAGTGTTGCGTGATATATGACATATTTATACAATAAGCCCATTGGAGATGATTCAGTACTTACACAGTGATGCTGTCGGTTGTGTCCATTATGTTGGAGTCCTTGAGGACGGAAGGTGTCTCATCTTCCTCCTCATCATCTTCTTCTCTGTTGAACGACACATAACATATATATACATTTAGTTCTGGTGACTAATGGGGCCAGAGGATAATATAACCATACATAGAAAAAGAAAATCTCCAGGTGGTAGGGTTAGCCCTTTTAGGACTGGTGTATTGTAGGCTTTAAGGAAGCAGTGACTTTTGACATTTTTGCATCTCCATGTTCTGATAGCCATAACTTTGTAATTTTACCATCAGAGGTCCCATATGGGGTTTATTATAGTGGGATCATTTAAATAAGTTAAGTGTCACATTTTAGGGTAGATGGGGGTTACTTATGAACTGTCACTCCTTTCTGTCCTTTTATTAGGAGGAGAATTAAGGCCCATTTAAACCCAACGATTCTTGATCAAAAATTGCTGAAAGCCGTCTTTGGAGCAAGAATCGTTGGATCTAACTGAATGGACTTCGTATATTTTTCATTTACAAGTTGTGCATTGATCTCTTTCAGCAAGCTGAAAGAGAGCAATGAGCCTTATCAGTGCTGCGCGCTGAGTTCTCAGTGGGATACCGCTGATACTATTGTTTCAGCTGGTGTGCCGCTCAGAGAACACAGCAGGAGTATGCTGAAGACAGCGTTACAGCTGTGTTTTGCATACCCCACTCGGAGTGCTCGGCTGTATACCAGCTGATCTCTCCGAAAACACAGCAGGAGTATGAAGAAGAGAGCAGTCCAGCTATGTTCTGCATACCCTGCTCAGAGCGCTCAGCTATATACTCGCTGAGCGCTTCATGAAAGCAGCAGGAGTATGCAAAAGATAGCTGTCCCTCTTCTATTCTGCATACAGTGTGAGCCTTCATTTACACGCTTATGCAAAGTGAACGTTCAAAACCGTCACCTAAACTACCGTGTGAGCGAATTTTGAGTGATCATCTTACCATGTAAATGCACACAATGATCATCGCTCAAAAAATGTCTTTTGAACGAGAATCAATGCGTCTAAAAGGGACTTTTAGAAAGAAAAAAGAGCAATTCCAATAACACTGGAACAATAGGGTCATCGTGCTAGGAGATACTTACTGGTAATAAACCACACTGTTGCTGTTGGTGGTTTCCAGCCACCTGTGGGAGAAGAAAAGGAAAGAATTATGAACAAGGAATTTTGAGTAACAACCAATCAGATTGCAGCTGACATTTTCTGGTGACTGTATGAAGGTCTACTTTGTATGATTAGCTTGCCATAGCCAGTCAGTGATATAGGGCTTCTCTCCCTTTGCAAAAGAGCAATGAAGAAGAGTAACATGATAATAGGGGCTCCTGGGTGATAGCTGATATTTCTGTTGTATTTCCTTCTACATTCCCGCTTTTATCATTGTGTTATCTATGGCCCCTTGTCCGTGATGTGTGATTATCTGATGAGTGTGGGGTTATGTCTGTGAAGAATAGCACCAGGTATTGTGGTAACAGTCACTATCATGGGGTCCAACAGAGTAATACTTACTGTTTTTGCAAGAAGATTTTTAGATTTTTTTGCGGCAACTCATTCGCACGGTTGTTATAATATGACGGGAACACTGAGTATGCCGCTGCTTTCTCCTCCTGGGTCCTATTGGATAGTAAAGAAGATGGTGATAATCTAGGACATCGTCTCCCTACTACAAGGTGTAGAATTCAGGAACATCAGTGCCCGCCATCATTTTCCAGATACCAGCAGCACTTTGGTAAATGATGGATGGGTAGATGTCTATCATTGCAGAATGTGGAGTGTAAGCCAGCTGTCAGCTGCTGCAGATTTGTTCCATAACTTATGCCAGATATTAGCATAAATCATAGTAAATCTCTCAAAACATCCCTTTTGCTAGTCTCATTTTTTTCTCCAAAAGTGGTGATTGAGGTGTAAAAATGAGTTAAAAAATCACAATTTTTGTGCTCAAATTTAGTGTGCTGTAAAATTAGCTTTTTTTCAGCAGAAAACTGGCCAAAGACTCTAAGTAAATTCTTGCCCTTGTAGTGTGTGGATAAACGTCTATTACTGAAATAATGGCGCCATGCCTTGTAATGTGCAGCACAAGAGCGCAACCCAACCAAAATACTAATTCGTATACTAACATAAGTCCTATCCAGCCATCCTGTGAATGTGTCCTGTGCACCCACCCGACTCATCATCTATGTGATATGTGTGTACCGCCATGTTGTATATGACTGTCAGTCTGGATAGTACAAGTCATTATCAATGAACTATATCTAATGTTGTTTCATATGCGGTGTGTACAATAAGCCCATTGTAGAGGATGTGGTACTTACAGAACGATGTTGGTAGATTCGTCCAGGAGGGGGTCACTAGGACAGGCAGTGATGGACTCCTGTTCTGCCTTGTCCTCTTCGCTATTAAACAATACATAAATATTATATATATAGTGTTGTGTAATATATGATATATTTATACAATAAGCCCATTGGAGATGATTCAGTACTTACACGGTGATGCTGTCGGTTGTGTCCATAATGCTTGGATCCTCGAGGATGGAAGGTGTCTCATCATCCTCGTCTTTATCATCTTCTTCTCTGTTGAACAAGACATGACATATATATATATATATACATTTAGTTCTGGTGGCTAGAGGGGCCAGGAGATAATATAACCATACATAGAAAAAGAAAATCTCCAGGTGGTAGGGTTAACCCTTTTAGGACTGGTGTCTTTTAGGCTTTAAGGAAGCAGTGACTTTTGATATTTTTGCATCTCCATCTTCTGATAGCCATAACTTTGTAATTTTGCCATCAGAGGTCCCATATGGGGTTTATTATAGTGGGATAATTTAAATAAGTTAAGTAACCCATTTTGGGGTAGATGGGGGTTACTAATCAACTGTCACTCCTTGCTGTCTTTTTATCAGAAGGAGAATTAAGGCCCATTTAAAGCAAATGATTTCCGATCAAAAATCGCTCAAAGCCGTCTTTTGAGCAAGAATCGTTCGGTCTAACTGCACAGACTTTGTGCACTTTTCATTAATGAGTTGTTCATCGATATCCTTCAGCATACCGCTGATACTATTGTTTCAGCTGGTGTCCCACTTGGAGAACACAGCAGTAGTATGCAGAAGACAGCGTTCCAGTTATGTTCTGCATCCCCGTCTCGGAGCTCTCAGCTGGTATACTAGCTGAGCGCTCTATAAACACAGCAGGAGTATGAAGAAGAGAGCGCTCCATCTGTCTGCTCTATGCTCCTCTCGGAGCGCACAGCTGTATTCCAGCTCAGTGCTCCAAGAAGACAACAGCTATATGCAGCCTCACTTGTATTCTGCATACATTTATTTATACACTTATGTAAAGTGAGCGCTCAAAATTGTCAACCAAACTGCCATTTAAGCAAATTTTGAGGGATCATCTTGCCGTGTAAATGCACACAATGATTATTGCTCAAAAGATGTTGTTTGACTGAGAATCATTGTGTCTGAATGGGCCTTCACAAAGAAAAAAAGAGCAATCCTTATAACACTAGAACAATAGGGTCATCATGCTAGGAGATACTTACTGGTAATAAACCACACTGTTGTTGGTGGTGGTCTCCCGCCACCTATGGGAGAAGAAAAGGAAAGAATTAGGAACAAGGAATTTTCATTAACAACCAATCAGATTGTAGCTGACATTTTCTGGTGACTGTATGAAGGTCTACTTTGTATGATTGGCTTACCATAGCCAGTCGGTGATATCGGCTTCTCTTCCCTCGCAAGAGAGCAATGAAGAAGAGTAACATGATAATAGGGGCTCCTGGGTGATATCTGATATTTGTGTTGTATTTCCTTCTACATTCCCGCTTTTATCATTGTGTTATCTATGGCCCCTTGTCCCTGATGTGTGATTATCTGATGAGTGTGGGGTTATGTCTGTGAAGGATTGCACCAGGAATTGTGGCAACAGTCACTATCATGGGGGTCCTACAGTGAAATACTTACTGTTTTTGCAAGAAGATTCTTAGATTTTTTTGTGGCAACTCCTCGGCACAGTTGTTATAATAAGCCGGTAATGCGTAGAATGTTAACGCTTCTTCCTCCTGGGTCCTATTGGAGAGTAAAGAAGATGGTGATATAAGCAACACTTTGGTAATTGATGGATGGGTAAATGTCTATCAGAGCTGATCGCACCCCGCACCATCACCACAAGACGGACAACTCTCCATCAGAATCATCCCAACCCATCTTGTCTGTGATACATAGTTCTACATGGAACTAGTTCCACACACATTTGGTGAAATGTACGTCGCTGTATATGGCAGTCTTAATCCAAAGTGCGCTAAATCTATTAAGAGGCGATCCTTTCTTACTAAGTTTGGCATATCTCTGGCCAATCTATGCACCAGAATGTGGAGTCTATGCCAGCTGTCAGCTGTCAAATTCAGTGTGCTGTAAAGTTAACTATTTTTTTTTCCTAGCAGAAAACTGGCCAAAGACTCTACGTAAATTCTCCGCCTTATAATGTGTGGATGTTCATGACTGAACTAATGGCTCCATGTCTTGTAATGTGCATCAGAAGAGTGCAACCCAACCACAATAATAATCTGTATACTAACATAAGTCCTATCCAGTCATCCTGTGAATAAGTCCTATGTGATATCCAGTGTGTACCGCCATGTTGTATATGACTGTCAGTCTGGATAGTACAAGTCATTATCAATGAACTATGTGTAATGTGTCATATACAGTGTGTACAATAAACCCATTGCAGAGGATACGGTACTTACAGAACGATGTTGGCAGATTCGTCCAGGAGGGGGGCACTAGGACAGGCAGTGTTGGTGTCTTGTTCTGCCTTGTCCTCTTCGCTATTAAAACAATACATAAATATTATAGATATAGTGGTGTTTGATACATGATATATTTATACAATAGGCCCATTGGAGATGATTCAATACTTACACAGTGATGCTGTCGGATTTGTCCATAATGATGGAATCCTTGAGGCCGGAAGGTATCTGATCATCCTCCTCCTCATCATCTTCTCTGTTGAACAACACATAACATATACATACATTTAGTTCTGGTGGCTAATGGGGCCAGAGGATAATATAACCGTACATAGAAAAAGAAAATCTCCAGGTGGTAGGGTTAACCCTTTCAGGATTGGTGTATTTTAGGCTTTAAGGAAGCAGTGACTTTTGATATTTTTGCATGTTCATGTTCTGATAGCCGTAGCTTTGTAATTTTGCCATCAGAGGTCCCATATGGGGTTTATTATAGTGAGATCATTTAAATAAGTTAAGTCCTCCATTTTGGGGGAGATGGGGGTTACTAATGAACTGTGACTCCTTGCTGTCCTTTTATTAAGTCCAGAATTAAGGCCCATTTAAACCCAAGAATTCTTGATCAAAAATCAATCAAAGCCGTCTTTTGAGCAAGAATCATCGGGTCAAACTGAACGGAATTTGTACATTTTTCATTAACAACAAGCTGAAAGAGAACGATCAGCCTTATCAGCGCCGCGCCCTGAGTTCTTAGCGGGATACCGCTGATACTATTGTTTCAGCTGGTGTCCTGCTCAGAGAGCACAGCAGGAGTATGCTGAAGACAGCGGTCCTGCTATGTTCTGCATATCCTGCTCGGAGTGCTCAGCTATATACTACTAGTGGAGCGCTACGTAAATACAGCAGAATTATGCAGAAGACAGCACTCCAACTGTCTTCTGTATAATTCACTTGGAGCATACACCTATATTCCAGCTGAGCACTCCGAGAAGACAACAGATATATGCAAAAGATAGCGGCCCCACTTGTTTTCTGCATACAGCGTGAGCTTCATTTACACACTTCTGCAAAGTGAACACTCAAAACTGTCAAAGTGCCGTTTGAGCGAATTTTGAGTGATCATCTTGCCTTGTAAATGCACACAACGATTATCACTCAAAAGATGTCTTTTGAGCGAAATCGTTGCATATAAATGGGCCTTTAGAAATTAAAAACAGCAATTCCAATAACACTAGAACAATAGGGTCGTCATGCTAGGAGATACTTACTGGTAATAAACCACACTGTTGTTGTTGGTGGTCTCCCGCCACCTGTGGGAGAAGAAAAGGAAAGAATTATAAACAAGGAATTTTCAATAACAACCAATCAGATTGCAGCTGACATTTTCCGGTGATTGTATGAAGGTCTACTTTGTATGATTGGCTTGCCATAGCCAGTCGGTGATATCGGCTTCTCTTCCCTCGCAAGAGAGCAATGAAGAAGAGTAACATGATAATAGGGGCTCCTGGGTGATAGCTGATATTTGTGTTGTATTTCCTTCTACATTCCCGCTTTTATCATTGTGTTATCTATGGCCCCTTGTCCCTGATGTGTGATTATCTGATGAGTGTGGGGTTATGTCTGTGAAGGTTTGCACCAGGAATTGTGGCAACAGTCACTATCATGGGGGTCCTACAGTGAAATACTTACTGTTTTTGCAAGAAGATTCTTAGATTTTTTTGTGGCAACTCCTCGGCACAGTTGTTATAATAAGCCGGTAATGCGTAGAATGTTAATGCTTCTTCCTCCTGGGCCCTATTGGAGAGTAAAGATGATGGTGATATAAGCAACACTTTGGTAATTGATGGACGGGTAAATGTCTATCAGAGCTGTTTGCACCCTGCACCATCACCACAAGACGGACAACCCTCCATCAGAATCATCCCAACCCATCTTGTCTGTGATACATAGTTCTACATGGAACTAGTTCCACACACATTTGGGGAAATGTACGTCGCTGTATATGGCAGTCTAAATCCAAAGTGTGCTAAATCTATTAAAGAGGCGATCATTTCTTACTAAGTTTGGCATATCTCTGGCCAATCTATGCACCAGAATGTGGAGTCTATGCCAGCTGTCAGCTGTCAAATTCAGTGTGCTGTAAAATTAACTATTTTTTTTTCCTAGCATAAAACTGGCCAAAGACTCTACGTAAATTCTCCGCCTTATAATGTGTGGATGTCCATGACTGAACTCATGGCTCCATGTCTCGTAATGTGCAGCAGAAGAGTGCAACCCAACCACAATAATAATCCGTATACTAACATAAGTCCTATCCAGTCATCCTGTGAATAAGTCCTATGTGATATCCAGTGTGTACCGCCATGTTGTATATGACTGTCAGTCTGGATAGTACAAGTCATTATCAATGAACTATGTGTATTGCTGTGTCATATACAGTGTGTACAATAAACCCATTGTAGAGGATTTGGTACTTACAGAATAATGTTGGCAGATTCGTCCAGGAGGGGGCCACTAGGACAGGCAGTGTTGGTGTCTTGTTCTGCCTTGTCCTCTTCGCTATTAAAAAAAATACATAAATATTATAGATATAGTGGTGCATTTGATACATGATATATTTATACAATAGGCCCATTGGAGATGATTCAATACTTACACAGTGATGCTGTCGGATTTGTCCATAATGATGGAATCCTCGAGGGCGGAAGGTATCTGATCATCCTCCTCCTCATCATCTTCTCTGTTGAACAACACATAACATATACATACATTTAGTTCTGGTGGCTAATGGGGCCAGAGGATAATATAACCGTACATAGAAAAAGAAAATCTCCAGGTGGTAGGGTTAACCCTTTCAGAATTGGTGTATTTTAGGCTTTAAGAAAGCAGTGACTTTTGATATTTTTGCATGTTCATGTTCTGATAGCCGTAGCTTTGTAATTTTGCCATCAGAGGTCCCATATGGGGTTTATTATAGTGTGATCATTTAAATAAGTTAAGTCCCCCATTTTGGGGGAGATGGGGGTTACTAATGAATTGTCACTCTTTGCTGTCCTTTTATTAAGTCCAGAATTAAGGCTCATTTAAACCAAAGAATTCTTGATCAAAAATCAATCAAAGCCGTCTTTTGAGCAAGAATCATTGGGTCAAACTGAACAGAATTTGTACATTTTTCATTAAAAGAGAACGATGAGCCTTATCAGCGCCGCGCCCTGAGTTCTTAGCGGGATACCACTGATACTATTGTTTCAGCTGGTGTCCTGCTCAGAGAGCACAGCAGGAGTATGCTGAAGACAGCGGTCCGGTTATGTTCTGCATATCCCGCTCGGAGTGCTCAGCTATATACTACTAGTTGAGCGCTACGTAAATACAGCAGAATTATGCAGAAGACAGCACTCCAGCTGTCTTCTGTATAATTCACTTGGAGCATACACCTATATTCCAGCTGAGCACTCCGAGAAGACAACAGATATATGCAAAAGATAGCGGCCCCACTTGTTTTCTGCATACAGCGTGAGCTTCATTTACACACTTCTGCAAAGTGAACACTCAAAACTGTCAAACTGCCGTTTGAGCGAATTTTGAGTGATCATCTTGCCGTGTAAATGCACACAACGATTATCACTCAAAAGATGTCTTTTGAGCGAAATCGTTGCATATAAATGGGCCTTTAGAAAGAAAAAACAGCAATTCCAATAACACTAGAACAATAGGGTCGTCATGCTAGGAAATACTTACTGGTAATAAACCACGCTGTTGTTGTTGGTGGTCTCCCGCCACCTGTGGGAGAAGAAAAGGAAAGAATTATAAACAAGGAATTTTCAATAACAACCAATCAGATTGCAGCTGACATTTTCCGGTGATTGTATGAAGGTCTACTTTGTATGATTGGCTTACCATAGCCAGTCGGTGATATCGGCTTCTCTTCCCTCGCAAGAGAGCAATGAAGAAGAGCAACATGATAATAGGGGCTCCTGGGTGATAGCTGATATTTGTGTTGTATTTCCTTCTATATTCCCGCTTTTATCATTGTGTTATCTATGGCCCCTTGTCCCTGATGTGTGATTATCCGATGAGTGTGGGGTTATGTCTGTGAAGAATAGCACCAGGTATTGTGCCAACAGTGACTATCATGGGGGTCCTACAGTGAAATACTTACTGTTTTTGCAAGAAGATTCTTAGATTTTTTTGTGGTAACTCCTCGGCACAGTTGTTATAAAAAGCCGGTAATGCGTAGAATGTTAACGCTTCTTCCTCGCGGGCCCTATTAGAAAGTAAAGAAGATGGTGTTAATGTAGGACATTGTCTACCTACTACAGGGTGTAGAATTCAGGAACATCAGCACCTGCCATCATTTTCCAGATACAGGCAGCACTTCTGATAATGATAGATGAATAGATGGACATTGGCTTGTCAGATATGAAACATCAGAGAACAAACACCCTGCAACCACTGCTGGAAGAACACAAGCCGGTAGAAGCAGAGTTACAGTCTGGGGAATTTTTCTGTGGCATTCTTTGGGCCGCTCATCCATGTGGAAGGCACTCTGAACCAATTTGGTTCTGAATCCATCCTTGCAGATCACGCTCACACATACTTTTTTTTTTAGGGTAATTTAGTATGACTATAATAGAATGTGTTATATGTTTGTGATATTTGAGGGCACAACAGATTCTTCCATATGGACTCTGTATTTGTTGGCATTATCCTGGCTTATGCCATAGGTTGGTTGCACCTCGTTACACTTGTTTTCATGGTGTCCATCTATTTATCTAAATATCACCCAAGGGTCATATAACAAGATACTTACATCATAACTGGATATTCTATCTTTAACTCTTTCTCTGTAATAAGCTTTTTCTCTCTCTCTATCTCTCTCTCTCTCAATACTGTTAAAGAATAAATAAGATAGTTAAAATCTAGGTATGAGGGTCAGCCATTATTCTATAACGAAACCATCCCCAACCTCTACCGCCACCTCAAGGAAAGCTACGGACATGCTAGAAAATAAAGGACACAAATGCGCTCCTGATGTAGTGGACATACCTGCCACCAACTACAACCCTCAATGCAATGTTGGCTCTGCAGCTCCTTATACCATATACATGCTGTCTCACTATGTGGGGGTGGAGCCAACAACATTTGGTGACATCACAAGCAGCAATTAGGGACAAGATGAAATCAAATTTCATATACATAAAATAGTCTCTAAATTCTTTCCCCAGCCTCCAAAACCTTGTACATGGGGCAACATTGTCATCTTTATAGAAGGTAATTGTGGAGGATGGATGTGGAGATGTTGGATGGTTGGATGATGGATAGCGAGATAATAGATACATATCAGGTTTATAGGACTGTACATTATAAATATTACTATTATATAATAATTAATTACAGGCTCTTATCATTTCAGTGTATGCCCCTCCCAGACATTGAGGACCTTTATAGCCATGAAAATCACACTTTTAATCTTTGCAATCTGAAAAAAGGAGGCTCCATGCGGAAACATAGTAGATGAAAAAAACCTGTAAAACGCAGATAGACAGGACGTGCTACGATTTTTTTTTTCCTTTGCAACATCGCATGAGTGAAAACATTGCAGCTGGTAAATGAGTATCACACTCCGTACCTATCTCATGTAGTTACTGGATGTTTGTCAGCAGAAAGACAAAGCCCTCCACTGAACTGAACCCAGACCCCAAGTATGGTGGACAGCCCACCGACCAGACCCCAAGTATGGTGGACAGCCCACCGACCAGACCCCGAGTATGGTGGACAGCCCACCGACCAGACCCCAAGTATGGTGGACAGCCCACCGACCAGACCCCAAGTATGGTGGACAGCCCACCGACCAGACCCCGAGTATGGTGGACAGCCCACCGACCAGACCCCAAGTATGGTGGACAGCCCACCGACCAGACCCCAAGTATGGTGGACAGCCCACCGACCAGCCCCTATGTATGGTGGACAGCCCACTGACCGCTGTACCACCAGCAACATAGTGAAAAACTGTAGAATCCATGTCTAATATGTGACCGATAGCAATGCTAAAAATAGGTATATTAATCCCTTCATCTCTGTGGGAGCGCACTCACAGCGTTCTGTAAAAAGGTAAACTTGCTGTGCACTGACTGTGACGGGGACATCGTAGGAACGTGGAAGTGGGTGAGAAAAAAAAAGAGGCTCCCCAGACTTCATGTCACCTAAAGTAGAGGCACCAGAACTTAGCTAATGCTTATAGTGGATAAGACATTCCCTACAAGCATACTGGCCGTGGATGACATGCTAACAGTTGCTACATCCTTATAACAACTTGTACCCGCACCACATAATGTCACATTGTACATTTACAACACAGATGGATTTACTGGGAAAGGAGGAAAAGGAAAGAAATGATCACAGCTGAAGAAGAGGACCCAAGATAGGAGATAATGAAGTACAATACAGGAGCTCCACATATAGTGGACTTACCTCCAACGCCAACTGCAACTCTCTACAGAATGTTGGCGCTGCAGCTCCTTATATAACCTCTGTGACGCCATAATGTCTATGATGTCATAATGTGCATAATGAAAGATAGAGGGGCCAATAGCCACAACGTTCCGTGACATCACAAGCTGCAGCTGTTAGGGATTTTGCCACGATTTTCTCACGGCAAAATCACGATTGCCCATGCAGAACTAGATTAAATCTACCAAGTGTGAATGCAACCTAATAGAATCTGAATCCACATTAGCACAGTAATACAGTGAGGGATGTTATAATCAGGCAATAGGGGCTAGAAAAATAAGCAATCTAGTACAATCCTGCATTCTAGACATGTTGTATTACAAAGTAACAAATAATAACATGAAATAGATACAATTATAATCTGCACCTGGAACTGAACCCCGACAGCAGGCATCATAGGCTCCACTGTCTGCAGCTGGTAAATGAGTATCACACGCCATACTTATCTCATGTAATTACTGGATGTTGGTCAGAAGAAAGATAAAACCCTCCACTGAACCGAACCCAGACCCCAAGTATGGTGTACAGCCCATCGACCAGACCCCAAGTATGGTGTACAGCCTACCGACCAGACCCCAAGTATGGTGTACAGCCCACCGACCAGACCCCAAGTATGGTGGACAGCCCACCGACCAGACCCCAAGTATGGTGGACAGCCCACCGACCAGACCCCAAGTATGGTGGACAGCCCACCGACCAGACCCCAAGTATGGTGGACAGCCCACCGACCAGACCCCAAGTATGGTGTACAGCCCACCGACCAGACCCCAAGTATGGTGGACAGCCCACCGACCGCTGTAACACCAGCAACATAGTAAAAAACTGTAAACTCCATGTCTAATATCTGACAGATATCAATACTAATAATAGGTATAAATATTAACCCATTAATCTTTGTGCGAGTGCGCTCACAGTTTTCTATAAAGAGCTAAACTTGCTGTGTGCTGACTGTGACGGGGACAGGGCAGGAACATGGAAGCGGGTGAAAAGTAAAAGAGGCTCCCAGGACTTCATGTCACCTAAACTAGAAGCACCAGGACTTAGCTGATGCTTATAATGGATAACACATTCCCTACAAGCATGCTTGCAGGCTGGATGACATGCTAACACTTGCTACATCCATATAACAACTTGTACCCGCACCACATAATGTCACATTGTACATTTACAACACAGATGGATTTACTGGAAAAGGAGGGAAAGGAAAGAAATGATCACAGCTGAAGAAGAGGACCCAAGATAGAAGATAATGAAGTACAATACAGGAGCTCCACATATAGTGGACTTACCTCTAACGCCAACTGCAACTCTCTACAGAATGTCGGCGCTGCAGCTCTTTATATAACCTCTTTGACGCCATAATGTGTATGATGTCATAATGTGCATAATGAAAGGGGGAGGGGCCAACAGCCACAACATTCCATGACATCACAAGCTGCAGCTGTTAGGAACCAGAAGAGTCTGAGCAACCAATCATATTCTGTATAGCTAAAATGGCCTCTAATTTCCCTGCCAGCCCCCTTGTAAAAGGGGCAACAACATCATTATTTCAATAGACTGTAATTGTGTGGTCATGTCTAGTGATTATAACACTGATAGATCCATGACAATCACTCATATATGCTAATAATACAGAATCTATATATATAAAGGCGAAAGCCCTCACAGACTGATTCACTCACAGACTAACTCACTCACAGACTCACTCACTCACTGACTAAGGTCGCCTGCACACAAACAACTTGATTATTCAATGCTGAGTGCAAAAGTAAATGACCCCCTATGTTATGTAACTTCCCAGGGTTGTGCAAAAACTTGAAATTTGGCACAAATATTATTTAGGTACCAAACAGGAAAGGTGAAAGGGTCTCAACTTCATTATTATTCAATGCTAAGTGCAAAAGTAAGTGACCCCTTATGATATGTAACTTCCTGGTGTCGTACAAACGTGAAATTTAGTGTCACCATTCTATATGTCATAAATAGAAAAGTAAAGGGGTTGCAGCTTGATTATTCATTTCTTAGTGTAAAAGTAAGTGACCCCCTGTGTAATGTAACTAATAACACACATCTGTATTGCACAAACATGAAATTTGGCACGTGCATTCTTAAGGTCCTAAATAGGAAAAGTAAAGGGATTGCAACTTGATTATTCAATGCTAAGTGCAAAAGTAAGTGACCCCACTATGCTATATACCTAATCTAACTCTCTAACTTCCCGATGTTGTACAAACTTGAAATTTGGCACCACTCTTCCTTAGGTCCTAAATAGGAAACTATGGGGGTCGCAACTTGATAATTCAATTCTAAACTCAAAAGTAAGCGACCCCCCTATGTAATGTAACTAATAACACAAATCTGTGCTGCACAAACGTGAAATTTGGCAAGACCTTTGTTTAGGTCCTAAATAGGAAAAGTAAGGGGGTCACAACCTGATTGTTCAATTCTAAGTGTAAAAGTAAGTGACCCCCTACTGTATGTAATGTAACTAATAACACACATCTGTACCACACAAACGTGAAATTTGGCACGACCATTCTTTACATCCTAAATTGGAAAAGTAAAGGGGTCGCAACTTTAATATTCAATTCTAAATGTGAAAAACTGTGCAAAAATCCGCAATACATAAGATAGTTCCTTTCTCGGAAACCACTAAGCCTAGGAAATAATTTGTATACTGAGGAGAATCTACCTCACTTGTATGTATATATACTGAAGAGAATCTACCTGATCTTTGTGTACATATACTGAGGAGAATCTACCTCACCTGTATGTATATATATACTGAAGAGAATCTAAGGGATCTGTGTGTGTATATACGAAAGAGAATCTACCTTACCTCTATGCGTATTTACCAAGAAGAATCTAACTGACCTCTGTGTGTATATATGGGCTGTAATTGAGGCCATAATCTTCTCCGGTATTAAACGGTTGATGGACAAAGGTTTTAAAATATTTCAGTAGGGTCCAGATAGCACTTTTTACAATGATAAAGATCACCTTCAACAACTGCGCCATTTTCACAAGAGCGATTTTTCAGCGCTGAATAGTCCTAAACCCTTCAGGGAATTATTACCCTTCAATAACGGAAAAATACATTTGGTGGTATACGTTGGGGGGATCATCCTGGGGTGTATTGGAGTTGGGATAAGACAAGACAGATTTCGGCCAATTTACTAATAGACCAAAAAAAGAGGTATATTTTTAAAAATTACTAATTATGATAAAGATAGCAGAAGTGATGTTTCCTACAAACTACAAATACATCCACTCTATGCAATTAAATGCTTCTGATGCATCAAGTGAAGGAATTTAGCGATCACCCTTATTTCAGAGAAACTAGTGATACCGCAGATTATTGCCAACCGATTTATCTGGCGTAAAGCCACATTGCTCATTATGATCATTAACCTTATTAAGCCTTGTTCACTAAACCTTTGGCAGCAATTTAAAGGGTTTTTCTGAAACTGAGGCTTCATTCGCATGAGCATATATATCGGCCGCCGTTTTCATGGCCGGACGACATACACTACCGTCTGGGGCATAAAAGCTCGTGAAAAGGCACACAAATCTAATGTTTGTGTGCCCGTTCAGACGGCATGGGCTGCCATGCCATCGCTCTTCCCTTGCCCTTTCCGGCTCAGCTAAATCTCTCCTCCCCATCGTCTGATTGCAATGGAAGGGGGCGGTGAGGGGGCAGAGCTAAGTGCTACCCCATCCCACCTCCTCCGATTGCTGGCTGTGAACAAGGGATGGGGAGGGTGCGGTAGCTTAGTTCTGCCCCCATCCTGCCCCCTCACATTACAATCAGCCGGAGCGGAGGAGAGAGAAGGAGTGAGTTTAGCAGTCACGCTGCTAAACTCCCTCGCAACTCTCTTCTCCAGCTGCTGTCATTGGCTCCTATAGGAGATAATGCAGTGGCCGATGTAGTCGGGCCCAAAAGATAGTTCCAGGACTATCTTTTGGGCCTAACATGTAAATGCCCGGCGCTATATTGGCCGGCCCGCTCTTTTATGTCACGAGAATATGGCCATGTGATCTGATGTATTGAAATAGAATGCATCAGATCACAGCATATATCAGCCGACCGTGAAAATGGCAGGCGGATATACGCCGTGGGAAAGAGGCCTAAGGCCCAATGTCCGCGGGTGGGTTTGATTTGCGGAATACGCGTGCGGCACCTGAACAAGAGATCAGCAAATCAAGCCGCCCTTAAGGAAACATGGGAGTACGCAAATTAATTAAAGCATACGGATTTGTTCTGCAGACCTTTTGGTTTGGAAAACAAATCGCAGTTTGCTCCATATTGTTGAAGTTCCCCCACAAACGGCTTCCATTGCGGTCAATGGAAGCTGTCTGATCCACGGCACACCTGCAGCTGATACTACGATGATGCCACAGATCCCATGAGAAAGCAGGGGATATAGAAAAAAAAAACTGTACTGCACATGTCCAACAGTGAGCCATGAGGACTATGCACAGTACAGCAAACCCAGAAGTGGAGACATCGCAGATGGGAGAATACAGGTATGCAGGGTTTACCGTCCGCAGGCAGGGTTGGATTCCGTGTGGGAACAGCATCTGACAGGTGACGTTACCAGACCTTCTGGTCTGGTGGTCTCCCGTAAATGTGTCACATGGGCTTGTAAATTAGAAGCCCTGCTAGGCTTACAGAACACCACTGATGGCGTTCCTGTTGGAGCCTTCCAATCAACCACATGACTCCACTCCCAACCTCCACTGCCACCATGCCTTATTACTCGTAAAGCCTCTTTAAAAACTCTTATACTCATAGAGGATGTCCCCGAGGAAGTCACTCTGTGATGTCCATAACCTCCAGACTTATTAGGTTATAGAGGTTGCAGAGGAGAGACTGGCGACAGTGGTGAGCCGTTCTTGCTTTGTCATATCAGGTTCACTCTCTGTACTGCTGCTGGAGCTGGTGTTCTCTTTTTCTCTTCAAGCTGTACTGACTCTCTGATGTGTTGTGCTGATCATAGGAGCCAAATCTTGGATAAAGTCTGAAGGGGGGACAAACACAAAGAACGTTACCAAACATGCTCTCAGGCCTCTAAGTAGGGATGGCATTACTACTAACTGTGGCATGGATGAGGACATTACGTGCAAGTTTGAAAAATAAAGCCAGGTGGTGGGAAATAGAGAAGTCAAAGTTGTCTGAGTGTCAAATTTTGTAGAGACAAGTTATGATTGCAAGAAATCATCATGATGGTCTAGCCGGGTGGCAAGGAAAATGGTATGGGGGGCTGGTCATAAAGCAGAAGAAGAAGAAAAATAAGGGCTGAAAACTAAAGGTCAGACTAATTGACAGATTACTGCTGAAGTTCTGGTTTGGTTCAAACTAATTTGGACTGAAATTAACTTTTTGCCGGAACTTGGCAAACCGGCCCAATCGAACTTCTCAAAAGTTCACTCAATACTACTGGTCAACCAAATATTTATTTGGCCAACAGCTATTACTCCCAAATTTGCATACATATGTATGCTCGGCTTGGCTAAGTGTTTATGTGTCATCAATAGGTAGAGGGAGTAGCTGCTGTGTCAGGCATCTCTGGTGGCAGTTCATCTCCATGTGTATGACCATTTTAAAGAGGTTTGCCAAGTTTGAGCGTTATCCCTATTGACAGGACTGAGAATGACTTCCTGATTGGGTGTCTAAGTAGTTGGATCTGTACCATCAATTCTGAGAACACAGGTCCCAAAGGTCTCCAAATGAATGAAGCGATGGTTGAGCATGAACATTACAACTTCATTAATTTCAATATGACTGACAGAGGAATAGCTGAGCGCTTGAACTCTGCTATCTCCAGCGGTTCCATTGAAATTAATGAAGCAACAGGGTGCATTACCAACTGCCATTCTGTTCATTCCTGGATGCAGTGGACCCTTTTCTCAGAATTGGGGGCGTTCCAGTACTCATATTCCTAGTGATTTGAAATGTATCCCCTATCTTGTGAACAGAGGATAACTTTCAATCCTGGAATACACCTGTAAGGGCTCATTCCCATGGCGATATGTGTAAAACGCTTTGTGTATCACATGATAGCCATTGGTGGTTGCTGGATTCAGTGGCGGGCCCTGGCTTACCATATAGTGGGCTATAGACTTGGCTTAGCTCTTCCTCTTTTGCCATTCTGCTATTCTTACACATGAATGCTCGGTTTAGCCACAGCAGACAATTCTGGTGGCAACTTATCTCCAGAGGGGACAAAAGGATTAGGCTTTAACATTCAGCATCCTTGATTCCTCAACATCATCTGTTGGGAGAAGATCAAAGGGCCCCATATACAGGTCATCCCACCAAAATTGGCAGGTTTAGGTAATAACTGTAGTTCACTGTGTATGGGGACCTTAAGGATCACATGTCCTAGTCAACAACCAGGAAGAACTAAATGGTTGTAAAGCAATTTAAAGCCTGCGCCACACAGGCTTAGGCACACACAAAATATATGTGTACAATACATAGAGAATAGAGCCAATTCATTTCATTGGATTCGTTCACATGCCTGTTTTGTTTTCTACATATTTCGGTTGCACAAAAAAAAACCTCACCATGCTCTTTTTTCCTACACATTTGCACACTAAAGACCTCCATAGAAGTCAATGGGGAGTGTGCAAATGCATGAGCAAGATGAGGAGATGTGTAAAACACTGTCTAATTCCACTGAAAAAAGAACACATTTGGTACTCAGTAGACTTAAAAGCCGTATAAATCTGGGTGACTTAACAGAAATGCGCATGCTTTGTGGGTGCAAAAAGTACACTGATGCACGCACAAAAAAGCATAGTTTAACCCTCAAAAACGCCATGTGTTCAAATATGCATAAGCTCATGTGATGCTGGTCTGAAGTTGTGGGAAAATCCCTTTAAGGCATTTAACAACTTAAGGGCTTATTCCCATGAGCGTATATCGGACAACGTTTTCACGGCCGGACGATATACGCTACCATATGAGCCGTCTTCCTCTTCCCTCCACCTTGCCAGCTCTCTGCGGCTCTCCTCACCTCTGGCTGTTTGCAATGGGAGGGGGTGAGGTGGGGGGAGCATATAAGCAGATTCCACCGTTGACAAGCCGCAGCTCAGGTGGTAGACATCCTCTGCCCCTGCACACATCCTGGGACACTCTTCAGTATCTCTAGTTCTCATATGGGCCATCCCTTCTGCAGTTGTGGCAGCAGGGTCTGGTCAGCACTCCCTCCTAGTAGGGGCTCACAGCACACCACGTGGCATGTGCCACGCCTCTCCACAAATGGCACTATCTGGCTTATGTGACACTCTTGCGACTGTTACTAGAGCAGTTGACATGCTAATCACAAAGTACTAATCACATCAGCACCCACATCATCAAGGAGTCAGGGCTTTTCCTGGAGCAGCAGCGATGCTCATTAATTCTGAAGAAGAGCAGCAATACAATAGCAACGTGAGCCCCTCCACTCCCATGTAACTAGAAGTTTTAGCTTAAAACTGTGTAATAAGGTTTAGAGAACATCTGCATACTGTAGCTCTTTTTTTATTGCATATCCACATGTGCTGAAAGTGCACTGAAGGCAACCTAATTCTTAAAAAGTATCCATAGAATCACCTGAACTGGGCAGGTCTTCAACCAGCTGAACGCTACAACTCTGCTAAGCTGCCTCTAGTATAACAGCAGAGAGCAGACTTGACGTAGAATGTGTGTATAGTTCAGGAGCCATACTCGGGCCGGTGAGCGATACAGAAACATGACAGTTTTAAAAGTAAACTAATTTCTAGACGTATGACGATAGTGTTAAATATCTCATTGTAAAGAGGAACGGCCAAGGTACCCAGTAAGAAGAGTCGGACCGCGGTATGACGAGTTCTGGTGATGCAATAACACCACCTCCTTAAGGGAATAAAATTGCTGTGCCGCACACCTAAAAAATTACTGTGGTTCTAGACTCCGGCATGCTGCCAAACCTTGTGAGGTATCATATGATTTGTCTCAGTCAATTCTACAAGTATACAGCAAATAGTAAACATTTTAGAAAATTGTAGTACGAGAAAATTTCTTTTGCAAAACGTCACGACATATGGCTAATAAATGGCTTCAAAATGATTGAAAATGCATTAGAGAGGATAGAGCGGCTAATGAGAATTACAAAAAGTCTAAAATCACTAATGCCGAACATCAAAAGGCTTATCAGAAGCGTCTCAAACTTAGGCTTTTTTCACACAAGCGCTTATCGGCAGGCCTTTTTCACGGCCGACCAATATGCGCTGTTATGTGATACATTGGATTCCAATGCATCAGATCACATGAGCGTATTACTAAGATGTAAAAGTGCCCAGCAAGACCAATATAGCGCCGGGCGTTTTTACGTCTGTCCCAAAAGATAGTCCTGGAACTATCTTTTGGGCTGAAATATGTCAGCCACTGCATGCGCTCCTATGGGAGCCCATAGCAGCGGCCGTAGGTGGGATAGAGTTTGGCAGCGTGGCTGCTAAACTCCTTCCCTCTGCTCTCCTCCCCCTATGCAGGCTCACCTCTCCCATTGATGGCTATTGACAAGGGGCGGGAAGAGGGCCACAGATTAGCTCCACCTACGCCCTACCCCTTGTTCATAGCCATCAATGGGTGGGGCGGGAAGGATGAGTGCTTAGCTCCGCCTCCTTCCATTGTACAGAACGAGCGTGGAGGAAAAGAGAGGAGACCCTGCGATGCGGAGGCAGGGGAAATGGGCGGTGGCATGGTGAGCTCGGTGCATATGAACGGTCGCACAAGCTTTAGATTAAAACGCCGGCCAATATGCGCTCGTGTGAAAAAAGCTTTAAGATGGCTGTTACTCTGAGATTAAAGAAGATCAGTGAAAACATGATAGTCGATGCACAACTGCCCATTATACCAGCTGGAGATTTTAATGACGATGCAAACTGAATTTACCCACTTTAAACTTAAACCCTGACACGGCCCTGTAGTTTTTTAACTTGTACATTATGAGAATTACAAGATTGGAGGATGATTTTGTAAGGGTCAATCCAGATGCCGCAGTGGGATACATAGAAGAGATATGGCCCCAGAGCAAAAAAAAAATGGGTCACTTATTTAAGTGCTGGATTTTGGCATCCGGGACAGAAGAGTCTGATGTTTGTTTTCCTCTCCATTCACTTTCCATGACCCCATAGCCATTTCCCAACAACTAGTTTTTGGGCAGTTCCGTTCCTCTGGAGGGGCAAGTCCCACACTGGTTCCAGTAACCCAATAGAAAAGGAGGGAAAACTGAACTTTACTGGGCCCCTCTCTCTATGGGCCCCATAGCATCAACATAGTCAGCCTTTATGGCTTGAATGCCCTTGTGCGGTGGATCATTTACACAGAGAATTAGCAGTGAATCTCCATGGTAAAACCTACATGTGTTAATGGGACTTAGTATTAGATTTGAAGTTCATTTTACCCTATGCTATGCAAAAAGTGAAATTTGAGGTAAAAATCCTTAGCGATCAAGTAATTTCACAGGCAAGCAGAAGTTTTAACCACAAAACTGTGTGGGTATTAACAAATAATTTGAAAACTATTGTAAAGGGCATTTCAGTGTGATAGTGTATTAATATGCATCACAGTCAGGGCTTTTTCACACTTTCGTAGGCGTTTTTATGTTCACTCGCCAAATCTAATGTTGTGCACCCATTTAGACGGCATGGGCACCGATGTATGTACGCCAAGACCGCAATTCCGTTGCCGCTACTTCTCTCCCCCTCGCCTGCTCACCTCCTCTCTCCTTCCCTCCGGCTATTTGCAAAGGGAGTAGGCTGAATGGGGGTGGAGCTAATCACCCCTCGCTCCTTGTCCGTAGCCAGTAATGGGAGGAGACAGAGTGGGACGGAGCTTAGCTCCCATTGCAAACAGTCAGAGGGGAGGAGAGAAGAGGGAGGGAGTTTAGCAGTCATGTTGCTTAACTCCCTCCCCACTCCCTTCTCCGGCCGCTGTCATTGGCTCCCATAGGAGCTCATGCAGTGGCCGCCATATTCCGGGTGGACAGATAGTTCGGCCCAGTGTGAAAGTGCCCGGCGCTATATTGGTCCGGCCAGGCGCTTTTATGCCACAGGAATATGGCCATGTAATCTGATGCATTGGAATCTAATGCATCAGATCATAGCGTATATCGGCAGGCCGCGAAAACAGCGGGCTGATATATGCTCATGGAAAAGAGCCCTCACCTAGAGGTGCACTGTGTAGTCATGTCTGGTCCCCTGTATTTTAGGAAAAGTACTAAGGGTGCACTGTATAGCCATGTCTGGGTCTACTATATATTAGGTAAGGTGACCAGACATCCTAACTTAGTCGGGACAGTCCCGCTTTGGGACCCTGTGTTCCGCATCCCACCGGGACCCCAGCGGGAAACCCATTTGTCTCACTCACTATTGCTACTGGGGCCTCTGTGGGGGACACTATTACTACTACAGCCACTGTGGAGGTCACAATTACAACTGAGGCCCCTGTGGGGGTCACAATTATAACTATGGTTTTTGCGGAGGTTCACTATTACTACTTGGGCCACTGTGGGGAGGGGGGGGGTCACTACTGAGAATCATAGACTGATAGAGTTGAAAGGGACATCCAGGGTCATCTGGTCCAACCCCCTGCTCAGTGCAGGATTCACTAAATCATCCCAGTCAGATATTTATCCAGCCTCTGTTTGAAGACTTCCATTGAAGGAGAACTCACCACCTCCCAGGGCAACCTGTTCCACTCATTTATCACCCTCACTGTCAGAAAGTTTTTTCTAATATCTAATCTGTGTCTCCTCCCTTTCAGTTTCAGCCCATTGCCTCTAGTTCCCTGTGTAAATGAGAATAGGTCTGATCCATCTGCACTGTGACAGCCCTTCAGATATTTGTAGACAGCTATTAATTCTCCTTGTTTGTAAGCTAAACATTCCCAGATCCTTTAACCATTTCTCATAGGACATGATTTGCAGACTGCTCACCATCTTGGTAACACTTCTCTGAACTTGCTCCAGTTTGTCGATGTCTTTTTTAAAGTGGGTGCCCAGAACTGGACGCAATCACTGGTGTACATATAGGGGTCACGATTACAACCTGGTGCCTAAGCCAGGGGCAGCAGCCAGACAGCCTCCTTTCCACATGCTCACTGACTGCAGAGTTAATTTCAGTTAGGTCTCTGCGCAGGCTGGCAGCTTCTCCTACACACCAGCGCTTCCTCCTGGACCTCCGCTGAGACTCCTGGTGTTCAGGAGAAGCTGCCAGCCCGTGCAGAGACCTTAGTGAAAGTAACTCTGCAGTCAGTGAGCAGAATGTCCTTTGTGATGGTGGAAGAACGAGGAGTGTTTGGTATGATGGGGAGTCTGAAGAGGAGGACGAGGGGTGTCCTGTGTGATGGTGTGTGTGTGTGTGTGTGTGTGTGTGTGGGGGGGGAAATCAGGGGTGTTCTGTGTGATGGGGAGTGGTGGGGGGAAACGAGGGGTGTTCTGTATTATGGGTAGTTGGGGGAGGAGAATGAGGGGCATCCTATGTGATAGGGAGTGGGGGGATGAGAACGAGGGGTGTTCTGTGTGATGGGGAGTGGGGGGAGGAGAACGAGAGGCGTCCTGTGTGATGGGGAGTGGGGGGAAGAGAACGAGGGGTGATCTGTGTGATGGGGAGTGGGGGGAGGAGAATGAGGGGCAATCTGTGTGATCAGTTTGCCACGCAGAAAACAAGCCCTCATACCGCCATGTTGATGGAAAAATAAAAGTTATGGCTTTTGAAAAGTGGAGATGAGAAACCCCAAAAAATCACTGGATCCTTATAGCCAAAATAGGCCATGTCTTTAATGGATTAAAGAGCAGAAGGAGGGAATTGTTATCAGTGTGTGGCTGTGTTGGGAAACCATGTAGCCAAAGATGTCTGTTCCAAATTCAGCAGAGACGAATGGTGGCTGGAAAAAGCCCTAATGGTGGTCTGGGCCAGCTAGAGATGAAGGCTGAAAGTGACCGTCACCAGCGATCACTGTAGGTAATTGCACGGTAATCACTATCAGAGAGCCAGCATCTGACTTCACTATTAGAGGTATTCTAGAACTGAGCCGCTGTATTGGTGACTAAGGCCTCAATGCCACAGCTGTAAGCCTACAACGCTGTGGGAGACCACCAGCATCTCACACATTTTCCAGCCATGCGCACTTCCGGCAGGGACTGCATGACACTGCACATGTCTGCCTGGCTTCGCTTGGCACAGCACATGCCTGCGTATGCACAGTGGAATTTTTCTTGTTAATTCCCCCGCTTTGTTCAGAGTGACAATGCGTATGGAAACAATGTATTGCGTATGGACAGCGTATCATGTGCAGCCCATACAGGTGTACAGGGCTTACGTTGCATGGTACGCAGAGAAAGGGAGCATGCTGGGATTTATTTCTAATGTTAAAAACGCACCAACTTGAAAAGAGTTTTTAACATTAGAAAGTCCCATTGACAATCGCGTGAAAAAAAAGCAGCAATGTTGCATGAAAAAAGGCAGCTATATCGCGTGAAAGAAAACGCAAGTGTGCAGGAGCCCTAAGGGTGACTGTGTAGCCATGTCTGGGGCCCTAAATATTAGGACAAGTGCTAAGGCTGCACTGTGCAGTCATGTCTGGTCCCCTATTGTAGTATCCAAGATCTAGTTTTTTTACACCCCAGTGCAAAGTTGTCGTGTGGTTGTATAAAGTATATTTCCCACATGCATAATAATGTATATTCGTTGTACTTTGCATTGCACGGTTTTAAAACTGCAGAACTCTGCATAAGCTCGGGCGATACAGAGATATAAGGGCTAAAGTTTACAGATGGGATGTGATTTTGGGTATCAAGGAGCACCTCAGCAAACTTTGCATAACCATGTATAGCCTTGTCTAGGCCCTCTATATATTAGGACAAGTACTAAGGTTGCATGGTATAACCATGTGTGAGTCCCCTATATTTTAGGACAAGTTCTAAGAGTGCACTGTTTAGCCTTTTTTGGCTTCGCTATATATTAGAACAAGTACTAAGGATGTACTGTGTCATCATGTCTGGGTCCCCTATATATTAACACAAGTACTCAGGGTGCATATTGTAGTCAAGTATGGTCACTATTGGAGATGAGCGAGCACCAAAATGCTCGGGTGCTCGGTACTCGGGACGAAATTTTCGCGATGCTCGGGTGTTCATTTCGAATAACGAACCCCATTGAAGTCAATGGGCGACCCAAGCATTTTTGTATTTCGCCGATGCTCGCTAAGGTTTCCATGTGTGAAAATCTGGGCAATTCAAGAAAGTGATGGGAACGACACAGCAACGGATAGGGGCTACATGTTGGGCTGCATCTCAAGTTCACAGGTCCCACTATTAAGCCACAATACCGGCAAGAGTGCCCCCCCCCCCTCCTAACAACTTTTACTTCTGAAAAGCCCTCATTAGCATGGCATAACTTAGCTAAGCACCACACTACCTACAACAAAGCACAATCACTGCCTGCATGACACTCTGCTGCCACTTCTCCTGGGTTACATGCTGCCCAACCCCCCTCCCCCCTGCACGACACAGTGTCCACAGCGCACACCAAACTGTCCCTGCGCAGCCTTCAGCTGCCCTCATGCCACACCACCCTCATGTCTATTTATAAGTGCGTCTGCCATGAGGAGGAACTGCAGGCACACACTGCAGAGGGTTGGCACGGCTAGGCAGCGACCCTCTTTAAAAGGGGCGGGGCGATTGCCCACAATGCTGTACAGAAGCAATGAGAAATCCAATCCTGTGCCACCTCCATCAGGAGCTGCACACGTGGGCATAGCAATGGGGAACCTATGTGCCACACACTATTCATTCTGTCAAGGTGTCTGCATGCCCCAGTCAGACTGGTAATATGTACCTTAACAGTAACCGCGTTGGTGGTAATGTGGTGGTGACTGCGGACCTAGTAGCGCGGTTGTATTTTGTTGGTTTTCGGAATGTGGCCAGGATTAAGTTGGCCGTGGCGGGGGATGTTTTTGAGGCACTACGTGTCCTCTCCACGTGTCCGTGGTTATATGCACCTTAACAGTAACCGCGTTGGTGGTAATGTGGTGGTGACTGCGGACCTAGTAGTGCGGTTGTATTTTGTTGGTTTTCGGAATGTGGCCAGGATTAAGTGGGCCATGGCGGGGGGATGGTGGGGGGGCTCTCTTGTTGTGTCGGTAAAGGTGAAATTCTTGGACTGCCACCAGACGAACCAATGCAAAGGCATTTGCCAAGAATGTTTTCATTGTTGGAGGAGGAGGGGGATGTTTTTGAGGCACTACGTGTCCTCTCCACGTGTCCGTGGTTATATGCACCTTAACAGTAACCGCGTTGGTGGTAATGTGGTGGTGACTGCGGACCTAGTAGCGCGGTTGTATTTTGTGGGTTTTCGGAATGTGGCCAGGATTAAGTGGGCCGTGGCGGGGGGATGGTGGGGGGGCTCTCTTGTTGTGTCGGTAAAGGTGAAATTCTTGGACTGCCACCAGACGAACCAATGCAAAGGCATTTGCCAAGAATGTTTTCATTGTTGGAGGAGGAGGGGGATGTTTTTGAGGCACTACGTGTCCTCTCCACGTGTCCGTGGTTATATGCACCTTAACAGTAACCGCGTTGGTGGGAAATGGCCTCGCCGCCATCATGTCTTTGGGAAGCCTCTGTTTCCACACCCCAGAGACATACCATTAGCAGCGATATAGGCAGAGCCCATAATTCGTAACATTTCAGCCGTAGCATTAGGACAGGCCCCACTAACATATCACTAGCAGCATTATAGGGGGAGCATAGTATTAGTTCCATTTCAGTAATAGTAGCACTCAAGACAGGCCCCAGTAACAATTCCGAAGCAGCAGTATAGTGGGAGCACAGTCTTCGTTCCATTTCAGTAATAGTAGCACTCCAGACAGGCACCAGTAACAATTCCGAAGCAGCAGTATAGTGGGAGCGCAGTCTTCGTTCCATTTCAGTAATAGTAGCACTCAAGACAGGCCCCAGTAACAATTCCGAAGCAGCAGTATAGGAGGAGCATAGTCTAAGTTCAATTTTAGTAATAGTAGCAGCCTACACAGGCCCCAGGAACAATTCCGAAGCAGCAGTATAGTGGGAGCGCAGTCTTAGTTCCATTTCAGTAGCTGCAGTATAGCCAAGGCCCAAGTTACATTTATGTAGCTAAAGTGTAGGCAAACCCCACACACCTTTCTGTACCATGAGTGCAGGCGAAGAACATAGAAATTGCTATGATTACACTGTAGGTGAGGGCCCAAAAAAATTGGTGTACCAACAGTACTAATGTACCTCAGTAAAAATTGGCCATGCCCAACCAAGATGGCAGGTGAAACCCATTAATCGCTTTGGTTAATGTGGCTTAAGTGGTAACTAGGCCTGGAGGCAGCCCAGTTTAACGAAAAATTGTTTCAAGTTAAAGTTCCAACGCTTTTAAGAGCATTGAAACGTATAAAAATTTTTTAGAAAAATTGTATGAGTGAGCCTTGTGGCCCTAAGAAAAATTGCCCGTTCAGCGTGATTACGTGAGGTTTCAGGAGGAGGAGCAGGAGGAGGAGGAGGAATATTATACACAGATTGATGAAGCAGAAATGTCCCCGTTTTGGATGGTGAGAGAGAACGATGCTTCCATCCGCGGGTGCAGCCTACGTATTGCTTAGGTATCGCTGCTGTCCGCTGGTAGAGAAGAGAAGTCTGGGGAAATCCAGGCTTTGTTCATCTTGATGAGTGTTAGCCTGTCGGCACTGTCGGTTGACAGGTGGGTACGCTTATCTGTGATGATTCCCCCAGCCGCACTAAACACCCTCTCCGACAAGACGCTAGCCGCAGGACAAGCAAGCACCTCCAGGGCATACAGCGCTAGTTCAGGCCACGTGTCCAGCTTCGACACCCAGTAGTTGTAGGTTGCAGAGGCGTCACGGAGGACGGTCGTGTGATCGGCTACGCACTCCCTCACCATCCTTTTACAGTGCTCCCGCCGACTCAGCCTTGACTGGGGAGCGGTGACACAGTCTTGCTGGGGAGCCATAAAGCTGTCCAGGCCCTTAAAGACTGTTGCACTGCCTGGGCTGTACATGCTGCTCGATCTCCGCACCTCCCCTGCTACCTGGCCCTCGGAACTGCGCCTTCTGCCTTTAGCGCTGTCGGATGGGAATTTTACCATCAGTTTGTCCGCCAGGGTCCTGTGGTATAGCAACACTCTCGAACCCCTTTCCTCTTCGGGAATGAGAGTGGGAAGGTTCTCCTTATAGCGTGGGTCGAGCAGTGTGTACACCCAGTAATCAGTAGTGGCCAGAATGCGTGTAACGCGAGGGTCACGAGAAAGGCATCCTAACATGAAGTCAGCCATGTGTGCCAGGGTACCTGTACGCAACACATGGCTGTCTTCACTAGGAAGATCACTTTCAGGATCCTCCTCCTCCTCAGGCCATAGACGCTGAAAGGATGACAGGCAAGCAGCAGGGGCACCGTCAGCAGTGGGCCAAGCTGTCTCTTCCCCCTCCTCCTCATCCTCCTCATGCTCCTCCTCCTCCTCCTGAATGCGCTGAGATATAGACAGGAGGGTGCTCTGACTATCCAGCGACATACTGTCTTCCCCCGCCTCCATTTCCGAGCGCAAAGCATCTGCCTTTATGCTTTGCAGGGAACTTCTCAAGATGCATAGCAGAGGAATGGTGACGCTAATGATTGCAGCATCGCCGCTCACCACCTGGGTAGACTCCTCAAACTTTCCAAGGACCTGGCAGATGTCTGCCAACCAGGCCCACTCTTCAGAAAATAATTGAGGAGGCTGACTCCCACTGCGCCGCCCATGTTGGAGTTGGTATTCCACTATAGCTCTACGCTGCTCATAGAGCCTGGCCAACATGTGGAGCGTAGAGTTCCACCGTGTGGGCACGTCGCACAGCAGTCGGTGCACTGGCAGATTAAAGCGATGTTGCAGGGTGCGCAGGGTGGCAGCATCCGTGTGGGACTTGTGGAAATGTGCGCAGAGCCGGCGCACCTTTACGAGCAGGTCTGACAAGCGTGGGTAGCTTTTCAGAAAGCGCTGAACCACCAAATTAAAGACGTGGGCCAGGCATGGCACGTGCGTGAGGCTGCCGAGCTGCAGAGCCGCCACCAGGTTACGGCCGTTATCACACACGACCATGCCCGGTTGGAGGCTCAGCGGCTCAAGCCAGCGGTCGGTCTGCTCTGTCAGACCCTGCAGCAGTTCGTGGGCCGTGTGCCTCTTATCTCCTAAGCTGAGTAGTTTCAGCACGGCCTGCTGACGCTTGCCCACCGCTGTGCTGCCACGACACGCGACACCGACTGCTGGCATCGTGCTGCTGCTGCTGACACATCTTGATTGCGAGACAGAGGTTGCGTTGGAGGAGGAGGAGGGTGGTTTAGTGGAGGAAGCATACACCGCAGCAGATACCACCACCGAGCTGGGGCCCGCAATTCTGGGGGTGGGTAGGATGGAAGCGGTCCCAGGCTCTGACTCTGTCCCAGCCACCACTTAATTCACCCAATGTGCCGTCAGGGAGATATAGTGGCCCTGCCCGCCTGTGCTTGTCCACGTGTCCGTTGTTAAGTGGACCTTGGCAGTAACCGCGTTGGTGAGGGCGCGTACAATGTTGCGGGAGATGTGGTCGTGCAGGGCTGGGACGGCACATCGGGAAAAATGGTGGCGACTGGGAACTGAGTAGCGCGGGGCCGCCGCCGCCATCATACTTTTGAAGGACTCCGTTTCCACAACCCTATACGGCAGCATCTCCAGGCTGATAAATTTGGCTACGTGCACGTTTAACGCTTGAGCGTGCGGGTGCGTGGCGGCGTACTTGCGCTTGCGCTCAAACACTTGCGCTAGCGACGGCTGGACGGTGCGGTGCGAGACTTTGGTGGATGGGGCCGAGGACAGCGGAGGTGAGGGTGTGGGTGCAGGCCAGGAGACGGTAGTGCCTGTGTCCTCAGAGCGGGGTTGGATCTCAGTGGCAGGTTGGGGCACAGGGGGAGAGGCAGTGGTGCAAACCGGAGGCGGTGAACGGCCTTCGTCCCACCTTGTGGGGTGCTTGGCCATCATATGTCTGCGCATGCTGGTGGTGGTGAGGCTGTTGGTGGTGGCTCCCCGGCTGATCTTGGCGTGACAGAGGTTCCACACCACTATTTGTCGGTCGTCAGGCGTCTCTGTGAAAAACTGCCAGACCTTAGAGCACCTCGGCCTCTGCAGGGTGGCATGGCGCGAGGGTGTGCTTTGGGAAACACTTGGTGGATTATTCGGTCTGGCCCTGCCTCTACCCCTGGACACCGCACTGCCTCTTGCAACCTGCCCTGCTGCTGCCCGTGCCACCCCGTCTGAAGACCTGTCCTGTGTAGGTGTTGCACACCAGGTGGGGTCAGTCACCTCATCGTCCTGCTGCTCTTCCTCCGAATCCTCTGTGCGCTCCTCCCTCGGACTTACTGCCCTTACTACTACCTCACTGCAAGACAACTGTGTCTCATCGTCATCGTCCTCCTCACCCACTGAAAGGTCTTGAGACAGTTGCCGGAAGTCCCCAGCCTCATCCCCCGGACCCCGGGAACTTTCGAATGGTTGGGCATCAGTGACGATAAACTCCTCTGCTTGGAGAGGAACCACTGCTGCCCAATCTGAGCAGGGGCCCGAGAACAGTTCCTGGGAGTCTGCCCGCTCCTGAGCATGTGTCATTGTAGTGGAGTGAGGAGGCTGGGAGGAAGGAGGAGTAGCAGCCAGAGGATTTGGATTTGCAGCACTGGACGGCGCAGAACTGTGGGTGGATGATAGCTTGCTCGAAGCACTTTCTGCCATCCACGACAGGACCTGCTCACACTGCTCATTTTCTAATAAAGGTCTCCCGCGTGGACCCATTAATTGGGCGATGAATGTGGGGACGCCAGAAACGTGCCTCTCTCCTAATCGCGCAGCAGTCGGCTGCGATACACCTTGATCAGGAGCTCGCCCTGTGCCCACACCCTCACTTGGGCCTACGCGTCCTCGGCCACGTCCACGTCCTCTAGGCCACCCCTACCCCTCAGCATGCTGTATTACCAGTGATTTCCCAGGCAGGAAATAAATTGGCGCAAGCCTGCAGGACAAATACAATTTTTCCCTTTTTGGGAAACGGAGGGCCCACTGACTATATTCAATCAGATAAGATATGTGTTGCACAGAAATGCAGTTATATGAAGTGCAGCACAGCAGTGACTTTTCACAGGCAGGAAATAAATTGGCGCAACACTGCAGGAAAAATACAATTTTTCCATTTTTGGGAAACGGAGGGCCCACTGACTATATTCAATCAGATAAGATATGTGTTGCACAGAAATGCAGTTATATGAAGTGCAGCACAGCAGTGACTTTTCACAGGCAGGAAATAAATTGGCGCAACACTGCAGGACAAATACAATTTTTCCCTTTTTGGGAAACGGAGGGCCCACTGACTATATTCAATCAGATAAGATATGTGTTGCACAGAAATGCAGTTATATGAAGTGCAGCACAGCAGTGACTTTTCACAGGCAGGAAATAAATTGGCGCAACACTGCAGGACAAATACAATTTTTCCTTTTTTGGAAACGGAGGGCCCACTGACTATATTCAATCAGATAAGATATGTGTTGCACAGAAATGCAGTTATATGAAGTGCAGCAGAGCGGAGACTTTTCACAGGCAGGAAATAAATTGGCGCAAGCCTGCAGGACAAATACAATTTTTCCCTTTTTGGGAAACGGAGGGCCCACTGACTATATTCAATCAGATAAGATATGTGTTGCACAGAAATGCAGTTATATGAAGTGCAGCACAGCAGTGACTTTTCACAGGCAGGAAATAAATTGGCGCAACACTGCAGGACAAATACAATTTTTCCCTTTTTGGGAAACGGAGGGCCCACTGACTATATTCAATCAGATAAGATATGTGTTGCACAGAAATGCAGTTATATGAAGTGCAGCACAGCAGTGACTTTTCACAGGCAGGAAATAAATTGGCGCAACACTGCAGGACAAATACAATTTTTCCCTTTTTTGGAAACGGAGGGCCCACTGACTATATTCAATCAATAATATATGTCTTCTGGCCCTGCCTACACAATTCTCTCCCTGTAGTATTACTGCAAGGCGCAATGCTCTGCAGACAGCCGATTTTGAAAAGAAAAAAATATGCAACACTGCTAACAGCAGCCTGCACAGTACTGCACACGGATAGATGTGGCCCTAAGAAGGACCGTTGGGGTTCTTGAAGCCTACACTCACTCCTAACCCTCTCCCTACCTAACCACCACTTCTCTCCCTGTAGTATTACTGCAAGGCGCAATGCTCTGCAGACAGCCGATTTTGAAAAGAAAAAAATATGCAACACTGCTAACAGCAGCCTGCACAGTACTGCACACGGATAGATGTGGCCCTGAGAAGGACCGTTGGGGTTCTTGAAGCCTACACTAACTCCTAACACTCTCCCTACAGCAGCTCCAGCACGATAGCACTTTCCCTCAGCTAACTCACAACGCATCTGAGGCGAGCCGCGGGAGGGGCCGACTTTTATACTCGGGTGACATCGGATCTCCCCAGCCACTCACAGCAGGGGGGTGGTATAGGGCTTGAACGTCACAGGGGGAAGTTGTAATGCCTTCCCTGTCTTTCAATTGGCCAGAAAAGCGCGCTAACGTCTCAGAGAGGAAACTGAAAGTAACCCGAACACCGCGTGGTACTCGTTAAGAGTAACGAGCATCCCGAACACCCTAATATTCGCACGAATATCAAGCTCGGACGAGTACGTTCGCTCATCTCTAGTCACTATATATTAGAAGAAGTGTTAAAAATGTTAGGACAAGTACTAAGGGTGCACTGTGCAGTCATATCTGGTCCCCAATATATTAGAACAAGTACTAAGGGTGCACTGCATAGCCATGTCTGAGTTCCCTATATATTAGGACAGGTAGTAAGGGTGCACTGTGCAGTCATGTCTGAGTCCCCTATATATTAGAAGAAATACAAAGGGTGAACTGTGTAGCCATGTATGGGTCCGCTGTGTACTAGGACAAGTACTAAGGGGGCACTGCGTAACCATGCCTGGGGCCCCTATGTATTAGGGCAAGTAGTAGGGGGGCACTGTGTAGCCATGTTTTGTTCTTATATATTGGGACAAGTACTCAGGGTGCACTTTGTAGTCATGTCTGAGCCCCCTATATACGAGGACAAGTACTAAGGTTAAACTGTGTAGCTATGTCTGGATCCCCTATATATTAGGACAAATTGTAAGGGTGCACTGTGCAGTCATATCTGGCCCCCTAGGTATTAGGACAAGTACTAAGGGTGTACTGCATAGCTATGCCTGGGGACCCTATATATTAGGACAAGTAGTAAGGGTGCACTGTGCAGTCATGTCTGGTCCCTATATATTAGGACAAGCAGTAAGGGTGCACTGTGTAGTCTTGTGTGGTAACCTATATACTAGGACAAGTAGTAAGGGTGCACTGTTTAGCCTTTTTTGGGTCCCTATATATTAGAACAGGTACTAAGGATATACTGTGTAGTTGTGTCTGGGTCCCTATATATTAGGAAAAGTACTGAGGGTGCACTGTGCAGTTATGTCTGGGTCTCCTATATATTAACACAAGTACTCAGGGTGCATATTGTAGTCTTGTATGGTCACTATCTTTTAGAAGAAGTGCTAATGGTGCACTGTGTGACCATGTCTTGGCCTCCTATATATTAGAACAAGTACAACGGTGCGGTGTGAAGATCTGTCTGAGTCCCCTATGTTTTATGACAAGCACTATGGGTGCACTGTGTAGCCATGCCTGCTTCCCCTATATATTAGAACAAGTACTAAGGATTGACTGTGCAGCTATGTCTGGGGACCCTATGTATTAGGACAGGTAGAAGGTGTGCACTGTGTAGTCATGTCTGAGTCCCCTATACATTAGAAGAAGTACAAAGGGTGAACTGTGTAGCCATGTCTGGGTCCGCTATGTACTAGGACAAGTACTAAGGGTGCACTGCGTAACCATGCCTGGGGCCCCTATGATTACGTGTCACTGCCAGCCATGTCACCACCCCCCACCGGCGCATCATGCCCTGCACTGGGCATGTGCGCCGCCTCGCTGGACGGGAGTGGCGGATCACGGGAAGTGAGTAGGGGTCCTTAGGGGGGCGCTGTGGCGGACTCCATTGTGGTATTCAGCTGGCGGAACCTGCCACATCCATAGGCATGAGGCCTTAGGCTGTATGTCCACGGGAGTTGCGGAATATCGCTAGCCCGGGGGGCAGGGGAGAGAACTGTCAGTTGTCCACGGTGAGCGTATCTGACAGGCTCACTGCGGGGAATCTCGGCAAATTGCGTCATGCGGCGATTTGAATCCCGCGAGTGGAGAATCACTGTGATTCTCCACTCGTGGACAGGGGGTTACGCTTTCCATAGCAACGCTATGGAAAGCGCGCACGGCGTTATACACGGCGTGCACTGCGTTATCTACAGCTGGATTATTGCCGTGGATAACGCAATGCAATAACGCCTGTGGACAGGCAGCCTAAGGGTTAAAGTTTACAGATGAGATGTGATTTGGGGTATCAAGCAGAACCTCAGCAAATTTTGCAGAATGCATCCGTTTTAGCAAAACCAAATTGTATCAGTTTTGAAAGTAATCTCCAGGAATGTGGGAGGAGCCAGACAGTCAGGGTTCAGTTATTGGGATGTTGAGGGAGAGAGGAGTGCAACACATCACTCAGTTAAAAGCCATGAGAAAGAACCCCTGGAGTCTTTACCCTGGGACACCTATATATTAGGACAAGTAGTAAGGGTACACTGTGTAGTCATGTCTGGGGCCCTACATATTAGGACAAATAGTAAGGGTGCACTGTGCAGTCATGTCTGGTCCCCTATATATTAGGACAAGTAGTAATGGTGCACTGTTTAGCCTTTTTTTGGTTCCCTATATATTAGAACAGGTACTAAGAATATACTGTGTAGCAGTGTCTGGGTCCCTATATATTAGGACAAATAGTAAGGGTGCACTGTGTGGTCATGTCTTGGTCCCCCATATATTAACACAAATACTCAGGGTGCATATTGTAGTCATGTCTGGTCACTATATATTAGAAGAAGTGCTAACGGTGCACTGTGTAACCATGTCTTGGCCTCCTATATATTAGAACAAGTAAAACAGTGCAGTGTGAAGCCCTGTCTGGGTCACCTATGTTTTATGACAATCACCATGGGTGCACTGTGTAGCCATGCCTGCTTCCCCTATATATTAGAATAAGTACTAAGGATTGACTGTGCAGCTGTGTCTGGGTCCCATATATATTAGGACAGGTACTAAGGGTGCACTGTGTAGTCATGTCTGGGCCCCCTATATATTAGGACAAATACTAAGGGTGCACTGTGCAGTCATGTCTGGGTCCCTATATATTCGGACAAGTACTAAGGGTTCACTGTGTAGCCATCTCTGGGTCCCTATATATTAGGACAAGTACTAAGGGTTCACTGTGTAGTCATGTCTGGGTCCTCTGTATTTTAGGACAAATAGTAAGGGTGCACTGTGCAGTCATATCTGGTCCCCTATATATTAGAACAAGTACTTAGGGTGCACTGCATAGCCATGCCTGGGGACCCTATATATTAGGACAGGTAGTAAGGGTGCACTGTGCAGTCATGTCTGAGTCCCCTATATATTAGAAGAAGTACAAAGGTTGAACTGTGTAGCCATGTCTGGTCCCCTATATATTAGGACAAGTACTAAGGGTGCACTGTGTAATCATGTCTCTTCCCCTATATATTAGGACAAGTAGTAAGAGTGCACTGTGTAGTCATGTCTGCTCCCCTATATATTAGGACAAGTACTAAGGGTGCACTGTGTAGTGATGTCTGGTCCCCTATATATTAGGACAGGTAGTAAGGTTGCACTGTGTAGTCATGTCTGGTCCCCTAATGTAGTGTCCCAGAACCAAAGTTTTTTACACCCCAGTGCATAGTTGTCACATGGTTGTATAAAGTATATTTCCCAGATGCATAATAATGTATATGCGTTATACTTTGCATTGCACTGTTTTAAACCTGCAGAAATCTGCATAAGCTCTGGCGATAGAGAGATATAAGGGTTAAAGTTTACAGATGGGATGTGATTTGGGGTATCAAGGAGCACCTCAGCTAATTTTGCAGTGTGCATCAGCTTTTGCAAAAACAAATTATATCAGGACAAGTACTGAGGGTGCACTGTGTAGCCATGTCTGGTCCCCTATATATTAGGACAAGTACTGAGGGTGCACTGTGTAGCCATGTCTGGTCCCCTATATATTAGGACAAGTACTAAGGGTGCACTGTGTAGCCATGTCTGGGTCCCTATATATTAGGATAAGTACTAAGGGTGCACTGTGTAACCATATCTGGTGTGAGGGTATATATATATATTGCCATATGTTTTTTTATGCTTTATACCTATATGCAAGTTCTATTCAATTCCAAATGAGAAAAAACTTATATGTCCCCTTACATCAGATATGCCAAGAGGCCTTGCCAGGCGAAGACAAAATGTATCTTTAAACACAGCAAAGAAGAATCGGACGAAGGACACGTACTTGGCTGTTTTCCCAGAAGCGCAATATCAAGATGTTCAAATGTACATAACTTTCACTGTCCCAGGCCGGAAATCCGGACTTCCCATATATGGAGAATGCATGCTTGGCCATTTTCTTAGAATTGAGTGGGTGATTCTTTGCACTGGAGTTAATTGAATACGTGATTTTCTGTACATAAGCCAGAGGCGCCGTAGCAAGATAACGGCTGTTTTTACTGTCTCAGGCCGGAAATCCGGACTGCCCATATATGGTTATGAGCCCATCACCCCTTGCTGGTGATGGGACAAAGGGTATAAGATCTCATGTAATCTGTAATAAAGCACGGCAGAGAGCCATGTCCCGTGTGAGAAACTATACCAGACCTCCGTGGTGTGTCTCTTCTTACCGCCGGCAACGGGGCAAGTGGGGTGGGCCTGATTGGTGCTGTACTTAGAATTACCCTGACACTGGTCCCCTATATATTAGAACAAGTACTGAGATAACATGGACTGTATGTATCAAGGGTATTAGTGTATCTTGACGCCACCGGAAGCTAGGGTTTTGACAGGGGGAACGCCGCTCTCACACCCCCAGCTCCCGATAGGGCTAAGGCACGAAAGTCCTACCAGCACAGTGTGCATAGACTTGTTCCAAGGCTGCAGCCTTTGGCTGAGAGTTACTACCGTTGTTAGCCTTACATTATTACCTGTAAATGCTGGCATGCTACCGCTGTAACATGGCAACATCTACATGTAATAATGCAAGTCTAAGAACAGTAGTAAACGTCAGTCGAAGGGTGGAGCACAGGGACAAAAGTATGCACAAGTTGAAGCGTGTAAGGTTCGCCCCATGTCTTCCAAGCATGGTAAGCATGTGACCGCTCAGCTCTCCTTCCCCGCCACCACTGCTGCTTCACGCGTGAGTTCACGGCCACGGCTGTGAGCTGAGTAGTGCTGGGCGCATTTCTTCTCCCTCACGGCCACTCCCGGAAAACCAGTGAAAGGTGGGTTCCGCTTTGTTGCCGACAGCCGACGCCGCTGCCGGCGATAAAGCCACTTGCCCTTAGGGCTGTGCAGTGGCGGCCACCGCTAAATGCCTTTTGATCCTTACTTTTGTGTCCTTGCTGGACCGATGGGCGCTGCATCGCTTTTCTCATTAACTTTACTGAGCTTGCTGGACCTGAAGGCAAACACTGTCTGCAGCCAATCAGCTGCGGGGGGCGTCACCCCCTGTCAATGTTGACTCCACCTGAAATTCCTGGTGGAGTCAAGATACACTAGTACCTGTATAAAGATTCCAATCCTCCATTGCAAGAACTGTTGTGCATTATTCCTCTTGTATGTTCCAGTAAAGAAAGGCTTTACCAATTGTTTTCTGGTTTAGTCTATTTAAAGTACAGCCCTGTGTGTGGACTATTTATTGCACCATCGTCAGAGTTCACCGCAGTGGATGGAACAGGGCGTCACTCATGACATATAGTAAAGTTTCCACCCAGAGGTTTGTACAAGTAACTGCATCACCAGCGTTGCCTGGAGAGGCCTGCCAGGGCCTTGGTAAATGGTTGCACGCGTCCCTCAGGGGAGGAGATGGTAGTGCCACCGTGACATCCCTAACAGCTACTCCACCATCTCCTCAGCTGTGCGCCCTGTGCCTCGGTCACTGCAACTTTATTTGTCTGAGCCTACTAATAGCAACAGGTTCGCACAACTCTCTATTGTGCATGGGGCGGTTCAACTTTTGCCTGACAGATGATGTTGCTGACTACTTTATCTTCCAAAAAGTAGAAGAGAAAACAAGGGGCTCTGCGATCCTGGACCTAATTCTTACCAATAGGGAGGAAATGATTAAGGAAGTATGGGTGGCTGGGACCTTAAAGGGGTTGTCCCGTGAAAGCAAGTGGGGTTATATACTTCTGTATGGCCATATTAATGCACTTTGTAATATACATCGTGCATTAAATATGTGCCATACAGAAGTTATATACTCACCTTCCCTGCGCTGGTGTCCCCGTCGCCATGGTCCCGTCTAATTTCAGCATCTAATCGCCCGATTAGACGCGCTTGCGCAGAAGGGTCTTCTCTCTTCTGCTCGGTCCGGGCATGAGCGGCGTTCTGGCTCTGCCCAATCTACGCGTCATCGCGTAGCTCCGCCCCGTCACGTGTGCCGATTCCAGCCAATCAGGATGTATATTACAAAGTGCATTAATATGGCCATACAGAAGTATATAACCCCACTTGCTTTCACGGGACAACCCCTTTAAGGCCCTTTAACAATATTGTTCTGGTTATTCAAAAACCCTCGCTTCTGGGAGCTTTTAAACGATAATCGTCCCATGTAAAAGCATACAAAAACTGCCTAAAATCCTGAACGACGATCGTTTAGTGTAAACAGCAGCCATTTAGTAGTGAGTGGCTATTGCTTAAAGTAAATGGAGAGGGGCAGGGAGAGAACTCTCCTCCAGCCCCCACAGCCCCCTGCTGACTGCACTGTCAGCGATCCTGTGATACTCGCTCCTGTGTAACAGCATGAGAGTGAGTATACACAGGGAAGAGTGTCAGGCATCGTTTGCCAACACTCGTTATGTGTAAAAGGGCCTTTAGGAGGCAGTGATCATGCTATTCTTGAATTTTGGATAACAAGGGGAGGAAGGCCTGAGAAAACTCAGAACTCAGGGTTGGTTTTCACAAAGGCAGATTTTAATGTATTCAGAAAGAGGGTAAGAAGGATCCAATGGCTGGATGTTCTTAAGGACAGAAATGTCCAAGAAGGTTGGCAATATTACATAATGAGATTCTCAAAGCACAACCGTCAACAATCCCTAAAAGAAGGAAGAATGGGAAGCATTTAAAGAGGCCAGGATGGATGAACACTGAGGTTGCACACATGCTAAAAAGGAAGAAAGATGTGTCAAATGTAAAGGGGGGAGGGATATCTAAAGAAGAATATAATACAATCTGCAGAAACTGTAGGGCAATTGTCAGAAAAGCTAAAGGTAATAATGAATTGAAACTTGCAAGAGGGGCCAAAAGCAATAAAAAAGGATTTGGGGGTATGTAAAAAGCAAATGAAAAGTCAAAGATGCTATTGGATGTTTACAGGATGAAAATGGTGAATTGGTTAAAAAATGATGTTGAGAAGGCTCAACTTTTAAATTCCTAGTTTGTATCTGTTTTCTCTCAGGAAGTAAATGTAACATCAGCTGAGCTTCTCTGTGCTATTGAAGGAATAAAAGAATACAGGCTATCTGTAAGCAGAGAGATGACTTAACTGAAATAAATTCAAGTCTTCGGGTCCAGATGAATTACATCCTAGGGTACTGAAGGAAGCAGCAGAGGTAATTGCTGCACCTCTTGCAATAATTGTGGAGAACAGGAGAAGTCCCATACCGATACCGGCACTGAAGCAGGTGCGGGGGCAGTAAGGTGAGACCGGAGCAGAGAAGTAGCCGGCGCCAAGAGGCCACCAGGAATCCAGCGCCAGCAGCAGCGGAGGGGACCTGAACGGAGCAGCTGAGACAGGAGGGCAGAGTGAGCGGCCGTCGGGAGTGCAGGTGACATCACCAGGAGGAGTGGAGGAGCCGATAAGTATCTTCTGTGTGTGTTTGTGAGCTAAGTGTGTGTCTTTTGTGTATCTGGTGTGCCCTAGTTGTGTCTTCTGTGTGTGTGTGTAAGAAAAAAAACCCAAACATTTTTTGACCGGTGGCGCATAAGAGTCAGCGTGTGAGCTGTTGCGCGAGAGCCGCAATGTGTGAGTGGTTGTGCGGAGGCAGCAGCGTGTGAGCGGAGGCAGCAGCGTGTGAGCGGAGGCAGCAGCGTGTGAGCGGTTGAGCGGTTGCAGCAGCGTGTGAGCGGAGGCAGCAGCGTGTGAGCGGTTGAGCGGAGGCAGCAGCGTGTGAGCGGTTGAGTGGAAGCAGCAGCGTGTGAGCGGTTGAGTGGAGGCAGCAGCGTGTGAGCGGTTAAGCGGTTGCAGCAGCGTGTGAGCAGTTGAGCAGAGGCAGCAGCGTGTGAGCGGTTGAGCAGAGGCAGTAGCGTGTGAGTGGTTGCAGCAGCGTGTGAGCGGTTGCAGCAGTGTGTGAGTAGTTGAGCAGAGGCAGCAGCGTGTGAGCGGTTGCAGCAGCGTGTGAGCGGTTGAGCGGTTGCAGCAGCGTGTGAGCAGTTGAGCGGAGGCAGCAGCATGTGAGCGGTTGCAGCAGCGTGTGAGCGGTTGAGCGGAGGCAGCAGCGTGTGAGCGGTTGCAACAGTGTGTGAGCGATTGAGCAGAGGCAGCAGCGTGTGAGCGGTTGCAGCAGCGTGTGAGTGGTTGCAGCAGCGTGTAAGCGGTTGCAGCAGTGTGTGAGCGGTTGAGCGGAGGCGGCAGCGTGTGAGCGGAGTGTGAACAAGTCTATCTTCACTACTTCCACAGTAAATTGTAGATCCCCATTAGGATAAGCTCCATGCCTGGCAATGCCATCCAGTGTGCTACTTGTGCAATGTATGCGCTCCTTGATCAGCCGATCAAGGGTGCATACTGTTGCGCAAGATGCGTGCACGTCGCACATTTACAAGCCCAAATCCTGGATCTAAATGAGCAACTGGCAACACTGAGAGCCATTGACATCATGGAAAGGAGTTTGCTGCTCACTGAGCAGGCACTCGCTGGGGAAGAGGCGGGGGCGGATGGTGCTATGGAAGAGCAGGGGGAGCAGGCAAGAAGCTGGGTGACAGATAGAAGGAGGCGTAGAGGGAATAGATCCAGGGAGGCGGGTCCTGAACTGGCACAACCCAACATGTCTGCAACGTTGGCAGATGAGGGCGATGCCATTACAGAGCCAGCACCGCTGCAGCACGACATGCCCTCTGAACGCCAGGGGGATGACTGCTCCGGTGAGACGGGGACGGGGAGTGCAGGGCAGGCTAGACAGGTTCTAGTGGTGGGGGACTCAATTATAAGGGGGATAGATAGGGCAATCTGCCATAAAGACCGGGATCGTCGAACAGTGTGTTGTCTTCCTGGCGCTCGAGTTCGACACATCGCGGATCGGATTGACAGATTACTGGGAGGGGCTGTTAAGGATCCAGCGGTCATGGTGCACGTTGGCACCAATGAACAAGTTAGAGGTCAATGGAGGGCCCTCAAAAATGATTTCAGGGACCTAGGGTCTAAAGCTCAGGGCGCGGACCTCCAGGGTAGTTTTCTCGGAAATACTACCTGTACCTAAAGCCACACTAGAAAGGCAGCAGGATCTTAGGGAGGTAAACAAGTGGTTCCGGAGTTGGTGTAAGAAGGAGGGATTTGGGTTCCTGGAGAACTGGGCTGACGTTGCTGTTGGCTACAGGCTCTAACGTAGGGACGGGCTGCATCTTAATGGGGAGGGTGCAGCTGTGCTGGGGGATAAGATGGCTAGAAGGCTGGAGGAGTGTTTAAACTAGGGACTGGGGGGGAGGGTAAAATGAGAAAGAGTGGGGTAGCCAGTGTAACTAGCGACCTGGGTCCAAGCAAAGGGAATGGGGGTCGAGCAGGGGGTGGGGTTAGTACAGTTAGAACTGATAGATCAGCCATTAGTACGAATAGCAACAAAACAAATTTAAAAAAAAAAAAACTATATAAATTGTATGACCACGAATGCAAGAAGTCTGATTGGTAAAGTGGGTGAGCTTGAACCGAGAATGACTGATGAAAATTATGATATAATCGGAATTACGGAAACATGGCTTGATGATAAGTGCGATTGGGCGGTGAATTTGCAGGGGTACAATCTCTTCAGAAGGGACTGAAGGAACCAGAAAAGGGGAGGGGTATGTCTGTTCGTCAAATCAAATTCGAAGCCGAGGCTACGGAAGGATATAGGTGCAGGAGAGGAACACGTGGAATCTCTGTGGGTAGAAATACAGGGAGGAAAAAATAACAAAATCCTGATAGGGGTCTTCTATAGACCACCAAAAGCAACAGAAGAAACTGATAACTTACTATTAAGGCAGATAGAAGAGGTGTCAAACCGCAATGAAGTAATTATCATGGGGGACTTTAATTATCCAGATATAACATGGGAGAACGAAACCTGCAAATCTCACAGGGGTGATAAGTTCTTGAGAGTAATTAAAGACAATTACCTGAACCAACTTGTGCAGGAACCAACAAGAGAGAGGGCCATTCTGGACCTAGTACTAACTAACAAACCGGAACGTATAAAGGGGGTGCAGGTTGAGGGGCACTTGGGGAACAGTGACCATAATATAATCAATTTCCAGCTGTCATTCAATAAGAAGCCTTATCAGGGAGCAACAAAGAAACTAAACTTTAGTAAAGCAAAATTTGATCAGCTTAGAAATACTATCAGTAACATTAATTGGGACAACATCCTCAAAAATATCAGTACAGAGGACAAATGGGAAACGTTTAAAAGAATCCTAATCTCCTCATGTGAGCAGTTCATTCCCTTTAAAAATAAAAGAATCTCAACTAAAAGGAAACCAATGTGGCTCGACAAGACGGTAAGAGGGGCAATAAACGAAAAAAAGAAAGCGTTCAAACTACTAAAGCAAGAAGGCAGCGAAGAAGCACTAAAATCGTACAGGGAAGAAAACGAAATATGCAAAGATACGATCAAAACTGCCAAGGAGGAAGCAGAAAGACTGATCGCTAAAGAGAGCAAAAACAACCAGAAGCTATTTTTCAACTATATTAACAACAAAAGGATTTGCAGGGAGAGCGCTGGCCCCTTAAAAAATAATGCAGGAGAGATCATTGATGATGATGGAGGGAAAGCAAATCTACTAAACAGTTTCTTCTCAAGTGTATTCACAAACGAAAAGGAAATGCCACACGAGATGCAGGGGAATAAAAGGAACCCATCACAAAATATCTCATACCTAACGCAGGAGGAGGTGCGGAAGCAACTAAAGAAGACTAAAATTGATAAATCGCCGGGCCCAGATGGAATACACCCAAGGATACTAAGGGAACTAAGTGACGAGATAGCTAGGCCGCTATATCTAATATTTCTAGACACTATCAAGACCGGTGTTGTACCATTGGATTGGCGCATTGCCAACGTGGTTCCAATTTACAAAAAAGGGAGCAAAAGGGAGCCTGGTAACTACAGGCCAGTAAGTCTCACTTCAGTAACGGGAAACATTTTCGAGGGGATTCTGAGAGACGCCATCGATGAGTACCTCAAGGAGAACAAGGGAATAACTCCTCACCAGCATGGATTCATGAAGGGTCGCTCATGTTAGACAAATCTAATCAGTTTCTACGATGAAGTAAGCTCTAAGCTGGACCAGGGAGAATCTATTGATCTTGTATATCTAGACTTCTCCAAAGCCTTTGACACCTTGCCACATAATAGGCTAATATACAAAATGAGGCAGCTCGGACTGGGCGAAAACGTGTGTAAGTGGGTAAAAAATTGGCTCAATGATAGAAAGCAGAGGGTGGTAATAAATGATTCATACTCTGATTGGACCACAGTTGCTAGCGGGGTGCCACAGGGTTCAGTATTAGGCCCCACTCTGTTCAACATATTTATCAATGACCTGATAGAGGGGCTGCACAGCAAAATATCAATATTTGCAGATGACACAAAATTATACAATATAATTAATGCAACGGAGGACAATGTGCGGCTACAAACGGACCTGGATAAGCTGGGGGCTTGGGCAGAAAAATGGCAAATGAAGTTCAATGTTGAAAAATGTAAGACTATGCACATGGGCAGGAGACACGGATGTCACCAATATTCACTTAATGGGGTACCACCAGGGAAAAGTGATATGGAAAAGTGTCAGGGTAATAAAATTCTAAGTACAGCACCAATCGGGCCCACCCCACTTGCCCCGTTGCCGGCGGTAAGAAGAGACACCACACAGGGAGGTCTGGTATAATTCCTCACACGGGACATGGCTGCGCTTCGCCGAGCTTTATTACAGATTACATGAGATCTTATACCCTTTGTCCCATCACCAACAAGGGGTGATGGGCTTATAACCATATATGGGCAGTCCGGATTTCCGGCCTGAGACACTGAAAACAGCCGTTATCTTGCTACGGCGCCTCTGGCTTATGTACAGAAAATCACGTATTCAATTAACTCCAGTACAAAGAATCACCCACTCAATTCTAAGAAAACGGCCAAGCATGCATTCTCCATATATGGGAAGTCCGGATTTCCGGCCTAAGACAGTGAAAATTATGTACATAGTGGAACATCTTGATATCTTGCTTCTGGGAAAACGGCCAAGTACACGCGTCCTTCATGTCTGGTTCGGTATCATCTCTGAATTTCTAGAACATCTCTCTCAGCCTTGCAAAGCCTTGGAATATCTGATGTAAGGCGACATATAAGTTTTTTCTCATTTGGAATTGACTAAAACTTGCATATAGGTATAAAAGTATAAAGAACATATGGCAATATATATATATACCCTCACAAACCCCCCTAAAAAACTTAATAGCATCAGACTTTGCACTCTTCCTCGGTCGTCTCTCCCTTGCGTCAGGGTTTCTCCACTGCCCGTAAGTCCCTACTCCTAAAGGGGAGGGATCCCTACCTCACCTCAGAAGGAGGCCATGGATTCCCTGGGCTTATTTCCGGGCATCCACACCCTCTATCTGTACGAGTTAACACCCCACAGGGTGTGCCCTCGCCGGAACCTAAGGTCTTCTGCACTTTCCCTAGGCAAATGGGAAATCCACTGACAGTCCATCTTATGAGACCGGGGCGGAGCAGTACTAGTCCATTTCTCCATTCTTCTGGTAACGTACGTGGTTGGCATTATCGGAACTGGCTCTTCATCTTTTTCAAACAAGGGAAATTTTGGTCACATTAAAGGGATAATACACAAACAGGAAATTACATACCCCACCTCTTTCTGCTAAAATCATATCCAGGGCCACTCTATTTTGGAACGCCATGGATGCAGTGGGCCCTAATTGGTCAGCTAACCCTTGTAAAGCATCTCTGGTGTAGTTTACAAACCTCTGCTGATTGTAATAGATATAATTCATCCAATCTACATTATTATTAACAGTGACAATAGCAAATAAGGACTCAAAATCTGTTTTAACCTGATCTCTTGAATTAAATTCATCTGGCACCCCCCTTGACACTCCTATTACATCTATATATACATGTGGATCAAAGTTACCACCTGGAGTGTCAATTTCTCTCTTAGCACGATGCGGTGTTAGATTCTCACCCTCAGTGTAGGCTTCATATTGCACATTTGATTGTATTAATTTGTTCTGAAACAGGGGGCTAGTGTACAGTAGTCAAAGGTGTGTGTTAGAGGAATTGTACCACATTATAGCATGTAAAGGATATGCAGGATCATTAGTTTTTTCAGTGCGAAGTGTGGATCCAAGTGGGTTTTCCTTCGAGCTTGACTGTAGTTGGGGTGGTGAGCAACATCTGGTAAGGACATTCAAACCGGGTTTCTCTCTCAAACTTTTTCACATAGACCCTGTCACCTGGTTTTAGATAGTGACACTCATCTGTCGGACCTGGGAGAAAAGCAGAGACTGCAGAATGCATTATTGACAATTCCTTGGAGGGACCTATGACAAAATTAACAAGAAAATCATTCCCCAAACTCTGATACTGAGGCATGTACCCTCCTGAGAAAAAGAAAAACTAATGGGAGACACTCAATTCAAAATTTGCCCATTTTCTCTATTGCCTTTTGTATCTACTTTCCCCCTACTCCGTGGACGGTAGGGTGTGTGAAAAGCCTGGAATATACCCAAAACAGACATGATGTGTTGCATTATTTCACCTGTGAAGTGTGTACCTTTGTTTGACTCAATCACTTCCGGTACCCCATATCTGCAGATTACCTCATTCATGAGCTTTCGTGCGGTTACCTGCTTATTTACTTTGGTAACAGGGTAGGTCTCCAACCTGAAAAACATCAACAACAAGCACATATTCATGCTTCCCAACAAGTAGGAGCTGAGTGTAGCCAATTTGCAATCCCTGAAATGGGTAGAGTGGTCTAGGCAAGTGTTATGTGGCAAATTTACTTCTGCCCTGTTGCTTACGGCAAAGATCATGCAAAATTGGACAAATGATGCAGCAGCTACAGAAAACCAAGGAGCCACCCGTCCTTGTTCAAGCGTCGACATCATTACTGCTTTAAGAGGTGCGTCTTTTCGTGCGTCAGCTGGGCCATCATGGGGCACAGGGACTATGGTAAGCAAGTTCTGTTGACTGTTCGCCATACGCCGTCCCTTTTTAGTCCATTTGTCTTTTTCTTCCTTGCTGGCTTGTAACTGTAAAGTCTTTAGCATATCAAAGTCCAATGTTTTTATCAAAGTCCATGTTTATGGTTAAAGTCCAAGTTCATATCAAAGTCCAAGGTTTAGTTAAAGTCCAAAGTTATTGTCAAATTCTTCTTTTCTTCTTTCTTCCACGGCTTAAGGGCCGCTGCCTTTGCTGTGTGGCCTGTGATGGCATTACCTCTCGCTTCTCCGGTGTAGGAATTGGTGTGAGCTTTCCACCTTGTCAGGTAGAAGTAGGGCCTCCATGAGACTCTGCACCGCTGCAACATTCTTAATTGGCTGTCCTGCTGTGGTAAAAAACTGTCTGGCCTTCCATGTTGGGCCGTAATCATGAGCTATGCCAAATGCATACCGGGAGTCAGTGTAAATGTTTGCCGTCTTACCTTCCTCCACTCTACACGCCTCAGCGAGGGCTTTTAGTTCCGCTTCTTGTACTGCGACATGCAGAGACATTCTGCTTTTTTGGACATCTTGTTGTGTGACCACTGCATATCCAGTGTGGAGTCGTCAATCACCCTGGTACCATCTATAAAAAACAACTCAAAATATGCATTATTAACAAGGGCTTTCAGTAACTTTTTAAAACTTAAATTTTCTTGTTGCATCACTGCTAGACAATCAGACTGGTATTCTATTTCAAAAAGATTAGAACCTTGTTGCAAAAAAATTAAAAAAAAATTTAAAAAAATGGCTTGCAAAAATTTTTAAAATGGCTGAATTTAAAAATGACTGACTTGCAATACCTAGATCACCTATGCCTTCTCCTCCCCCCCCCCTTTAAACCAGGGTACTCAATTGGAACAATAGTACCCGGTTTAAGGTAGTATAACATTGTAAAAAGATTTGATGGATGCAGATAAGGCCTGTAAAATGTTAGCATCAATAGCAGAGACATGAGTTACATCAGGGAAGAATAACCTACAAAACATCTATTAATATTGGAAATGTGAGATCCCTTTAAGTGAATTCATTATTAGTCTGTTCCTGCCTGCAATGTCTTATAAAATCTGAGACAGGAGAAAAAAAAACAAAACAAAAACTTTTACTAGCTGCTCAAGCTCCTCACCCCCTCCCTTGTGGACAAGAGGGATGAAACATTACGTACTATTACATCATCTAGCTCCACCCCTTCGATATTGGCACATTGCGTCTTTCTTCCCAGCTCCATTTCAGCGTAACAGTCCACACGTCCACATCTCAACCAAGCAAAGTCCCATGCATGGGGAGGACTTTTATCCCTAGTCATTATCTGCATCACACATTCCACACAGCCCGAACACGGGTCACTAACTCTCATCCATCCATGCTCTCAAGTCTGCTCCGTCACCCCCCTTGGAGGTGTACCAGTACATACAGATGCACAGACAAAAAAAAGTTTGACAAACATATATACATCAGTTGAAAAACACCGAGGTGAGTGCTATCTTTGACAAATTATGTGAAAAAAAAAATTTGCTGAGTGACTGAGACATTCTATATTTCTTATCTACTGAAGCTATTATATACTGTATTAAATGCTGAAGTATTTTAGAATCTCTGGGTATTTTTCAACCCCCCTTGTCTCTCTTTCTCTGTACTTCTCTGTATTTGACCCTGAACAAAAAGTGAAGTCTGAAAGCCCCCACCTTTTTAAAACAAACTGTTATCTCTCCGCGAATATGAAACACAGACTGAATTGTTTTAGCGTAAACTATTGCCTGCATTTGAACTCATAATTAACACATATGCTGGGACCTTGCAACATTCATTTTCATTTGCTATATTTCCTGCCTACTAAGACAGTATAATTAATTAAATTCATTTCAAGCCTTCAATACTTTACAGCAAGCAGAGATATTATCCAGGGTTATTATTGCATTTTCTCTCACTTCGTTATCTCTTGACCTTGAAGAGCTTACACAGACTCGCAGCTACATGTCAACAAAACTCTTCTCCCCTAAAAGCAAGCTCAGTTAACTATTTGCACATACAGTATATACATATATACACATATATATCCATATCTATTATCTATCTTGTATTATACACATTTTCTTCTTTCTTTGCCAACAAATCACATGCATTGTAACTTTCTTATCGACTTGCTTGTTTCTCATACTTCTCTCCCTTACCTAACTGCCAATATAACCTTCAATAGACACTCTCCTGACGCCCTCTTGATCACTTACTGTACTTTTCAACATTTCACTTACGGATACTTTCTTAAACAAATAATGTGTACATACAACTTTCTCTGACTGTCTCTCTCTCTCCTCCCTGTACTTTCTAGCAAACCTTGATATTCCAAGGCACCTCTCGGTCCTAAAGACCTCTCTCCCAGACACCATTTTTGTAATCTGCCGTGTGGGTCGGTGTCACACATTTTCATTAGAGTCTTCTTACATTCTACAAATTCATCCACACGGCGGCAGCCCTTGAGGGGCTCTATCTTCTTTAATAAGGTCTTACGCATATTACAACAACAACAACAATAATAATAATAACACGCTCCATAGAGTGCATCCTTCTGACCCGAATTGTCAGCCCCTTATATATGGCAAAACAACCGAAGGCATCTTCTTCCATGGAACCAGTCCCAAAGAGTGCATCCCTCTCAGCTAAACCATCAACAACTAAACTAAACTAAAACGGAGGGTTCCTTCGTCTATGGGACCTGTCTCACAGAGTGCTTCCCTCTCAGCTAAACCATTAACGACTAACTAAACTAAACTGAGGGTCCCTTCTCTTGTGAGACTAAATGAAAAGTAAGAGAAAAAAAAAAAACTTCTGCAGATACAACAATCTCCACTATTATTAAAACGTTAAAACTTCAAAGTACAAATAGACTACAGACTAGTTTATGGGTGACCGATTGGTGCGCATATCACGGTCAGTGGTCCATGACGGCAAACCCGGAGCCCACACGAGTTACCGTGTAGAACTCTTAACCCAACCCGTCCGGTCACAAACCACAGATAGTCAGTCCTGCTGCAAAACTCTCAGCGTAAAACACAACATAAATATATGCTGGCCTTACCTGGAGTTCTGTGAGTTGATCAGGCTCGGTTTGCAGCAGGATGGCTTCCCCGTGGCGTGGATCCGGGTGAATTGCGCTGTAAGCTCCTGGTTTTACCGCCCCACGTTCGAGCGCCATTTGTCAGGGTAATAAAATTCTAAGTACAGCACCAATCGGGCCCACCCCACTTGCCACGTTGCCGGCGGTAAGAAGAGACACCACACAGGGAGGTCTGGTATAATTCCTCACACGGGGCATGGCTGCGCTTCGCCGAGCTTTATTACAGATTACATGAGATCTTATACCCTTTGTCCCATCATCAACAAGGGGTGATGGGCTTATAACCATATATGGGCAGTCCGGATTTCCGGCCTGAGACACTGAAAACAGCCGTTATCTTGCTACGGCGCCTCTGGCTTATGTACAGAAAATCACGTATTCAATTAACTCCAGTACAAAGAATCACCCACTCAATTCTAAGAAAACGGCCAAGCATGCATTCTCCATATATGGGAAGTCCGGATTTCCGGCCTAAGACAGTGAAAATTATGTACATAGTGGAACATCTTGATATCTTGCTTCTGGGAAAACGGCCAAGTACACGCGTCCTTCATGTCTGGTTCGGTATCATCTCTGAATTTCTAGAACATCTCTCTCAGCCTTGCAAAGCCTTGGAATATCTGATGTAAGGCGACATATAAGTTTTTTCTCATTTGGAATTGAATAAAACTTGCATATAGGTATAAAAGTATAAAGAACATATGGCAATATATATATATACCCTCACAAAAGGATCTGGCGGTATTAGTGGATAGTAGACTAAACTGGAGTAACCAATGCCAGTCAGCTGCTGCAAAGGCAAATAAAGTCTTGGGGTGCATTTAAAAAAGAGGTATAGGGGCGAAGGATGAGAACATTATCCTTGCATTATATAAGGCACTAGTCAGGCCTCACATGGAATACAGCGTACAATTCTGGTCACCGGTACTCAAGAAAGATGTCACAGTGCTTGAGGGGATTCAAAGAAGGGCAACTAAACTAATACATGGAATGAAGGGACTGGAATACCCAGAGAGGCTATCCAAATTGAGATTATTTACTCTAGAAAAAAGACGGCTAAGGGGTGATCAAATAACTATGTATAAATACATGAGGGGACAATACAAGGATCTCTCCCAAGATCTGTTTACACCCAGGACCGCGACGGTAACAAGAGGACATCCGCTACGATTAGAGGAAAGTAGGTTTCATCACCAACATAGAAGGGGATTCTTTACCGTAAGAGCAGTTAGACTGTGGAACTCTCTGCCGGAGGAAGTGGTGATGGCAAAATCCATAGAGGAGTTTAAAAGGGGACTTGATGTCTTTCTAGAGAGGAAGGACATTATAGGATATAAATCTTAGGTTAATTGTTAATCCGGGTATACAGGCAGGTAGGAACTATTAGGGGTTGATCCAGGGAACAGTCTGATTGCCATTAGGGAGTCGGGAAGGAATTTTTTCCTCAAAAGGGCTAATTGGTTTCTGCCCTTGGGTTTTTTTTGCCTTCCTCTGGATCAACACAAGAGGATAGACAGGCTGGACTAGATGGACATTGTCTTCATTCAGCCTTACATACTATGTTACTATGTATGTTACTCAGAGGGATGCAGCTCTTGGAATGAACATACCTTTGCAAAAATGTTAAAGGTAAAGAAAGGGTGGGTTTCATAGATTCAATGCCATGGCTTAGCATGCGCCAAACTGGGGGCATACTGGTTCCGCTGTTTTAGTGATTTTTGTAAAAACACTATAACTGGTGGGCTGTCTGGTGGTAGTTGACAGGAGAGTGTGGTATTCGGGTGATATGTATCCTTAAATGGGGTAAATACCCTGTTTCCCTGAAAATAAGACATACCCTGAAAATAAGACATAGCATGATTTTCCAGATTTTTTTAAGGATGCAAAATGATTTTTTCAGGCTTTTTGAGGATGCTTGAAATATAAGCCCTACTCCAAAATTAAGCCCTGCTAACAGTTAATTAAAAAAGTCAATTTAAATAGTGTCCAGGCAGCTATACATGTAAAAAGGTTAAACCTTTTTTGAACAAAAATTAATATAAGACACTCTCTTATTTTTGGGGAAACACGGTATGTAAATCACAGTGTATCACTGAGTTGTGTTTTGCCATTGTATTAATACAGAACTGTAATTAACCACTAGTTGGCTTTGTGAAAGCATGTATGACAGAGAAAAGGTGCCTCTACTCAGTAAATAGGAGATACCTCAAAGGCTTTTGTGAAAAGGAGGGGGCATGCCACTGCTTGAGAGCTCCTGGAATTTTGCCACCCAGGCTGTGTGTAAATAGATAACCTCTTTACTGCAGTGAGTATTAATAATGCACTTTGATTATGATGATGTGAAATGTGATGGCATTAGGCCATTGAGGTAGGGCCAAGTACAATGTATAGTTAGTGGCTAGATGGCCAGATGTTGATTAATGTACTAGTGTAGTGTAAAGTGTGAAATGCTGTGAACCATTGAGGTGATGGAATAAAACTGGCAGGTGCCAAATAAAGAAAGTTCCGGTTGTCAAGTGAGTTTCCGAGTCTGACGCCAATCATCTTGTGACGAGAAGATGGCCGTCCTGAGTCGTCACAAATCCTCTAATGTTACATTATATAAATAATGTAATGTAATGGGGCTGCAAGGTGAGGCTTCACTATACTATTCAAGTAGAGGTAATTCAATAATTGCTTGTGAATCCATGAACTTCATTCTTTTGAGCAGCATTCATCTCAGCAAGAAGCCTCTTCCATTGCATGTAGACAATAAGTGCACATTAATCTTTTTTATTACCATTTTGCTGTGAATAAACCGAGAGTAAAAACAATATGCAACAAGGATTTTCCAAAGAGCAAATGATGCTGATGAAATAAAGCACATTACAGCTTTGTAAGCCATGAAAGCATGAAGATAAATCACAGCAAAAACTTTTAGACAGGCGTTACAGTCATAATAGCACAAGCTATATTTATAGCAGATTTACAGCAAGTCTACCAAATAACTCAGGCCACTCTGATGAAGGTGAAGGTGAGAATCCATGGGATGGGAAAATAAATGTGTGCATGGAAGACGAGGATTCTAGTTACAGATTTGAAACTCAATGGGAACATTCAAGGATGCAAACAGACAATACAATACAAGAGTACAAAAAATTAGGACTGTAACAATTTACAAAAAAGAACAATTACAAGTCTTCTAGACTTCTGCAGCTTTCTTAAAATTTGGACTAGTAAAAACCAAACTTTAAAAATAATGACCACATTTGGTTTGGATAATCATGGGGTCTGTTGGCAATTCAGTCAGATTTGATGGAAGAAATAGCATTGTAGGGAATGCTGTTCTTGCTATCAAAATGATGAAACTCCCAACAGACCCCATTATAAGTCAATGGGACCCAGTAGGCATCATTGGGATCTGTTGTATTACAAATCTGACACAATGCTGTGGTTCCCATTTTCAAGAGGACCCAATGCATAAGTGATCAGTCTTACACTTACATCCTATGTATGTGTATATGTATGTATACGTATGTGTATGTGTATGTATATGTATGTATGTGTATGTATATGTATGTATGTATGTATAAATATGTATATGTATGTACAAGCTGATATACCTGGCTTCGCCCGAGTTAATTTGGTACTGGTGTTTATCTGGTATTCACACAGAAAATCTTATGAAGTCGTGGTTACTTTAGAGATACTGAGAAAAAAAATATGTTCACCATTTTGCATGGTTCTTTGCATTACCCAGGAAGCACCTTGGTGGAGGTAACCATGCGACGTTTCCTATATATAAAATGACATCGGGAAGTGAGAGAATTAGATTACGTACGTAAAATTTGGATGCTAATTCTTTTGCGTTTAGAATTGAATAATCGAGTTGGGACCCATTAGCTTTTCCTATTTATGACATAATCAATGCCCGTGCCAAATTTCAAGTTTCTATGACACCAGAAAGTGAGAGAATTAGATTCTGTACGTAAAATTTGGATGCTAGTTCTTTTGCGCATAGAATTGAATAATCGAGTTAGGATCCATTAGCTTTTCCTATTTATGACATAATCAATGCCCATGCCAAATTTCAAGTTTCTATGACACCGGGAAGTTAGAGAATTAGATTTCGTGCGTAAAATTTGGACGCTAATTCTTTTGCGCTTCGAATTAAATAATCGAGTTGGGACCCATTAGCTTTTCCTATTTATGACATAATCAATGCCCGTGCCAAATTTCAAGTTTCTATGACACCAGAAAGTGAGAGAATTAGATTCTGTACGTAAAATTTGGATGCTAGTTCTTTTGCGCATAGAATTGAATAATCGAGTTAGGATCCATTAGCTTTTCCTATTTATGACATAATCAATGCCCATGCCAAATTTCAAGTTTCTATGACACCGGGAAGTGAGAGAATTAGATTCTGTACGTAAAATTTGGACACTAATTCTTTTGCACTAGAATTGAATAATCGAGTTGGGACCTATTAACTTTTCCTATTTCTGACATAATCAATGCCCGTGCGAAATGTCAAATTTCTATGACATCGGGAAGTGAGAGAATTTGATTACGTACGTAAAATTTGGACTCTAATTCTTTTGCGCTAGAATTAAATAGTCGAGTTGGGACGCATTAGTTTTTCCTATTTATGACATAATCAATGCCCGTGCCAAATTTCAAGTTTCTATGACACCAGAAAGTGAGAGAATTAGATTCTGTACGTAAAATTTGGATGCTAGTTCTTTTGCGCATAGAATTGAATAATCGAGTTGGGATCCATTAGCTTTTCCTATTTATGACATAATCAATGCCCGTGCCAAATTTCAAGTTTCTATGGCACCGGGAAGTTAGAGAATTAGATTCTGTACGTAAAATTTGGACACTAATTCTTTTGCACTAGAATTGAATAATCGAGTTGGGACCTATTAACTTTTCCTATTTCTGACATAATCAATGCCCGTGCGAAATGTCAAATTTCTATGACATCGGGAAGTGAGAGAATTTGATTACGTACGTAAAATTTGGATGCTAATTCTTTTGCGCTAGAATTAAATAGTGTAGTTGGGACCCATTAACTTTTCCTATTTATGACATAATCAATGCTCGTGGCAAATTTCAAGTTTCTATGACATTGGGAAGTGAGAGAATTAGATTACGTACGTACAATTTCGACGCTAATTCTTTTGTGCTAGAATTGAATAATCAAGTTGGGACCCATTAGGTTTTCCTATTTATGACATAATCAATGCTTGTACCAAATTTCATGTTTCTACGACATCGAAAAGTGAGAGAATTAGATTACGTATGTGAAATTTGGACGCTAGTTCTTTTGTGCTTAGAATTGAATAATCGAGTTGGGACCCCTTTACTTCTCCTATTCTGGACATAATCTATGCTTGTGCCAAATTTCAAGTTTCTCTGACATCGGGAAGTGAGAGAATTAGATTACGTACGTAAAATTTGGATGCTAATTCTTTTGTGCTAGAATTGAATAATCGAGTTGGGATCCATTAGGTTTTCCTATTTATGACATAATCAATGCTCGTGCCAAATTTCACATTTCTATGACACCGGAAAGTGAGAAAATTACATTCCGTGCGTAAGATTTGGACGCTAATTCTTTTGTGCATAGAATTGAATAATCGAGTTGGGACCCGGTAACTTTTCCTATTTATGACACATTCAATGCTCGTGCCAAATTTCAAGTTTCTATGACATCGGGAAGTGAGAGCGTTAGATTCCGTACGTAAAATTTGGACGCTAATTCTTTTGTGTTTAGAATTGAATAATCGAGTTGGGACCCATTAGCTTTTCCTATTTATGACATAATCAATGCTCGTGCAAAATTTCAAGTCTCTATGACATTGGGAAGTGAGAGAATTAGATTACATATGTGAAATTAGGCCGCTAGTTCTTTTGCGTTTAGAATTGAATAATCGAGTTGGGACCCCTTTACTTTTCCTATTTTGGACATAATCTATGCTCATACCAAATTTCATGTTTCTACGACATCGGTAAGTTGGAGAATTAGTGGTGAGTCAGTCAGTCAGTGAGTGAGTCAGTGGGGGCTTTCGTCTTTATATATATTAATATGTATGTATGTATGTATAAGTATGTATATGTATGTGTGTGTGTGTGTGTGTGTGTGAGTATATGTTTATCTGTGTATGTATATGTGTATATATATATATACTGTATATTATAATATACTGTATATATATATATATATATATATGTATATTATAATGTCAAGACCACTAGATAGTTCTTTTTCTCATCCAAAACTCCAGGGTACTTCACCTGATACACAGTGAGGAATCTGGCATACAGGTAGAAAATTAGGTGAGTGGCTGGCACTGAACTGTACCTACTATTAGTGTAGATTTCAGCCTACTAAATTAGAAATATTTAAGAGAGTCACTCAGCGGCTAAGTATCTGAAGCTATGTACATGTTATGTAATACTAGAAAAGAAAAGACCAACATTGCTATTTTATTGCACTGTTGGTTTAGTTTGACTGATCTTGGATACACCGAGTCTTAGGGTGTTATTTGTCAATAGTATTTGAAATAGAGAAACATAGAAAATTGACTGCGGAAAAATATCCCCTGGTTTATTTAGTCTTTACTTATATATTTTATTCTCCCTTAGGATATGTATATACTTATCCCAGGCAGCTTACAGTTATTTATTGTTTTTCCAATTACGTCTGCTGGATATTTGTTCCAAGTATCTACTACTCTTTCAGTAAAATAATATGTTCTGACATTGATTCTAATCTTTCCACCAACTAATCTCAAATTGTGTCCCCCTGTTCTAGTGTTTAGCTTCCTAATAAAAAAACTTCCTTCCTGAGCCTTATTTATACCGTACCTTTCGCATATTTAAAAGTTTCCATCATGTTCCCCCTCCTCTCCCATCTCTCCTCCCATAACATATACAAAAGGTTTCCATCATGCCCCCCCCCCCCCCATCTCTACTCCTATAACATATATAAAGGTTTCCATCATGTCCTCCTCTCTCCCTTCGTCCCTCCAGGCTGCACAAATTAAGTTCTGCAAGTCTTTCCTGATAAGTTTTGTTTATGAGACTTTACACTACTTTTGTAGCCTGTCTTTAGACTTGTTTTGCTTTATCAATGTCTTTCTGTACATGGGGTCTCCAGAACTGAACACAGTATTCCAGATATCGTCTCACCAGAGCTCTATACAGCAGGATCACAATCTCCCTCTTTCTGCTGGTTATACTTCTCGTTATACAGCTGAGCATCCTCATTACTTTCTTTGTGACCGCACTGTGGACACATTTGAGGCTGTCAGAAACCAGAACCCCTAAAACCTTCTCTTCTGAAGTCCTGGATAACACATCCAGTTCTGAGGATTTACTCTCCTCAAGTGCATTATTTTATATTTGGAAACATTGAACTGCAGTTTCCATTGTTTTGACCATTTATCCAGTAATGCTAAATCCCTCTCTATGTTGAAGACACCACCTGAAGTATCAACCCTATTGCACATGTTTGTGTCATCAGCAAAAAGACAGACCTTACTTTTTAAACCTTCTGCTATGTCACTTACCAATATAACAAAAAGAATATGGCCCAAAACATACCCTTGTAGCCACTACTTAGAACTAGTCCATTTTCAGAATACACTGCGTTAACAACAACACTGATATTAATCTTTCAACCAATTGCAAATCCACCGGACTATCAAAGGAGTAAATCCAGTTTTCAATAACTTCTCTATAAGCTCTGTTGAAGGAGGGAGATGTTATTACACTTTACAGATAATGGAGCTAAAGAAGCTAACCAAGGGGGAATCCCTTTTTTTCTTTGTGGAGAGAATTATAGATATATAGTACCTAACAATCATTTTCATTACCCTCTTAACGCCACAGGATGTAAGTTTACATCCTGGCAGGGTGGTACTTAATGCAACAGAACATAAACTTACATCCTGCGGATAGCGTGGGATCAGAAGTGAGCCTGTGCAATCCCATAACAGGAGCTGGCTGTGGCTAATAGCCGGTGCCACATGGGCTTTGTGTGTGCAATAGCTGCATACCAAAGTAAATTCTCTTTGGCAATGTTCACACAACAATACCAGCAACCCCCTGCAGTACGAGAAAAAAATAAACAAAGAGTGACAACCCCTGCCTACTAGTGGATGGCCTGCCCTGATAAGGACGCATCCACCCGCATGTCTGTGGTAGTCACTAACCCTGATAAGTGACAAAGGAAAAACCACCATAAGAGTACACTTAAACCTCAAAGAATAAAGCTCAGTAATAAATCTCAGAACTTATATGAAGAGCTACTGAAAGAACCATGGAAACCAGATCCAGAGATGTCCTCACTCCACAGAGACTGCACTGAAATTGACCAGCACAGAAATCACCGAAGGGACAAAAGGTTTCAATAGCGATTTATGGAACACCCTGTGAACCCTCCATGTGGCTGGCAACCCCAGCTCGTAGGCGAGTGGGTTCACCACACGTGTGATGGCAAACGGCCCCACGTAACGTGGCGCCAGCTTCAAGGATGGGACCCGCAATTTGAGATTTTTAGAAGACAGGTATACCCTCTGTCCCACCCTGTAAGGTTTAGACACAGACAGACTCTTCTCACTACGCAACTGCATACGGGCCCCCGCTGCCTCCAAGTTTCTCTGTACCTTTTTCCATACTCCCCGAAGCGTATCTGTGGCGACATCAGCTGCCGGACAGACCGACGGAGTAGGGATTGCTGTAAGGAAGCGAGGATGCTGACCGTATACACAAAAAAATGGAGACACCCCCGTGGAAGAACAAAGGCGGTTGTTTAGTGCAAACTCTGCCAACGGCAGGAACTCTGCCCACTGATGAGCCTTTTCGCTAGCAAACAACCGTAAATATTGCACTAAATCTTGGTTCTTCTGCTCAGTCTGACCATTAGTCTGCGGGTGGAACGCTGAAGAGAAGGAAAGCGATGTTCCCAGGTTTCTGCAGAAGGCACGCCAAAACTGCGACACAAACTGAACCCCGCGATCAGATACAATATTTTGGGGAACCCCATGTAGGCGAATTATTTCCTTTACAAAAATCGTGGCGAATTCTTTTGCCGAGGGTAGCTTTTTTAACGCCACAAAATGTGCCATCTTTGAGAACCGGTCGACCACCACTAAGATAGTGGTGCACTTCTGTGATTCTGGTAGGTCAGTGATGAAATCTACTGATAAGTGCGACCATGGACTGGAAGGAACTGGTAGCGGTCTCAGAGGACCCTCCGGAGGACGCCGCCGACTCTTATTGCAAGCACAGACCGAGCAACCCCTCAAAAAGTTGCGGATCTCCTGAGACATGCCTGGCCACCAGAAGTGTCTGGAACAAAGCTCCAGGGTCCCCTGGAACCCTGGATGCCCTGCGAGAACCGACGAGATTCATCCATGACTCTAGGACGTAGGGTCTCTGGCACAAACCATCTGCCCTCTGGCACCCCCGAAAGATCGTTCTGCTGAGCATCCTGTAGTTGAGGGACGAAGTTAGACTCTACAGCTGCCACCACAACGCCGGGGGCTAAGATATTCTCGGGAGTCATGGTCTCACTATCCAGTACCCCGAAACTCCGTGACAGGGCGTCCGCCTTCACGTTCTTCTCTCCTGGGATATATGTCACGACGAAATTAAACCTGGCGAAGAACAATGCCCACCCGGCTTGACGAGCTGTGAGTCTTTTCGCATTGGCGAGATATACCAGATTCTTGTGATCAGTATATACGGTAATTGGGTGTCTGGCACCCTTAAGATGGTGTCGCCATTCTTCCAGAGCCCATTTGATAGCCAATAATTCACGGTTACCCACGTCGTAGTTGCGCTCTGCTGAATTGAACTTCCGCGAAAAGAACGCACATGGGCTATACCCAGACCTCCCACTGACTTCCTGCGACAATACTGCTCCTGTCCCCACTTCAGATGCATCTACCTTAATGAAAAAGGGTAGTCGTGCGTCCGGCTGTATTAGCACCGGGGCAGTCGTAAATGCCCTTTTTAGACGGCTGAAGGCCTCAAGGGCTGCAGGCGACCACTTACCCAAATCGGCCCCCTTCTTAGTCAGGTCGGTCAGAGGTTGAGCAATAACTGAGTAATTCCTAATGAATTTGCGGTAAAAATTTCTAAAACCTAAGAACCGCTGGAGAGCCTTGAGGTTGTCTGGTCTGACCCATTGGGAGATTGCTGCTACTTTATCAGACTCCATTTGAATCTCTGTGGGTGAGATTACATAACCAAGGAAGGATACTTGTTTAGAACCAAATGTACATTTCTCTAATTTGACAAAAAGTTGATACTCACGCAAAGGGGTCAGGACCAACCTCAGGTGCCGCACATGTGAGTCCCAGTCAGGCGAGTACACCAGAATGTCGTCAAGATAGATGACCAGAAATACCCCCAGGAAGTCGTGAAAGACCGCGTTCATAAAACCCTGAAACACAACGGGGGCGTTACAGAGTCCGAAGGGCATGACCAGGCATTCAAAATGTCCTAACGGGCTGTTGAACGCCGTCTTCCATTCATCTCCCTCTCTAATGCGAATTAGATTGTAAGCCCCCCGCAAGTCCAGTTTGGAGAACCAGTGGGCCCCTACCACCTGATTCAGCAAGTCGGGAATCAGGGGCAAGGAGCACTGGTTCTTCACTGTGATTTTATTCAAGGCCCGATAATCCACACAAGGCCTTAGCGAGCCGTCCTTCTTCTCTACAAAGAAGAAACCTGCCCCGGCGGGTGACCTGGACGGCCGGATATGTCGGTTGGCCAGAGCCTCCGAGATATAGGACTTGAGGGCCTCGTGCTCGCGGCCTGACAAATTAAAAATGGCTCCCTTAGGGATGGGACTGTCGGGAATCAGGTCAATACCACAATCCCACTCCCTATGCGGAGGCAGAACCACAGGCAGTTTTTTGGAGAACACATCCTGAAGTCTGACAAATACTCCGGAATGAGCACAGTATCTGCAGAGCACATGGCTATAGTAGACAGGTGACTATGACAGGATGATCCCCAATGAGTCAACTCCCGGGTGGACCAATCAAATTGGGGATTGTGCAGTGCCAACCAGGGCATACCAAGCACCACATCAACCGACATTTTTTCCATAACCAGGAAAGACAGTTCTTCCGAGTGGAGAATCCCCACCGTGAACTGCAATCCTGGGGTCCTCCATCGCACCAGGCCTGTAGAGAGAGGGGAAGCGTCAATGCTGGTAAAGGGAATTGGCGTCTTCAGCGCCACAAATTCCGCCATCAGGGAACGGACAAAACACAGACTTATCAAGTTAGCGGCTGCTCCGGAATCAATAAACGCCCGCCCTGATCGGGACAAAATCCCGGAATCTAACATGACACGGTACCAAAAGTTTAGGAAGTACCTGAAGTCCTAGGCGATCCTCCCTACAATCGCCTAGGACTCGGAGTTTTCCGCCGGTTCCGGCTGCGAGCTTTGAGACCTCAGGGGGCAGGTTATCACCCGATGTCCAGCTTTCCCGCAGTAGAGGCAGAGACGATGTAACAAACGGATCCAGCGTCGCTCTTTGGGGTCCAGCGGATCCACCTCCATCGGCTCGGGAACAGAGACTGGTAAGGAGGAAGAAGGACCAGGGCAGCCGACCTCCCTGACTCTACGGGTCTGCCTGTCCTGCTTCCTAGACCTGAGCCTCCTATCTGCCTTCGTCGCTAGCTCCATAGCCTCCCTTAAGGACCCGGGAACGGGATGGGAAATTAACAGGTCTTTAACTGCGTCCGAGAGGCCCTGCAGAAAAACGTCTTTCAGAGCGCTATCATTCCATGCCGTATCCCCCGCATAGCGTCTGAAGTTGGAGCAATAATCCTCCACACAAGACGACCCCTGCCGCAGCGCCAACAACCGCGAAACAGCCAACCCCGCTCAGTCCGGTTCGTCGAAGATACCCACAAGTTCCTGGAAAAAGGAGTCCACGGACTGCAGGCAGGAGGAACCCTCGGGGATGGAAAAAGCCCAGGTCTGGGCAGAGCCCTGCAGCAGGGACATTATCAGCCTGACCCTCTGAGCCTCCGACCTGGAAGAACGGGGACGCATCCGAAAAAACAGGCAACACGCCTGTCGGAAAACAAAAAACTTGTTCCTCTCCCTAAAGAACACCTCGGGAAGAGGGCACTTGGGTTCTGGGCTGGTTGAGGCGTCCGGCTCCTGCGGCACCCCCCGCTGCTCCTGGGCCACCATGCGGGCGGGTAAATCCTGGATCACAGGCACCAGGGCCTGCAGCTGGTTCGCGAGGGAACTGATCGCCTCCATGACAAAACAGTTTTTAAGGGCCAGTTATTATGTTACGGCACTCTGCCCCCCCGAGCGCCAGGTGGGGTGCCCTGAACTTCCCGCACCCCACTGTCCCTGCCTACTTGCCTCGGCCCTGGCTAACCCCAGGTGGACAACTGGGCGGCGGTCCCTGCTCTGGCTAGGGACCTGGCGACTACCTAGATGGAACTAACTAACGGGGGACAGAGTGCCAACAGAAGAGGCAGGTGGAACAGACCAACAGAACTTACAAGGCAGAGCAAGGCTGGAGATGGAGCTCACAGGCAAACTGGAAGGACACTGACTAGCAACTAGAGCAGACTGAGACAGACCTGACTAGAGGCTAACAGAAGCAATAACTGGCAGTGAGCTCAGGTCACTGCCAGTCTTTTAACTTCAAGCCTCCGCCCAGGGGTGGAGAGTGGGAGGAGCCGACTCTCCCACTGTTGCATATGGAAGGTGGGGGAGAGAGGGCGGCACCCTATGGGCGGACACGCCCACACCGCTGCACGCTGGCTGCCCCACGTCGCCGGGAGAGCCCCGCCTGCAGAGCTCCGGGACGCCGGAGCCGACATCGGAGCGGCGCGCGCCAGCCGGGGAACCCAGCGCTGCCCTGCATGGTAACACCCTCCTTAATTGCCCCAAGGCGTACACCAACAGCTGACACACCCATCAGAGTCGAAGAAGACCAACTGTACAGTCACGCTCAAACTGAAATAACAGCCTGCCTCCTGCTGCAATAGTGGGTATTAATAAGGACCATTGATTCCTGCTGTTAACCCCCTAAATGCCACATTCAATGTACATCACAGCATGTAAACAATTTGCAGATAGAACACGCTCCCTCTGTGACATCATCGGCACTCTGCAATGTAGTTGTGGAGGGCAGATGAGTTGCCATGACTGGTGTCTCGACCTGCCATTTCCTATGATTGCTATTTTAAGCAATAACGCACTGCAGTCCAGAAGTATTGCCATGCATTATCATAGCAATCATAACTTTTATGGTTCAAGTCCCCTACAGGGACATATAAAACAGAATTCAGCATATTGTAGTCCACCAATAGTAAAAAGAATAAGTAGAGGTATCATCTTTTGGAAGTTTGCAAGATGCACAGAGACCAGGGGACTGGGTCATCAAGTCAAGCTTAGCAGAATCCCACCATCTGATTTGATAGGGAATAAATATATGGCCTTTAGGCTCAGGAATGATAATAGAAGGACCTACCTGAGAACATGCAGGAGCCTAAAAATATTAGTGCATTAAAAGTAAACCCCTCATACTGAAGCTTGGGTACCCTAAGGTTCTATATACTGCTTAATACGCACTTATTTTGATTGGACATGCGAGCATAGCCTGTTAACCGTTTAGTCACTCACAACCCAAAAAGCGAGCTCTGTCCATGTTTTTCGGTTTTGCACTGCTTCTTTCAGTTGTGTGCTATCCATTCCAGTATCAGCTTTAATAGTAGGAGCCATTAATCAATGTTTACAGAAAGAGAGAAAGAATAGTTCCACCTGTGTTGGGCCCCCTTCTATTTAATGCTTATTTACATGGGCAATTTTCATAACTATATATAAATACATGAGAGGACAATACAAGGATCTCTCCCATGATCTGTTTACACCCAGGACTGCGATGGTATCAAGAGGGCATCCTCTACTTCTAGAGGAAAGAAGGTTTCATCACCAGCACAGATGGGGAGTCTTTACTGTAAGAGCAGCGAGACTGTGGAACTCTCTGCCTGAGGATGTGGTGATGGCAAAAAATGGACAGATGAGTTTAAGAGGGAACTAGACATCCTTTTAGAGCACTATTGTCATTACAGGATACAGACATTACACAGTCAGGAGAGTTTTTGATCAGGGTATCTTCCGAATGCCGGTCTTGGAGTCAGGTAGAAGCTTTTCAAAGGTTGATCCAGGGATTATTTTGACTTGCACTATGGAGTCTAGGAAGCAATTTTTATTTTTTCCCCCCAGAATGGGATAAATTGGCTTCTGCCTCATTGGGTTTTTTTTGGCCTTATTGTGGATCAACAAGGGAGGTGGGGGATGGAAACAGACTGAACTGGATGGACATTTGTCTTTTTTCAACCTAGCAAACTATGTTTGCATTTACAACTGACTGCACATGGACCGCACACTGACCCATTATAGACAATAGGGCTGTACAGGCATACATTTATTTACATGGACTATAAAAACAAAAATCGCAGCATGGCATATCCTAGTCAAACTTTTCAGGTGACAGTTACCCATTCAAGTCAATGGGTGCACAAAATAAATGTGGCGTATATGGAGGGCATTCATGTGCACTCTTTTTTACTAATCATAGCTAAGTAATTCTGGAAAATAATGGAGCCTCCTTCAGTTTTTTGCTCATGGGAGGAAAACAACTTGACACACGGATCACACAAGGATGTATAAAACAGATGCATCCAAAACGGATGTCACACAGACATACATATGCCCTAAAATAGGTCAGTTTTTCAAGCACCAAAATTGGACATGCTCGTGGAATAAGGTCTCGTAATAGATTTTTGCTGAGCCGTCTGCAATAGATCCAGAACTACTATCTGTGAACCTTCATAAGGTTAATGATTAGTCTTACTCTGTTGCAATATAATTAGTATGTGTTGGTGCCTGATTAGCCCACAAATTTTTGGTTTATTTCAGGGAAATAATGTGTTAAAACATTTTTAAATTAATATTGGTGTTAAATTATGCACTTAACTTTAAATTGTCGACACTGGTATTGATAGGACTTCCAAGGTCAAGATCATGTATGATGTTAGCCTTTTCAGGGTTGTAGTGCTGCCTTCAGGTAGGGTATACTTGAGTTGGGTGAGTATATCTTCTTCCCCTTGCCTTCCATAAAACCCATTATACCTCTTAACTGGACTCCACATCTTATGACCATAACATCTCGGATGATTTACCATTACTGAGGCAAGAACATTACCACTGATTATTTTGGCAATTCCAAGGGATTTGTTTTTTAATTTCAACTAACGATGACCCTTTTCTGTAAATTTCTCACTTACAATGAATATATTGTTACTAGAGAGTACAGAGTAGGTATTCTAAACTTTACTGTTACTATGTCATAATCTGATTCATAGGATAAAACTGAAGTGCATAAATACATATAAATGTGGTTTACAGTCATCAAAGGGATTTTCCGGTTTTACAGAAATAAAGCCTATTTCAAGAAAAGTTAGACTTTTTTCTAATACAAGTCTTCGCCAAAAGTTTTGAGATTGACTCAAATTCTAGTTTTCACAAAGTTTGTTGCTTCAGTGTTTTTAGATCTTTTTTTACACAGATGCTTCTATGGTATATTGAAGTACAAATATAAGCATTTAATAAGTTTTTGAGCTTTTATTGACAAATATATCATATTTAGGTAAAGACTAGAGATGAGCGAACGTACTCATCCGAGCTTGATACTCGTTCGAGTATTAGCGTGTTCGAGATGCTCGTTACTCGTAACGAGTACCACGCGATGTTTGGGTTACTTTCACTTTCATCTCTGAGATGTTAGCGCGCTTTTCTGGCCAATTGAAAGACAGGGAAGGCATTACAACTTCCCCCTGCGACGTTCAAGCCCTATACCACCCCCCTGCAGTGAGTGGCTGGCGAGATCAGGTGTCACCCGAGTATAAAAATCGGCCCCTCCCGCGGCTCGCCACAGATGCGCTCTGACATAGTTGAGGGAAAGTGCTGCTGCTGGTGCTGCTGCTATAGGGAGAGTGTTAGGAGTATTTTAGGCTTCAAGAACCCCAACTGTCCTTCTTAGGGCCACATCTAACCGTGTGCAGTGCTGTGGAGGCTGCTTTGTGCAGTGTTGCACTGCAGTAATACTCCAGGGACAGAAGACATATTCATTGAATATAGGCAGTGGGCCTTTTCTAAAAAATATTGGGCAAAAAATCTATTTGGCCTGCCTGTGACTGTGCTCAGTGTTCTGGGTCTGTCTGTGCTGGGTGTAGTAGTTCTACAAAATCATACGCAGCCAGCTAAGTGTTACAGCAGGCTTGCGCCAAATTATTTCCTGGCTCTGTCTGGGCTGTGAAATCACTGCTGTATTGCAGTCCACAGTGCAACACTCTGCAGTTCTGTGACATATTCCAGGGACAGAAGTGTGGAGGCAGGGACAGAAGACATATTCATTGAATATAGGCAGTGGGCCTTTTCTAAAAAATATTGGGCAAAAAATCTATTTGGCCTGCCTGTGACTGTGCTCAGTGTTCTGGGTCTGTCTGTGCTGGGTGCAGTAGTTCTACAAAATCATACGCAGCTATCTAAGTGTTACAGCAGGCTTGCGCCAAATTATTTCCTGGCTCTGTCTGGGCTGTGAAATCACTGCTGTATTGCAGTCCACAGTGCAACACTCTGCAGTTCTGTGACATACTCCAGGGACAGAAGTGCGGAGCAGGGACAGAAGACTGCTGCGGGATTAGGAGAGAGGCACGTTTCTGGCGTCCCCACATTCATCGCACAATTAATGGGTCCACGCGGTAGACCTTTATTAGAAAATGAGCAGTGTCCTGTCGTGGATGGCAGAAAGTGCTTCCAGCAATCTATCGTCCACCCACAGTTCTGCGCCGTCCACTGCTGCAACTCAGAATCCTCTGGCTGCTGCTCCTCCTTCCTCCCAGCCTCCTCACTCCATGAAAATGACACATTCTGAGGAGCGGGCAGACTCCCAGGAACTGTTCTCGGGCCCCTGCTCAGATTGGGCAGCAGTGGTTCCTCTCCCACCAGAGGAGTTTATCGTGACTGATGCCCAACCATTGGAAAGTTCCCGGGGTCCGGGGGATGAGGCTGGGGACTTCCGGCAACTGTCTCAAGCCCTTTCAGTGGGTGAGGAGGCCGATGACGATGAGACACAGTTGTCTATCGGTGAGGTAGTAGTAAGGGCAGTAAGTCCGAGGGAGGAGCGCACAGAGGATTCAGAGGAAGAGCAGCAGGACAATGAGGTGACTGACCCCACCTGGTTTGCTACGCCTACTGAGGACAGGTCTTCAGAGGGGGAGGCAAGGGCAGCAGCAGGGCAGGTTGCAAGAGGCAGTGCGGTGTCCAGGGGTAGAGGCAGGGCCAGACCGAATAATCCACCAACTGTTTCCCAAAGCGCCCCCTCGCGCCATGCCACCCTGCAGAGGCCGAGGTGCTCAAAGGTCTGGCAGTTTTTCACTGAGAGTGCAGACGACCAACGAACAGTGGTGTGCAACCTGTGTCGCGCCAAGATCAGCCGGGGAGCCACCACCACCAGCCTCACCACCACCAGCATGCGTAGACATATGATGGCCAAGCACCCCACAAGGTGGGACGAAGGCCGTTCACCGCCTTCGGTTTGCACCGCTGCCTCTCCCCCTGTGCCCCAACCTGCCACTGAGATCCAACCCCGCTCTGAGGACACAGGCACTACTGTCTCCTGGCCTGCACCCACACCCTCACCTCCGCTGTCCTCGGCCCCATCCAGCAATGTCTGTCAGCGCAGCATCCAGCCGTCGCTAGCGCAAGTGTTTGAGCGCAAGCGCAAGTACGCCGCCACGCACCCGCACGCTCAAGCGTTAAACGTGCACATAGCCAAATTTATCAGCCTGGAGATGCTGCCGTATAGGGTTGTGGGAACGGAGTCCTTCAAAAGTATGATGGCGGCGGCGGCCCCGTGCTACTCAGTTCCCAGTCGCCACTACTTTTCCTGATGTGCCGTCCCAGCCCTGCATGACCACGTCTCCCGCAACATTGTACGCGCCCTCACCAACGCGGTTACTGCCAAGGTCCACTTAACAACGGACACGTGGAATAGCACAGGCGGGCAGGGCCACTATATCTCCCTGACGGCACATTGGGTGAATTTAGTGGAGGCTGGGACAGAGTCAGAGCCTGGGACCGCTCACGTCCTACCCACCCCCAGAATTGTGGGCCCCAGCTCGGTGGTTGTATCTGCGGCGGTGTATGCTTCCTCCACTAAAGCACCCTCCTCCTCCTCCTCCAACGCAACCTCTGTCTCGCAATCAAGATGTGTCAGCAGCAGCACGTCGCCAGCAGTCGGTATCGCGCGGCATGGCAGCACAGCGGTGGGCAAGCGGCAGCAGGCCGTGCTGAAACTACTCAGCTTAGGAGATAAGAGGCACACGGCCCACGAACTGCTGCAGGGTCTGACAGAGCAGACCGACCGCTGGCTTGCGCCACTGAGCCTCCAACCGGGCATGGTCGTGTGTGACAACGGCCATAACCTGGTGGCGGCTCTGCAGCTCGGCAGCCTCACACACGTGCCATGCCTGGCCCACGTCTTTAATTTGGTGGTTCAGCGCTTTCTGAAAAGCTACCCACGCTTGTCAGACCTGCTCGGAAAGGTGCGCCGGCTCGGCAAACATTTCCGCAAGTCCCACACGGACGCTGCCACCCTGCGCACCCTGCAACATCGGTTTAATCTGCCAGTGCACCGACTGCTGTGCGACGTGCCCACACGGTGGAACTCTACGCTCCACATGTTGGCCAGGCTCTATGAGCAGCGTAGAGCTATAGTGGAATACCAACTCCAACATAGGCGGCGCAGTGGGAGTCAGCCTCCTCAATTCTTTTCAGAAGAGTGGGCCTGGTTGGCAGACATCTGCCAGGTCCTTGGAAAGTTTGAGGAGTCTACCCAGGTGGTGAGCGGCGATGCTGCAATCATTAGCGTCACCATTCCTCTGCTATGCCTCTTGAGAAGTTCCCTGCAAAGCATAAAGGCAGACGCTTTGCGCTCGGAAACAGAGCCGGGGGAAGACAGTATGTCACTGGATAGTCAGAGCACCCTCCTGTGTATATCTCTGCGCGGTGAGGAGGAGGAGGAAGATGAGGAGGAGGGGGAAGAGACAGCTTGGCACACTGCTGAGGGTACACATGCTGCTTGCCTGTCATCCTTTCAGCGTGTATGGCCTGAGGAGGAGGAGGAGGAGGAGGATCCTGAAAGTGATCTTCCTAGTGAGGACAGCCATGTGTTGCGTACAGGTACCCTGGCACACATGGCGGACTTCATGTTAGGATGCCTTTCTCGTGACCCTCGCGTTACACGCATTCTGGCCACTACAGATTACTGGGTGTACACACTGCTTGACCCACGGTATAAGGAGAACCTTTCCACTCTCATACCCGAAGAGGAACGGGGTTCGAGAGTGTTGCTATACCACAGGACCCTGGCGGACAAACTGATGGTAAAATTCCCATACGACAGCGCTAGTGGCCGAAGGCGCAGTTCCGAGGGTCAGGTAGCAGGGGAGGCGCGGAGATCAGGCAGCATGTACAGCACAGGCAGGGCAACACTCTCTAAGGCCCTTGACAGCTTTATGGCTCCCCAGCAAGACTGTGTCACCGCTCCCCAGTCACGGCTGAGTCGGCGGGAGCACTGTAAAAGGATGGTGAGGGAGTACGTAGCCGATCGCACGACCGTCCTCCATGACGCCTCTGCCCCCTACAACTACTGGGTGTCAAAGCTGGACACGTGGCCTGAACTCGCGCTGTATGCCCTGGAGGTGCTTGCTTGTCCTGCGGCTAGCGTCTTGTCAGAGAGGGTGTTTAGTGCGGCTGGGGGAATCATCACAGATAAGCGTACCCGCCTGTCAACCGACAGTGCCGACAGGCTAACACTCATCGAGATGAACAAAGCCTGGATTTCCCCAGACTTCTCTTCTCCACCAGCGGACAGCAGCGATACCTAAGCAATACGTAGGCTGCACCCGCGGATGGAAGCATCGTTCTCTATCACCATCAAAAACGGGGACCTTTTTGGTTCATCAATCTGTGTATAATATTTCTCCTCCTCCTCCTCCTGCTCCTCCTCCTGAAACCTCACATAATCATGCAGAACGGGCAATTTTTCTTAGGCCCACAAGGCTCAGTCATATAATTTTTCTAAACAATTTTTAGACGTTTCAATGCTCATTAAAGCGTTGAAACTTTCACCTCAACCAATTTTTATTTTAACTGGGCTGCCTCCTGGCCTAGTTACCAATTAAGCCACATTAACCAAAGCGATTAATGGGTTTCACCTGCCCTCTTGGTTGGGCATGGGCAATTTTTGTGATGTACATTAGTACTGTTGGTACACCAATGTTTGGGGGCCCTCGCCTACAGTGTAATCAAATTAATTTTTAGCCCACCTCCATTACAGCTGACGTTACATCAGCTGTGTTGGGCACTCCAATGGGATGTATTTATGTACCGCCGGTGGGTTCCAGGGAGCCACCCATGCTGTCGGTCCACACGGAGTTGTAACTACATGTGTCCACTTCTAAAGAACCCCAGTCTGACTGGGGCATGCAGTGTGGGCCGAAGCCCACCTGAATTAAGCACGACATTACCTCAGCTGTGTTGGGCACTGCAATGGGATATATTTATGTACCGCCGGTGGCTTCCTGGCACCCACCCATGCTGTGGGTCCACAGGGAGTTGTAACTGCATGTGTCCACTTCTAAAGAACCCCAGTCTGACTGGGGCATGCAGTGTGGGCCGAAGCCCACCTGCATTAAACATGACATTATTACCTCAACTGTGTTGGGCAATGCAATGGGATATATTTATGTACCGCCGGTGGGTTCCAGGGAGCCGCCCATGCTGTGGGTCCGCAGGGAGTTGTAACTGCATCTGTCCACTTCTAAAGAACCCCAGTCTGACTGGGGCATGCAGTGTGGGCCGAAACCCACCTGCATTAAACATGAATTTATTACCTCAGCTGTGATGGGCAATGCAATGGGATATATTTATGTACCGCCGGTAGCTTCCTGGCACCCACCCATGCTGTCGGTCCACAGGGACTTCACAATAGGGAGTATTACCTGCCTGTGTTTATGAATTAAAAACCCTGGTCCGGTTGGGGCATGCAGTGTGGCCCGAAGCCCACCTGCATTTAATCTGACGTTAGCTCTGCTGTCCAGGGCACTGCAATGGGATACATTTATGTACAGCCAGTGGGTTCCAGGGAGCCACCCATGCTGTGGGTGCACACGGAATTCCCATTGCGAAGTTGTACCTGCCAGTGACTATTTATAAAAAACCGCGGTCTGACTGGGGCATGCAGACACCTTGACAGAATGAATAGTGTGTGGCACATAGGTTCCCCATTGCTATGCCCACGTGTGCAGCTCCAGATGGAAGTGGCACAGAATTGGATTTCTCATTGCTTCTGTACAGCATTGTGGACTATCGCCCCGCCCCTTTTAAAGAGGGTCGCTGCCTAGCCGTGCCAACCCTCTGCAGTGTGTGCCTGCGTTTCTTCTGGCAGACGCACTTATAAATAGACATGAGGGTGGCGTGGCATGAGGGCAGCTGAAGGCTGGGCAGGGACAGTTTGGTGTGCGCTGTGGACACTGGGTCGTGGGGGGGGGGGGGGGGGGGTGGGCAGCATGTAACCCAGGAGAAGTGGCAGCGGAGTGTCATGCAGGCAGTGATTGTGCTTTGTTGGAGGTAGTGTGGTGCTTAGCTAAGGTATGCATTGCTAATGAGGGCTTTTCAGAAGTAAAAGTTGTTGGGAGGGGGGGGGGCCCACTCTTGCCGCTATTGTGGCTTAATAGTGGGACCTGTGAACTTGAGATGCAGCCCAACATGTAGCCCCTCGCCTGCCCTATCCGTTTCTGTGTCATTCCCATCACTTTCTTGAATTGCCCAGATTTTCACAAATGAAAACCTTAGCGAGCATCGGCGATATACAAAAATGCTCGGGTCGCCCATTGACTTCAATGGGGTTCGTTATTCGAAACGAACCCTTGAGCATCGCGAAAAGTTCGTCTCGAGTAACGAGCACCCGAGCATTTTGGTGCTCGCTCATCTCTAGTAAAGACTCAATATTTACATTGTTGGCCCTTATTTTTCAAGGCTTCTGCAATTCACTCTGCCATGCTGCCTATCAACTGTATAATCAGTGCTTGGAGTTTATTGCAATTTCTGTGTTTTTGTTTGTCCACTCGCTTTTTGAGAATTGGCCACAGGTTCTCAATGAGATAGAGATTTGGGGAGTTTCATTCACCGATCCACTTAGTTATCACTTTTGCCTTGTAACCTGGTGGTCTATCGTGCTGGAAAATGCATTGTTCATCACCAAATTGTTCATGGATGGTTGGGAGAAGTTTCTCTTTTAGGATGTTTAGATACCATTCTTTATTCAAGGCAGTGTTCTTAGGCAAAATTGTGAATAAGCCAAGTTTCTTGGATGAAAAACAACCCCCCTTAGGATGCTTTACTGTGGGCATAACCCAGAACTCCTAGTAGCACTCACCTTTTTTTCTTGGGCAATCATTAATCCGATATCCCAAACAGTCTGAAGGGGGCTTCATCAGAGACAAAAACTTTACCCCAGTATTCTACAATACAATCCCTATACTTCCTGCAGAATGTCAGTCTGTCCTTGATGTTTGTCTTGGAGACAAGCGGTTTCTTTGCTGCTTGTCTTGATACAAGGCCAGCCTTTAAATGCCTTCTTCTCATTGACACCTGCCTGCTGCCATTTCCAAGCAAGCCTTTCACTAGTGTTGAACCGATCCCATCGCTGAATCCCCTTTAGACAACGATTCTTGCACTTGTTGTGCTTTCTTAATCAATGATTAAGTTAATTTTCATGGCAAGGAATAACTTTGCCATTTACTGCAATTCATCTGATCACTCTTCATAACAATCTAAAGATAATGCAGATTGACATTATAAAGACTAAAGCAGAAGACTTTGAGAAAACCAAATTTTGTGTCGGTCTCAAAACTTTTTGGCCACCCCTGTAAATTTTTATGTTTCAATTTCCTTGCTATTCTCAAAATCTCTGCTTGCTATTACTCATTGAGAACAGACAATGCATATGTATAATAGAAAGATGCAGAAAATGTCATTTCATGATGGTCGACCTTCAGTTGCATAAAACTGGAAAACCCCTTTAGGCCTTAGTCAGACGGGCGTTTTTTCGCGCGATTTGCGGATCGCATGACGGATGCGCATCCGCAAATCGCGTCACCGGTGCGCGCAAGTCGCCCGAAAATCTGCTCCTAGCCGCGTTTCATTAGAAACGGGCCGGAGCTGTCCAGCACATTGCATTCAATGGAGACGGCAATAGAGCCGCCTCCATTTAAAGCAATGCGCTGCGGTCGAGCCCGGGATGAATTGTCGGTAAGGGCTTAAATATATAAGCCCTTCCCTGCAATTCATCCTAAAATGTGTTAAAATAAAAAAAAATTGTATACTCACCTTCTCCCGGCAGCCGGAGCTCCGTGCGGTCGTCGTGCAGTGGGTGTGAAGGGGGTGTGAGTCAGACCTGCCCTCTGATTGGCTCAGCGCTGAGCCAATCAGAGGCATGCCTCACTCACACCCATTCATGAATTCATGAATGGATGTGAGTCAGACCTGCCCCTGATTGGCTCAGCGCTGAGAGGCAGCAGTCACTCACCCATTCATGAATTCATGAATGGGTGTGTGAGTGAAACCGGCCTCTGATTGGTCAGGGCTGTGACCAATCAGAGGCAGATCATTCAGCAGGCGGGGATTTTAAAGCCCCGCCGGCTGAATAGTGCCGAGAAGCAGTTCAGGAGAACTGACAGCGGCCGCGGCTGGACTCCGGCTGCAGCGGAAAAGGTGAGTATACAATTTTTTTTTATTTGAACACATTTTAGGATGAATTGCAGGGAAGGGCTTATATATTTAACCCCTTCCCGACAATTCACCCCGCGCACGCCGGCAGCCCATTGCTTTCAATGGAGCGGCTGTATTGCCGGCTCCATTGAATTCAATGGGCAAACATCGTTCTTCTCTGCCACAGCTGTTACAGCTGTGGCAGAGAAGAATGATTTCTCTTCTATATGTTCTCAATGGGGTCAGCGCTGCTGCCGCCGGCCCCATTGAGCGCATATAAAGAAGAGAACAGGAATCGCAGATCGCAGATAGGTGCGATCTGCGATTTTTTGTTCTATAATTTATCGGACGAGCGCATAAAAAGCGCTCATGTGTCCGATACCATTGCAAAGCAATGGTTTTATAAAATCGCCGGACGCATGCGCATGCGCAAATCGCGGCTAAAAACGCCCGTCTGACTAAGGCCTAAAGGTCTGAAAAAAGTATCCTATTATTATTTTATTCTAATAGTAGCATGATAAATGAAACAATCATTTTGCAGGAAACACAGCCTGTTCTTTCTGTTCTGATCTACAGATTGTGTTCTTCTCCCTGTACTCCATTAAATCATTTGTACTTTCATTTCCGAGGACACAGAGAGCCATGATGAAAAAGACCCATTTGGGAAGGAAACCCTGACTTCACATGACATCAAGTTTTTTTTTCTAAAAGGAAAGATCTTCAAACATTTCCTGACAAATTGATTTTTCCTAAAAGAGAACATGAGCAAACAAAAGGCGTAGACAAAAGAGAGGACACCACTGGGTTTCAGGCTTTTGAAGAATACAGAGAGGAATTCCACAAGGTAAAGGCCTGAATTCTCCCTCTCTTTGTTGCTTTTGATGTCCATTCCATCTGCTGCTATGACATTATATTTCTTCTATCATGCCTAAATTCTGTTGTACCACCGCGCTTCAATATATGGATGTGAAATGTCAGGATGTTGAGTTGCTCAGGGACACTGATCATTCTCATAAAACATAGAAGCTATCTACTGTATAGAAGGGGCACAATGCACAGTCAGACACACACGGCGGTCTATTAGTTCAAAACTGAGGATAATCCCTGTTTTAATGGCACTTGGGAGAGATTCAATGGTTACCGTGTCGGCTGCCTTATATTTATAAGCAGAATACATATTCTTTATTTTATGCTTCTTTCTCTACAGTTTTGACAGGTTTATTTCCTCAAGTTATGATGTGTATATTTGTACATGTATACCATAAATTAATGCCGCGTGATGGGAACTACTTTGCATTGTATATAATTTATAGGAATGTTTTTTTTTGTAATATAGCTTTCCGAATTTGGTGTGCTGAGACTTTATTGATTATGTCCGTTTTTTTTAACGGAAAAGTTTATTAACCCCTTAATGCCACAGCATGTAAGTTTGCGTCCTGGCTGGAGGGCAGTTAACACAACAGGATATAAACTTCCTGTGGATCAGAATTAAGGCTCCTGTAGCGGGAGCCGGCCGTGACCGACAGACGGCTTCTCACTGCAACAGCAGGGATTGTTGAATAGGTTCACATAGGGAGTGCACTCCTTCTGTGACATCATCAGCCCTCCATGAAGTAGTCGTGGTGAAACGATGGGTTGCAATGGCAACTGGACACTAGACACTGGTGTCCTGGCCTGCCATGGTCTATGATCGTTATTGTAAGAGATGAGGCATTATCACAGCTTTTATGGTTCAAGTCATACAGGAACAAAAAAAATGTTTAAAAGAAAAGTGTAAAAAAAAACACTTAGAAAAACCTTCCGCACTTTCCGGTTTGTATAAAAAATACCAAAAATGTCACATATTTGGTAGCATCGTATCTGTATGGACCTGTACAATACATTGAACACACTATTATCTTGCATGGCAAAAATATTTTAAAAGACCCTAAGAATGGAGGACAAATGCATTTTTTTTTATTTTGCCGCCCAAAAAATGCAGTAAGATTGATCAGAAAAGTCATATGTATTCCAAGATGGTATAAAAAAATACAGCTCATCATACAAAAAACACGCCCTCGTGAAGCTCAGTCCATAAAAGAATAAAAAAGTTATGAGACTTTGTATGCAAAAAAAAAGTAAAATTATAATTTTTTTTTTACAAAAAATGATTTTTATTTCACAAAAGTAGAAAAACTTTAAAAAACTATAAGGCCTCTTTCACACGTGCCTCTCTTCACGATTTCGTAGTGACAACGATGCGTTTTCCTGTGGAAAGTCTCGCATCGTTGCTGCCCACGATAGACTCACATGATTTTATTGCTAGAGGTTAAGCCATACCCCTAAAATAAGCCTTTGCTACATTCTCTGAAAACAAAAAGGAATACTAACCTATCAGGTGCGGTCCGGGTTCTCCTGCTGCTGTCCAGAGCTCCGCCATCACTCTGCCATTGATTGGTTGAACAGTGCTGAATGAACCAATCAGAGCCATTGCTTCATGGAGGTGGGATTTATGAATCCAGGAACAAGGAAGTGATCTTCTGTGGGCGAATGAGGACCGCAGGATGCCCGGTGGAGCTCTGGAGAGCAGTGGGAGGACCCGGAGCCAGTCATTTAGGTAAGTACTCCCTTTTTATTTTGGAATGCAGCTAGGGCTTAGTTTTGGGGTAGAGCTTATTTTAGAATGTTAAAGTCGCATCACATGAAAACCACGGTTTTGTGCGTAGGGATGCGTCAAAAACAAAGGCTCCATAGGTAAACTTGGCAATAAAGAGCATGCCACAATTCTTTTTCCTCGCAAGATAGCATCAGAGAAAATAGCGCTAATGGGAGGGAACCCATTTGAAAGCATGGGCTTCACATACTTCCTTTTTTTCCACACTATCGCATTTTGGCGAAATTGCATGATTTTGTCGACCGTGTGAAAGCGACCTTAATCTCAGACATCTAGTGCATTTTCACAATTATGTTCATTAATCACCTTTCGGTAACAGAGGGTTCCTCTGATGACTATTCTGCCATGTTGACTCAAGGCCTAAACTGAATGCAGAAGTGACTCTGCATATGTGCAGCATTCTCTATTCAAATCCATGGGAGCTGCAGAAACAGTCAAGCATGTATATCCCATCTTTATTCTTCATCGACTTGTTGTAGCCACCCCTGGCCACTTACATTGCATAACAAGGGTCAAGGAAACAAAATTTTACCAAACTTATAGATATGCTATAAATTTAAGATAGATTTTCAAGTTTTAGGTAAATAAAAGCTTAGGAGCTACATAACCGATAGATGCATAATTATCGAGTACACTTTGTATTACTTCCTCAGATATTTGTTTGCTGGCAGTGAACAGAAACATGATGATGTGGATGATCATAGGTGGACCAATATTTCTTTCGGTTGAAGAATTATAGGGCTTGACCCAAGATGCAAACCCATTTGTAAATGTGGGGCTTAGGGCGATCGGCTGATCCCTCCAAGTCCTGCTCTTGGCAACCTTTGCAAACATCTGATTTTACTGGAGGAAGAAGCAACTAACCTGATATTTTAGCCCAGCTACTGCAGGGGAAATATAGCATCGCATGATGACTGTTCAAAGCAATGACCATGCTGTAACAGAACAGCAGAAGGTCCACCAGGACGAGTGCCACTCTTATTGACTGACTTTCTATTCTGAGACATGATGGGTCCTGAGTATGGTACCCCACTCTGTGACTTTCATATGCCCTAGAAGGGCATACGAACAGGGAATGCTATTTTAGGACAACCGTTTTGTTTCCCCCCCCCCCCCCTTTTTTGTAACTCTTTTATTTATCCATCAATGTAGTTGTCTGAGGGCTTGTTTTTTGTGGGACGAGTTGTATTTTTCAATGGTGCTATTTAATGTACCATATAATATACTGAAAAACTTGTAAAAAATTCTAAGTGGAGTAAAATGAAAGAAAAAGGAAATTACGCCATCTTTCGGTGCGTCTTGTTTCTACGGCGCACAAACTGCAACAAAAATGACATGATAACTATATTCTATGGGTCAGTACGATTACTACGATACCAAACTTACAGTTTTTTTTTTTTTGCTGTACTACTCTTACTTTTTTTTAAAAGACATTTAATTTTTTTAAATTATTTTCTGACGCCATCTCCTGTGCGCAATAACTTTTTTATTTTTCTGTCAACATAGTGGTGCAATGGCTCCTTTTTAGCAAGACAGCCTGTAGTTTGCATTGGTGCCATTTTAAAATGCATATGACTTTTTGGTCGCTTTTTATTGCATTTTTTCTAGAAGACAGGGTGACCAAAAAAGCGCATTTCTGGCATTCTTTATTTTATTTTTCGGGACGATGTTCACTGTGCGTGGTAAAATGTATTTTTGTTTTATTATTCAAATTATTTTATTGCAAATATGGCAAAAGGTGTGTGTGTGTGTCTGTGGGGGCGGGGTGTTGAATTTTTATTAGGTTTTTTTTTATTAATTAGGAAAACTTTATTGTTCTTATTTTTACTTTTTATTTTTAGTCCCCAGAGGGGACAACAACTTGCAATGCTTTGATCTCTCTTGTACTATGATGTAATGCCATAGCATTACATCATACTGCAATCTGACAGGCAGTCTATCAAGCCACCCCACAGGGATGGCTTGATAGGCATTTTGCCAGGACAGCCCTAGGGCCTTTCAGAAGGCCACTGACTGCCATGACACCCGCATTGCTCATTGCGATCTCAGAAGTGACAGCAGCAATTTAAGGGTTAACAGCTCTCATCAACCATGTGGCTGTTGGCCGGACTGTTGCCGCCGGGTGTCAGCTGTAAGAACCAACCAGCGACCACGGTGTATGAAGAGAGATCACCGTGTGATCTCCCTTCATACATAGACCACCGATACAGGCCGTCAAAAGTTGTATCGGCAATTACAAAGAAATTTAAAAAAGATCTGTTTGAAGAATGGGGCTGTTTTGTCAGAACACTCTGTATGGAATAACACAAAAATAAACAAAAAATATAATGTTCTTATTTCCTAGTACTTCCTCATGTATACAATAAAACCTCTACTAACGTTGGTAATCTCTCGAAAGCAATCAGCTTTACCTGAAACTGGTGTTATAAGAGGCAACCAATTTTACTAGAGACAAAATTTTGGCAAAAAAAAAAGGGTCTTACTTGGAATCGGCCTTAGTAGATGTCAATGCTAGTAGAGGTTTCCTGTATTAGGTTCTGTTCACATCTTGTGTAGGGTCCATGTTCAGTGCATATAACAATATAACATGGATATCTCCCAACATATGCATTGACTATAAAGTCCAAAATCTTTCCCATGCTGCTTCCTGGCTTTTGTAGATGATCTAAAGTCAATCAGTCCTCACTGCTCCTTTCTGAACTCCCTTGCCCTGGCATTTACTATTCACACTATGTAGATTGTGCATTGAGAAAAGTCTACAGTAGAGATGAGCGAACGTGTTCTTCCGAGCTTGATATTCGTGCGAATATTAGGGTGTTCGTGATGTTCGTTATTCGTAACGAACACCATGCGGTGTTCTGGTTACTTTCACTTCCTTCCCTGAGACGTTAGCGCGCTTTTCTGGCCAATTGAAAGACAGGGAAGGCATTACAACTTCCCCCTGTGACGTTCAAGCCCTATACCACCCCCCTGCAGTGAGTGGCTGGGAAGATCAGGTGTCTGCCGAATATAAAAGTCGGCCCCTCCCGCGGCTCGCCTCAGATGCCGTGTGAGTTAGATGAGGGACAGTGCTGTTTGTACCGGAGCTGCTGTAGGGAAAGAATTGGTAGTTAGTGTAGGCTTCAAGACCCCCCAAAGGTCCTTATTAGGGCCACTGATAGCTGTGTGTTGGCTGCTGTTAGCAGTGGCAATTTTTTTTTTCTCAAAATCGGCTCTGCAGAGCGTTGCACCCAGCATTAGGGACAGAAGTGCTGCATAGGCAGGGAGAGTGTTAGGAGTGAGTGTAGCCTTCAAGAACCTCAACGGTCCTTTCTAGGGCCATATTTATCCGTGTGCAGTACTGTCCAGGCTGCTGTTAGCTGTGCTGCATTTTTTTTTACTTCTCAAAATCGCCTCTGCAGAGCATTGCACCCTCCATTAATACTGCAGGGAAAGAATTGTGTAGGCAGGGCCACAACACAGTTATTATTCATTGAATATACGCAGTGCTGCCTTTTGGTGGAAAAAAACGGAAAATATTTCTATTTGTCCTGCCTCTGTCCGTCCTAAGGGCGGTGGACACGTGTCGGCTGCGTGTGCAACCTTTAAAAATCAGACGCACCCAGCTACGGTTTACTGCTGGCTTCGCCATTTGCTTTCCTTAATTGGGAAAAAAAATACCTGCTCTGCCAGAGTTAATAACTCTGCTACCCTCACGTTCTGTGACACATTAGCAGGGACACAGCACAGTTATTAAACTTCTCATGTTCATTGAATATACGCAGTGCTGCCTTTTGGTGGAAAAAAACAGGAAATTATTTCTATTTGTCCTGCCTCTGTCCGTCCTAAGGGCGGTGGACACGTGTCGGCTGCGTGTGCAACCTTTAAAAATCAGACGCACCCAGCTACGGTTTACTGCTGGCTTCGCCATTTGCTTTCCTTAATTGGGAAAAAAAATACCTGCTCTGCCAGAGTTAATAACTCTGCTACCCTCACGTTCTGTGACACATTAGCAGGGACACAGCACAGTTATTAAACTTCTCATGTTCATTGAATATACGCAGTGCTGCCTTTTGGTGCCAAAAACCGGAAAATATTTCTATTTGTCCTGCCTCTGTCCGTCCTAAGGGCGGTGGACACGTGTCGGCTGCGGGTGCAACCTTTAAAAATCAGACGCACCCAGCTACGGTTTACTGCTGGCTTCGACATTTGCTTTCCTTAATTGGGAAAAAAAATACCTGCTCTGCCAGAGTTAATAACTCTGCTACCCTCACGTTCTGTGACACATTAGCAGGAAAACAGCACAGTTATTAAACTTAGATTATACATTCACTAGAGGCAGTGGGGCCTTTCGTTTTCAAAAAAGGGAAAAAATTATATTTGGCCTGCAGTCTTGCGCCAATTTATTAGCTGCCTGTGAAATCAAATCACTGGTAATACAGCATGCTGAGGGGTAGGGGTAGGCCTAGAGGACGTGGACGTGGCCGAGGACGCGGAGGGCCAAGTCAGGGTGTGGGCACAGGCCGAGCTCCTGATCCAGGTGTGTCGCAGCCGACTGCTGCGCGATTAGGAGAGAGGCACGTTTCTGGCGTCCCCACATTCATCGCCCAATTAATGGGTCCACGCGGGAGACGGTTATTAGAAAATGAGCAGTGTGAGCAGGTCCTGTCCTGGATGGCAGAAAGTGCTTCGAGCAACCTATCGTCAACCCGCAGTTCTGCGCCGTCCAGTGCTGCAAATCCGAATCCTCTGTCTGCTGCTCCTCCTTCCTCCCAGCCTCCTCACTCCATGAAAATGACACCTGCTCAGGAGCGGGAACACTCCCAGGAACTGTTCTCGGGCCCCTGCTTAGATTGGGCAGCAGCGGTTCCTCTCCCACCAGAGGAGTTTATCGTCACTGATGCCCAACCATTCGAAAGTTCCCGGGGTCCGGGGGAAGAGGCTGGGGACTTCCGCCAACTGTCTCAACAACTTTCTGTGGGTGAGGAGGACGATGACGATCAGACACAGTTGTCTTGCAGTGAGGTAGTAGTAAGGGCAGTAAGTCCGAGGGAGCAGCGCACAGAGGATTCGGAGGAAGAGCAGCAGGACGATGAGGTGACTGACCCCACCTGGTGTGCAACGCTTACTCAGGAGGACAGGTCTTCAGAGGGGGAGTCAAGGGCATCAGCAGGGCAGGTTGCAAGAGGCAGTGCGGTGGCCAGGGGTAGAGGCAGGGCCAGACCGAATAATCCACCAACTGTTTCCCGAAAGCGCCCCCTCGCGCCATGCCACCCTGCAGAGGCCGAGGTGCTCTAAGGTCTGGCAGTTTTTCACAGAGACGCCTGACGACCGACGAACAGTGGTGTGCAACCTTTGGCTCGCAAAGCTCAGCCGGGGAGCCAACACCAACAGCCTCACCACCACCACCATGCGCAGACATATGATGGCCAAGCACCCCACAAGGTGGAACGAAGGCCGTTCAGCGCCTCCGGTTTGCACCCCTGCCTCTCCCCCTGTGCCCCAACCTGCCACTGAGATGCAACCCCCCTCTCAGGACACAGGCACTACCGTCTCCTGGCCTGCACCCACACCCTCACCTCCGCTGTCCTCGGCCCCATCCAGCAGTGTAGTTCAGCGCACCGTCCAGCCGTCGCTTGCGCAAGTGTTGGAGCGCAAGCGCAAGTACGCCGCCACGCACCCGCACGCTCAAACGTTAACCGTCCGCATAGCAAAATTCATCAGCCTTGAGATGCTGCCGTATAGGGTTGTGGAAACGGAGTCCTTCAAAAGTATCATGGAGGCGGCGGCCCCGCGCTACTCAGCTCCCAGTCGCCACTACTTTTCCCGATGTGCCGTCCCAGCCCTGCACGACCACGTCTCCCGCAACATTGTACGCGCCCTCACCAACGCGGTTACTGCCACGGTCCACTTAACTACGGACACGTGGATAAGCACAGGCGGGCAGGGCCACTACATCTCCCTGACGGCACATTGGGTGAATTTAGTGGAGGCTGGGACAGAGTCAGAGCCCGGGACCGCTCACGTCCTACCCACCCCCAGAATTGCGGGCCTCAGCTCGGTGGTGGTATCTGCGGAGGTGTATGCTTCCACCACTAAAGCACCCTCCTCCTCCTCCTCCTCCTCTGTCTCGCAATCAACAGGTGTGTCACAAGTCACAAATACAGATCTAAGTCGCAAGAAAAGGCTGTAGACTAGAGATGAGCGAACACCAAAATGTTCGGGTGTTCGTTATTCGGAACGAACTTCCCGCGATGTTCGAGGGTTCGTTTCGAACAACGAACCCCATTGAAGTCAATGGGCGACCAGAGCATTTTTGTATTTCGCCGATGCTCGCTAAGGTTTTCATGTGTGAAAATCTGGCTAATTCAAGAAAGTGATGGGAATGACACAGCAACGGATAGGGCAGGCGAGGGGCTACATGTTGGGCTGCATCTCAAGTTCACAGGTCCCACTATTAAGCCACAATACCGGCAAGAGTGGGCCCCCCCCCCCTCCCAACAACTTTTACTTCTGAAAAGCCCTCATTAGCATGGCATACCTTTGCTAAGCACCACACTACCTCCAACAAAGCACAATCACTGCCTGCATGACACTCCACTGACACTTCTCCTGGGTTACATGCTGCCCAACCGCCCCCCCTCCCCCCCACAGCACACACCAAAGTGTCCCTGCGCAGCCTTCAGCTGCCCTCATGCCACACCACCCTCATGTCTATTTATGAGTGCGTCTGCCATGAGGAGGAACCGCAGGCACACACTGCAGAGGGTTGGCACGGCTAAGCAGCGACCCTCTTTAAAAGGGGTGGGGCGATAGCCCACAATGCTGTACAGAAGCAATGAGAAATAGAATCCTGTGCCACCGCCATCAGGAGCTGCACACGTGGGCATAGCAATGGGGAACCTATGTGCCACACACTATTCATTCTGTCAAGGTGTCTGCATGCCCCAGTCAGACCGCGGTTTTTTATAAATAGTCACAGGCAGGTACAACTCCGCAATGGGAATTCCGTGTGCACCCACAGCATGGGTGGCTCCCTGGAACCCACTGGCTGTACATAAATGTATCCCATTGCAGTGCCCTGGACAGCAGAGCTAACGTCAGATTAAATGCAGGTGGGCTTCGGCCCACACTGCATGCCCCAACCAGACCGGGGTTTTTAATTCATAGACACAGGCAGGTACAACTCCCTATTGTGAAGTCCCTGTGGACCGACAGCATGGGTGGGTGCCAGGAAGCCACCGGCGGTACATAAATATATCCCATTGCATTGCCCATCACAGCTGAGGTAATGTCATTTTTAATGCAGGTGGGCTTCGACCCACACTGCATGCCCCAGTCAGACTGGGGTTCTTTATAAGTAGACACAGGCAGGTACAACTCCCTATTGTGAAGTCCGTGTGGACCGACAGCATGGGAGGGTCCCAGGAAGCCACAGGCGGCACATAAATAAATCCCATTGCATTGCCCAGCACAGCTGAGGTAATGTCATGTTTAATGCAGGTGGGCTTCGGCCCACACTGCATGCCCCAGTCAGACTGGGGTTCTTTAGAAGTGGACACATGCAGTTACAACTCCGTGTGGACCGACAGCATGGGTGGCTCCCTGGAACCCACCGGCGGTACATAAATGTATCCCATTGCATTGCCCATCACAGCTGAGGTAATGTCATGTTTAATGCAGGTGTGCTTCGGCCAACACTGCATGCCCCAGTCAGACTGGGGTTCTTTAGAAGTGGACACATGCAGTTACAACTCCGTGTGGACCCACAGCATGGGTGACTCCCTGGAACCCACCGGCGGTACATAAATATATCCCATTGCATTGCCCATCACAGCTGAGGTAATGTCATGTTTAATGCAGGTGGGCTTCGGCCCACACTGCATGCCCCAGTCAGACTGGGGTTCTTTAGAAGTGGACACATGCAGTTACAACTCCCTGTGGACCGACAGCATGGGTGGGTGCCAGGAAGCCACCAGCGGTACATAAATATATCCCATTGCAGTGCCCAGCATAGCTGATGCAACGTCAGCTTTAATGCAGGTGGACAAAAAATTAATTGGATTACACTGTAGGCGAGGGCCCCAAAAAATTGGTGCATCAGTACCAACAGTACTAGTGTACGTCAGAAAAATTGCCCATGCCCAACCAAGAGGGCAGGTGAAACCCATTAATCGCTTTGGTTAATGTGGCTTAATTGGTAACTAGGCCTGGAGGCAGCCCAGTTAAAATAAAAATTGGTTGAGGTGAAAGTTTCAACGCTTTAATGAGCATTGAAACGTATAAAAATTGTTTACAAAAATTATATGACTGAGCCTTGTGGGCCTAAGAAAAATTGCCCGTTCGGCGTGATTACGTCAGGTTTCAGGAGGAGGAGCAGGAGGAGGAGGATGAATATTATACACAGATTGATGAAGCTAAAGGTCCACGTTTTTCATGGTGATAGAGAACAATGCTTCCATCCGCGGGTGCAGCCTACGTATTGTTTAGGTATCGCTGCTGTCCGCTGGTGGAGAAGAGAAGTCTGGGGAAATCCAGGCTTTGTTCATCTTGATGAGTGTAAGCCTGTCGGCACTGTCGGTTGACAGGCGGGTACGCTTATCTGTGATGATTCCCCCAGCTGCACTAAACACCCTCTCTGACAAGACGCTAGCCGCAGGACAAGCAAGCAACTCCAGGGCATACAGCGCAAGTTCAGGCCACGTGTCCAGCTTCGACACCCAGTAGTTGTAGGGGGCAGAGGCGTCACGGAGGACGGTCGTGCGATCGGCTATGTACTCCCTCACCATCCTTTTACAGTGCTCCCGCCGACTCAGCCTTGACTGGGGAGCGGTGACACAGTCTTGCTGGGGAGCCAGAAAGCTGTCAAAGGCCTTAGAGAGTGTTCCCCTGCCTGTGCTGTACATGCTGCCTGATCTCCGCGCCTCCCCTGCTACCTGGCCCTCGGAACTGCGCCTTCGGCCACTAGCGCTGTCAGATGGGAATTTTACCATCAGTTTGTCCGCCAGAGTCCTGTGGTATAGCATCACTCTCGAACCCCTTTCCTCTTCGGGTATGAGAGTGGAAAGGTTCTCCTTATACCGTGGGTCGAGCAGTGTGTACACCCAGTAATCCATAGTGGTCAGAATGCGTGTAACGCGAGGGTCACGAGAAAGGCATCCTAACATGAAGTCAGCCATGTGTGCCAGGGTACCTGTACGCAACCCATGGCTGTCCTCACTAGAAAGATCACTTTCAGGATCCTCCTCCTCCTCCTCCGGCCATACACGCTGAAAGGATGACAGGCAAGCAGCATGAGTACCCTCAGCAGTGGGCCAAGCTGTCTCTTCCCCCTCCTCCTCCTCCTCAATGCGCTGAGATATAGACAGGAGGGTGCTCTGACTATCCAGCGACATACTGTCTTTCCCCGCCTCTGTTTCCGAGCGCAAAGCGTCTGCCTTTATGCTTTGCAGGGAACCTCTCAAGAGGCATAGCAGAGGAATGGTGATGCTAATGATTGCAGCATCGTTGCTCACCATCTGGGTAGACTCCTCAAAGTTTCCAAGGACCTGGCAGATGTCTGCCAACCAGGCCCACTCTTCTGTAAAGAATTGAGGAGGCTGACTGCCACTGCGCCACCCATGTTGGAGTTGGTATTCCACTATAGCTCTACGCTGCTCATAGAGCCTGGTCAACATGTGGAGCGTAGAGTTCCACCGTGTGGGCACGTCGCACAGCAGACGGTGCACTGGCAGATGAAACCGATGTTGCAGGGTGCGCAGGGTGGCAGCATCCGTGTGGGACCGAGCAGGTCTGACAAGCGTGGGTAGCTTTTCAGAAAGCGCTGAACCACCAAATTAAAGACATGGGCCAGGCATGGCACGTGCGTGAGGCTGCCAAGCTGCAGAGCCGCCACCAGGTTACGGCCGTTGTCACACACGACCATGCCCGGTTGGAGGCTCAGCGGCGCAAGCCAGCGGTCGGTCTGCTCTGTCAGACCCTGCAGCAGTTCGTGGGCCATGTGCCTCTTCTCTCCTAAGCTGAGTAGTTTCAGCACGGCCTGCTGACGCTTGCCCACCGCTGTGCTGCCGTGCCGTGCGACACCGACTGCTGGCGACATGCTGCTGCTGACACATCTTGATTGCGAGACAGAGGTTGCGTAGGAGGAGGAGGAGCAGGAGGGTGGTTTAGTGGAGGAAGCATACACCGCCGCAGATACCACCACCGAGCTGGGGCCCGCAATTCTGGGGGTGGGTAGGATGTGAGCGGTCCCAGGCTCTGACCCAATGTGCCATCAGGGAGATATAGTGGCCCTGCCCGCCTGTGCTTGTCCACGTGTCTGTTGTTAAGTGGACTTTGGCAGTAACCGCGTTGGTCAAAGCGCGTACAATGTTGCGGGAGACGTGGTCGTGCAGGGCTGGGACGGCACATCGGTAAAAGCAGTGGCGACTGGGAACTGAGTAGCGCGGGGCCGCCGCTGCCATCATACGTTTGAAAGCCTCCGTTTCAACATCCCTATACGGCAGCATCTCAAGGCTGATAAATTTGGCTATGTGCACGTTTAACCCTTGAGCGTGCAGGTGCGTGGCGGCGTACTTCCGCTTGCGCTCCAACACTTGCGCTAGCGACGGCTGGACTGTGCGCTGAGAGACATTGGTGGATGGGGCCGAGGACAGCGGAGGTGAGGGTGTGGGTGCAGGCCAGGAGACGGTAGTGCCTGTGTCCTCAGAGGGGGGTTGGATCTCAGTGGCAGGTTGGGGCACAGGGGGAGAGGCAGCGGTGCAAACCGGAGGCGGTGAACGGCCTTCGTCCCCCCTTGTGGGGTGCTTGGCCATCATATGTCTGCGCATGCTGGTGGTGGTGGCTCCCCGGCTGATCTTGGCGTGACAAAGGTTGCACACCACTGTTCGTCGGTCGTCTGCACTCTCAGTGAAAAACTGCCAGACCTTTGAGCACCTCGGCCTCTGCAGGGTGGCATGGCGCGAGGGGGCGCTTTGGGAAACAGTTGGTGGATTATTCGGTCTGGCCCTGCCTCTACCCCTGGCCACCGCAGTGCCTCTTCCAACCTGCCCTGCTGCTGCCCTTGCCTCCCCCTCTGAAGACATGTCCTCAGTAGGCATAGCAAACCAGGTGGGGTCAGTCACCTCATCGTCCTGCTGCTCTTCCTCCGAATCCTCTGTGCGCTCCTCCCTCGGACTTACTCCAATTACTACTGCCTGAGTGATAGACAACTGTGTCTCATCGTCATCGTCCTCTTCACCCACTGAAAGCTCTTGAGACAGTTGCCGGAAGTCCCCAGCCTCATCCCCTGGACCCCGGTAACTTTCCAAAAGTTGGGTATCGGTCACGACAAACTCCTCCAGTGGGAGAGGATTCGGAACCATTGCTGCCCATTCTGGGCAGGGGCCCGAGAACAGTTCCTGGGAGTCTGCCTGCTCCTCAGAATGTGTCATTTTCATGGAGTGAGGAGGCTGGGAGGAAGGAGGAGCAGCAGCCAGAGGATTCAGAGTTGCAGCAGTGGACGGCGCAGAATTCTGGGTGGTCGATAAATTGCTGGATGCACTTGCTGCCATCCACGACAGGACCTGCTCACACTGCTCATTTTCTAATAAAGGTCTACCGCGTGGACCCATTAATTGTGAGATGAATGTGGGGACGCCAGAAACGTGCCTCTCTCCTAATCCCGCAGCAGTCGGCTGCGATACACCTGGATCAGGAGCTCGGCCTGTGCCCACACCCTGACTTGGGCCTCTGCGTCCTCGCCCGCGTCCACGTCCTCTAGGCCTACCCCTACCCCTCAGCATGCTGTATTATCAGTAGTGCAGAAACAGAACGCTGTAATTAAATGTGCCGCTTATTGGCCTGTGGTTGGAGGCTGACTTCGCTTACGGAATGCACAGCAGAGGCAGGAAAGAATTTTGCGCAAGCCTGCTGTAACACTTAGCTGGCTGCATATGAATTAGGACAACTACCCCCAGCAGAGACGCAGTACAGTCAGGACAGTCACAGGCAGCCCAAATAGATTTTTTTCCCCAAATTTTTTTGGAAAAGCCCACTGCCTATATAGACTGGATATGTCTTTCACTGTCCCTGCCTCACCACCACTACTGGCCGTGGACTATGTAAAACTACTGCAGACTGTTTCACTCTGGACAGGATGACAGCGGTGATGTAAGAGGCAACGCAGAGGCAGGAAAGAATTTTGCGCAAGCCTACTGTAACACTTAGCTGGCTGCGTATGAATTAGGACAACTACCCCCAGCAGAGATGCAGTACAGTCAGGACGGTCACAGGCAGCCCAAATAGATTTTTTTCCCCAAATTTTTTTGGAAAAGCCCACTGCCTATATAGACTGGATATGTCTTTCACTGTCCCTGCCTCACCACCACTACTGGCCGTGGACTATGTAAAATTACTGCAGGACGCAATGCTCTGGACGCAATGCTCTGCACGGCCGATATACAAAAAAAAAAAAAAAGTGCAACACTGCAAAAAGCAGCCTCAACAGTTCTTGAAGCCTAAAATCAATCCTAACACTCTCCCTATAGCAGCTACGGCCTCAGCAGCACTTTCCCTGATCTCTGTCAGAATGCATCTGTGGCGAGCCGCGGGAGGGGCCGATTTATATACTCGGGTGACACCTGATCTCGCCAGCCACTCACTGCAGGGGGGTGGTATAGGGCTTGAACGTCGCACCGAGAAGTTGTAATGCCTTCCCTGTCTTTCTATTGGCCAGAAAAGCGCGCTAACGTCTCAGAGATGAAAGTGAAAGTAACTCGAACATCGCGTGGTGCTCGCCTCTAGTAACGAGCATCTCGAACACGCTAATACTCGAACGAGTATCAAGCTCGGACGAGTACGTTCGCTCATCTCTAATGGATACGGGTACAGATACAGATAGAGGGGGGCCCCCGGTCACCTTTTGCATCAGGGCCCCTGAGCCTTTACTTACGCCCCTGAAAGTAGCATATACTCCATGCTTTTGTGATCTGGTTCAACACACACTTCTATGAAAATTATGACTGTTTGCAAGCTGTCCTAGATTTCTGGGCCTGTATGTGCTGACATAGTCTGCCACACACTATCAAGAAGTAACCAACACTCTAGCACATTCAACAGTCAATGATATCCTGGATGAGTGCTAATAGAAATCCAGGAACAAGTGTGACATTTTCTAAAAAGGCGTCTCAGTTTAGTGAAATGGCACAAGACTACGACATGATATTTGAAATGGAATAACGGTAAGTACATTTTATTCTTGCTGTTTGTAGTTCAGAACTTAAGTAGAATTTTACACTTCCCTTGTTTTCATTGAAAAAATAAAAAAAATTACCAATCAGTTGCTAATACATAAAATTTAATAACTGAACTGCTCAGCAGAGTGATATCTAATGCAGGGACAGCCACAGCCCATGAAAATACTTATTACAGATCCAACATAATGAACCGGCTCTTCGAGTTCAACTAACTACACGGAACCTGCCATTAAAATATATGAGAGCAGCGACAGTCGAACAGCTCAGGCATATAAAGCTTCCATATTAGAATAAAATATATAAGGTGTAACTGGTTTTCGGCCCCATTATACAGATCTAATTTTAGGAGTAATTTACTCTTACGTGTTATTTTGTAGGTTACTGAGCCTGTGCATGATACCAGAAAGCAATGAAATAACTCAAAGGGGGTGTCATGAAGAAGAAAGCCATTTCAAGAAAAAGATTACATGAAAAAAGAAACCCACAAAGGATTACTGCATTGGATTGTGAAATGATAAGATCATGTAATTGCTATATAAATTTAGAGTCCCAATAACCTATAGCGACCCACTAAAATGTGCTAGTACAAGGTGGATTTGGAATAAAATACTTTACATGGAGAACTGCTGGAAGCCACAAAGAACGTGAAGAGCTGACTTGGAGTTAAAGGGGCTGTCCTACTTCTAGCTGGTTTGCTGCAGGAAGCTGACTGCTCTTTATATTGCACAGTGGCTCGGGTTGGTACTGCAGGCTGAGTTCCATTCACTTCAATAATTGCAGTACTAACCCAGGCCACTGGGCAATGTATGGAGCTACCTGCTTCTTGCAGCAAACAGCTAGAATTGGGACAACAACTGCCCATATTACAGGTGCAAAATATATCTGCATTATGCTCACCTGGAACTGGCCAAAGGGAGTTGGGAACCTTTCACATGGGATATAATTTCTGCATCACAATGTTATCTCTATGGGGCTTGCATTCCGCATCTGATAAAATCCGCACGTCTTTACTTGAAAACCGCAAGCTGTGGGATTAAGCACGGCTTGCAGAATTGTTGCGGCAGATTTCTAACGTACAAGAGATATAATAAAGAAATTAAAGTCTAAGAAGAAGAAAAATACCAGAGGTTCCGCAGAACGCATTCTGCAGTAAAAACGCAACAAAATCCGCATCTGCGTTGTATCCTGTTATCTATTCCGTCTCATGTGAAAGGTCCCTTATAGAAAAAGCCAGAGGCTGAATTACCTAGCAGAAGACTCACCTGGCAGAAGAGGGCATCACCTGACACTATGGGGTCTGAAGACTCCCATGTTCCTTACATCTGGGGATGCCAGAACTGGGTGCCCGAAATGTTTATGGTGGAAGAACCCTTTAAGCCTGGTATCACACAGGGCGGATTTGCCGAGGAGTTTCGCTGCGGCAGATCTGCCTGCGGCCACTAATCCCGGGATTGGCCAGCCATGTGGACGAGATTTGTCAAAAATGTCGTCCACACGGGGCGGCGAATCCGTTGCAGCAAAGCCGTTAGAAGCCGGTGCTGCGGCATGGATTCCTGGGATTCAGCATGTCCATTCTTTTTTTTTTTTCTGCTGCAACCGCGCTCTCCTCTATGGGAGAGCTGGCCACAGCAGAAAAGCATGCAACGAAGCCGCTCCAAAACCCGCGGCTAAGTGCCACGGGTTTTGAACCGCAAGATTTCCGCCAAGAATACGACACATGTGACCCCAGCCTAAGGCTCTGTATTACCGTATCTGTCCATGTCAGGACAGCTCCTTTATATATCTTCGGACAAATCCCCTCACTGACCTAACTGAATGTTTCCTGCTTTTCCCTACTGGGCTTGGCTTCCATCTGTGGTAAGAAATACATGATCCTGACACGAACTAATAATACTGAGGAATAAACTAGTCTAATCCTATATAGAATGAAAAAAAAAATACATTTCTTTACTTTCCGTCTAAGTATAGTTATGTATTACAATATTAGAGCTAGAATATGTGATTCTTATTCTGCACATCATATTTCTGACATGTTCTGACCTCTGCAAAAGCACACTGGAAATATTAATCAATCTATGTTCTTATGAATCTTTCTTTTTAATAAATAAGTGCAGTTGAGGCCAGGAAGCTGCATATAATTATGTCAGTGACGGCTATGCTTCTTCGGTTTAAAAATCGTCAGTAATGCAGAATCGGGATACGAAATAACACGATGAATCGCGCCAGGTCACAACGCAATGTGAAGTATAGATAAGATCTGGAAAAACAAAGGCGTAAGTATTGCAACGAAATGCTGGATAGTCAACAAAATCATCTTCCCAATAACAGCTACCAAAGTTAAACACTGAAGAAAACGGACCAAAGGAAGACTGATGACTCGAACGTTGGTGCTGGAGGGAACTCCTACGAATTTCTTGGATCGCCAAGATCTCGAAGAAAAGAGTGCTACACTGCATCAAACCAAAGCTTGCCTTGGGGGTAAAATTAAGAATAGAGACCCCCATACTTCAGCCACATGATGAGAGCTAATTCACTAGAAACATTGTGCTTGGAGTGGTCAGCAGCAAAAAAAGATCCGTCCGACAAAGAATGCGCTGGCCTGATACTATCAAAGCCAGCACCAACATGCAAATGATCAAACTGAAGGAAGCCGTACAAAACAGAAACGCATGGTGAGGGCTGACTCAGAACATGTCCGAGAACCGGCCTGACTAAACGGATAAAGATGAGAGATAAGTGAGCATACTCGTCCGAGCTTGATGCTCGTTCGAGTATTAGGGTGCTCGAGATGCTCGTTACTCGAGACGAGCACCACGCGTGCTCGTCTCGATTAAACGAGCACTGACCATTGAATGGGCAATGGGCTGCCGGCGAGCGCGGGATGAATTTTCGGGAAGGGCTTAAAAATATAAGCCCTTACCTGAAAATCATCCTAAAATGTGTAAAAAGTAAAAAAAAAAATATATACTCACCTTGTCCCGGCAGAACGATGTTAGCCCATTGAATTCAATGGAGCCGGCAATACAGCCGGCTCCATTGAAAGCAATGGGCTGCTGGCGATCGCACAATGAATTTTCGGGAAGGGCTTAAATATATAAGCTCTTCCCTGCAATTCATCCAGAAATGTGTAAAAAAAAAATATATATATACGCACCTGGTCCCGGCAGACGGAGTTCAGCAGCGGCCAGCTGGCAGTTCTCCTGAACTGCTCTCTGTAGTATTCAGCAGCCGGGGATTTAAAATCCCCGCCTGCTGAATGAGCTGCCTCTGATTGGCACATGCCTACACATTTTAGGATGATTTTCAGGTAAGGGCTTATATTTCTAAGCCCTTCCCGAAAATTCATCCCGCGCTCGCCGGCAGCCCATTGCTTTCAATGGACTAACTTCGTTCTGCCGGGACAGGGTGAGTATATTTTTTTTTTTACTTTTTACACATTTTAGGATGATTTTCAGGTAAGGGCTTATATTTTTAAGCCCTTCCCGAAAATTCATCCCGCGCTCACCGGCAGCCCATTGCTTTCAATGGAGCTGGCTGTATTGCCGTCTCCATTGAATTCAATCGGCTAACATCGTTCTGCCCTGCCACAGCTGTTACAGCTGTGGCAGAGGAGAACGATCGTTATGCTGACAGTGGGGGGGGGGGGGGGTCTCACTCTTGCCACTATTGTGGCTTAATAGTGAGAACTCGGAGCCCGAAATGCAGCCCTGCATGTTGCTCCTCGCCTGCCCTATCCATTTCTGTGTTCTTTACATGACTTTGGTGATTTGCTAAGATTTTCACAAATGAAAACCTTAGCGGAGCACCAGTCATATACAAAAATGCTCGAGTCGCCCATTGACTTCAATGGGGTTCGTTACTCGAAACGAACTCTCGAGCATCACTGAAAGTTCGACTCGAGTAATGAGATAGATAATAATTATCTTTATTTATATAGCGCAAACATATTCCACAACGCAGATAGATATGAGTTGCATATTAGATAGATAGATATGTGATAGATAGATAGATAGATAGATAGATAGATATGTTATAGATAGATATGTGATAGATAGAAAGATTGATAGATATGTGATAGATAGGTATGAGATAGATAGATATGTGATTGATAGATAGATAGATAGATATGAGATAGATAGATATGTGATTGATAGATAGATAGATAGATATGTGATTGATAGATAGATAGATAGATAGATAGATAGATAGATATGAGATAGATAGATAGATAGATAGATATGTGATAGATAGATAGATAGATAGATAGATAGATAGATAGATAGATATGTGATTGATAGATAGATAGATATGTGATAGATAGATAGATATGTGATAGATAGATATGTGATAGATAGATATGTGATAGGTAGATAGATATATATAGATAGATAGATAGATAGATGATAGAGAGATATGTGATAGATATATGATAGAGAGATATGTGGTAGATAGATAGATAGATGATAGAGAGATATGTGATAGATAGATAGATAATGTGATAGATAGATAGATAGATAGATAGATAGATAGATAGATAGATAGATAGATAGATATGTGATATATAGATATGTGATAGATATATATGTGACAGATAGATAGATAGATAGATATGTGATAGATAGATATGTGATTGATAGATAGATAGATAGATATGAGATAGATAGATAGATAGATATGTGATTGATAGATAATTAGATAGATAGATATGTGATTGATAGATAGATATGTGATAGATAGATAGATATGTGATTGATAGATAGATAGATAGATAGATATGTGATTGATAGATAGATATGTGATAGATAGATAGATAGATATGTGATAGATAGATAGATAGATAGATAGATAGATAGATAGATAGATATGTGATAGGTAGATAGATAGATAGATGATAGAGAGATATGTGATAGATAGATAGATGATAGAGAGATATGTGATAGATAGATAGATAGATAGATAGATAGATAGATAGATAGATAGATGATAGAGAGATATGTGATAGATAGATAGATGGATAGATAGATAGATAGATAGATAGATAGATAGATAGATAGATATGTGATAGATAGATATGAGATAGATAGATAGATAGATGTGTGATAGATAGATATGAGATAGATAGATATGTGATAGATAGATAGATATGAGATAGATAGAATCTAAGTTGGATTCAGAAGTTTTTGGACAGTGAAAAGATTTTTTTATAATTTCATCTCCTTAGACAAACACAACTGATTTGAACAAAATCTATTAATATATGACTTAAAGGGGTTTTCCAGGGAGAATACTATTGATGACGTGTCCTCAGAATAGGTCATCAATAGTTCATCGGCTGGGGTCCGTTGCTTGGGACCCCGACTGATTAGCCCATTGTGCGCCTGCTGACAGTGCCGCAAATACACAGGGTTTGGAAGTAGCGGAAGTCTTTGCTCAGATCTCTGTGAAGTGGCCAGCACTTGTAACTGCAGGCCACTTGTTTTAAGTGCAAATTAATCACACCATGCCTGTGCCTTTTTATAAGTATATGTATATATGTATATGTATGCTTCTTCGGAGCTATTCCATTAAGCCTGAGGAAGAACCCTGCATAGGTTCGAAAGCTCGCTATAACATCATGTCTTTTAGTTATTCATTAAAAGGTATCATGTATACAAGATTACTTTGTTTCTCATACTGAGAACAATTGCATTATACTCTACTGCCTAACATGGTACCAAATGTTTTTCTTATTACACAATAGGCCCTGCTCACCCATGGGCCTGTTTGCTTACTGACCTCTCAGCTGGTCTTTAGCTACAAAGGAGGCTCCCTTCTCTGCTGAATGTTCCTTACTTCTCTAGCAGCCTCTCCAGGTAACACGGGTTGCCCTACTTCTGTATGGTCAGACTCCCTCTCCCACCTGCACATTCTCTTTATTGCCTGCTGCCCATATGTCAGCGGGCTGCCAATATTGTCTTCCTCTTGCTTCCCATGCACTCCTGGCAGGAGGTTGCATGCTAAACACACACTTATGCTTGGCAGACAGGGCAGTATATTACTTGTTCCCCATCTGCAGCAGCTGCTACAGTAGGGGAGTGAGTGCCTGTCCTATGGACAAACTTCTCTTCCTTTTTCTAATTTCAGCTGCAGTGCCACAAACAACTCTTGTTAGGGGGACAATGTTATAAGTGTATAAAAGTAGAGATTTAGCAAAGCTTAACCTGACTATGATAACTTTCTGCAAGAAGTTATCTTATTTTAAAAAGCCACTTCTGTGAAATTTGTTTTGATCCAATAGGTAACTAATTTCTCTGCATATAGAAGTGGGCTAGTCTTATCTTGTTTAGCTATTGAAACTCCTGGAGCCCTTCTCTTAAGGTAGGTCATACCATCTCAATTCTGACTAGCTGAGATTTACTTGGCTTTATGCTCTCTCAAATAAGTTTTTCAGTCAGCATAACTCCTGTGTGATGAACCCTACGACAGAAAATCCTTAGAGGGGAAAACAGAAACTGTGACTGATGGCTGAAGACAGAGAGGCAGGATACACATCAGAACAAAGGTGCGGAAGGTATCGGATCTATCCCTCCCTTGTCAGAGTTGAGCCTGCCTATCAAGCTGAGCACCCACCCTGACAAGGACAACTTTGCAACAGGGACCTAGAATTACCCTAGATGGAGAGCCAAGAAAACACCTGGAATGGACTTGATGGAGTAGACCTAGAAAAACACAGAGGAGAAGCAGGAGTAAAGTAGAAGCATAAGTAACACTACGTAGCGAGACTAGGAATCACACAGTCATGGGATCAAAGTCAGAGCCAATAGTCACTCAAACAGCCTGACAAAGCACTGCTAATACTAAGATTGCACTGCAATACCAGTGATTAGAAGCAGCACCAACTGAAGTGGTATAACCAGCATCTATTGTAGAATGTAGCCAGCTAAAATATTGTAAACTGAGTTGTCATTCCCCCAACCAGTCTATTAGCACTGGAACCTAAGGGAGATGTTGCTCTCTTGGCGTTCAGCGCCTAAAGTCACATCATGCGGTCCACTGAATGCCGTGACGATATAGCATCCTCACCAGACCTGTATCCGCCTTAGAAATCCTCCATCCCTGACTTTGCCATGACATTATCTAAACATGTTAAGAGTCAAGTTAAACTTTGCTACTGTTGTATGCATGTTCCATTACTTCTGAAGAGTAAAGTTTGTGGAATGCCTCAAAGAAATGTTTGTTATGTTGTCTGAAGCTGAACCTGGACGTTTATGGCTACATAAACCAATGATCATTTCTTTTTTTTTTTGAACATTCAATTTTTATTGAAAAGTTTTTACAAAGTAATTAGAGTAGTAGTAGTAACGAACCAACTCTGCATTGAACCAGGATTTCTTGCATTACCGTATATACCGGCGTATAAGGCGACGGGGCGTATAAGACGACCCCCCAACTTTCACCTTATACGCCGGTATACAGAGGAGAAAAAAAAAATCCTTACTCACCTGCCCCGGCGTTCTGTCGCGCTCCGGCAGGATGTCGCTCGCTCCTCGTCCCCGGCGCAGCGTTGCTTTCTGAATGCGGGGCTTGAAATCCCCGCTTCCAGAAAGCTAATACACACGCCGGCAGCCATGACAGCATTGAATGGCTGTGATTGGCTGAAGGCGCACGTGGCTTCAGCCAATCACACTATTCAATGACATCATTGAATGGCTGTGATTGGCTAAAACACACGTGGCTTCAGCCAATCACACTATTCAATGACATCATTGAATGGGTGTGATTGCTAACACACGTGCGCCTTCAGCCAATCACAGCCATTCAATGCTGTCATGGCTGCCGGCGTGTGTACTAGCTTTCTGGAAGCGGGGATTTCAAGCCCCGCATTCAGAAAGCAACGCTGTGCCGGGGACGAGGAGCGAGCGAAATCCTGCCGGAGCGCGACAGAACGCCGGGGGAGGTGAGTAATGATTTTTTTTTTTACACTTTTTTTTTTTTTTTGAATTACCGGCGCATAAGACGACCCCCGACTGCAGAGCAGATTTTTCGGGGTTCAAAAGTCGTCTTATACGCCGGTATATACGGTACTTCGGACTTTTCAACTTTCAGCGATCTCAAATCCCAGATCATTCTGACAAGAGGAAACTGTGACACATTTGTAACCTTCCATTCTAGAATGTTGCCTTTGTTCAGACATATTTAATTTGGGTCCATTACTTCCAATGCTGTATTAACACCATGATTAATTTAATGGTGCCTTTTCATCTTGGTCATAGGAAAGTGTCAAGGATAAAGACAGGTATTTTCTTCTCCCATCAAACAATACTAGATTTTGGGTTAAGCTGATATCAGAACTTCCCGTTCTCACTTGTTGGTAGACTTTATCTATAGAAGTATCTTCGGCTTATCATTCAGCTCTGGCTGCTTAGGTTTGCTTTGTCAAGACTGTCTGTAACCAGAGAAGACTCGGTATCCTTGTCAGCCCGATTGCTTTGTCAGACTGACTTCTTTGCAGAGATTGATTCTGTATTATCAACCATCTTTTCACAACACTCATGTCAGACCCGAGGCCAAAACCTGGACGTTCGGGACAAAAGTTCATCTGCTGAGGCTTATAGTAGGAAGTTTTAATACAGTGCAGTATGTTTTATTTGCAGCTGATTACATTCTAATTGAGAATGATGAAGTATTATGGGAAAGATAGGATAATTCACAAGGTCCCCTAATGTAAATGATAAAAATATTAGCAGTCAGCAAGGAGTTCAGTGACCATATAAAAGCACAAAGCTGCGGACTGAATACATTTGTACACCTCAGGGATTGTTGACTTGACTTTTAATATGCTTTTAATTTACCATAATATTGTAGAGGTACATTTTTTTTTACAGTACTGGGCAAAGGTTTTAGGCAGCTGTGGAAAAAATGCTGCTCAGTAAGAATGCTTTAAAAGCTAGAAGTGTTAAGACTTAAAGGGGTTGTCCCGCGCCGAAAAGGGTTTTTTTTTTTCTCAATAGGCCCCCCGTTCGGCGTGAGACAAACCCAATGCATGTGTTAAAAAAACAAAAACGTTTAGTACTTACCAGAATCTCCGCGCTGCGGCGACTTCTTCCTTACCTTAGCAAGATGGCCGCCGGGATCTTCACCCACGATGCACCGCGGGTCTTCTCCCATGGTGCACCGTGGGCTCTGTGCGGTCCATTGCTGATTCCAGCCTCCTGTTAGGCTGGAATCAGCACACGTGACAGGGCGGAGCTACGAGGACCAGCTCTCCGGCACGAGCGGCCCCATTCACCAGGGAGAAGACCGGACTGCGCAAGCGCGTCTAATCGGGCGATTAGACGCTGAAATTAGATGGCACCATGGAGACGAGGACGCTAGCAACGGAACAGGTAAGTGAATAACTTCTGTATGGCTCATAATTAATGCTCGATGTACATTACAAAGTGCATTAATATGGCCATACAGAAGTGTATAACCCCACTTGCTATCGCGGGACAACCCCTTTAAGAGTTTATTTTTTGTCAATTTACAAATGCAAAATGAATGAACAAAAGAGAAATCTAAACTGAATTAATATTTGGTGTGACCGCTAGAGATGAGCGAGCACGCTTGGATAAGCAGTTACTCGAGCAAGAATCGCTCTTCTCGAGAAACTGCTTACTCTCTCCCCCCCTGCTACACCCCGCCACCCCGCCTGCTACACCTGCCGCCACCCCCCCCCCCCCCCGAGCGAGCTCGGACCAGTAAGCAGTTACTCAAGAAGAGTGATGCTCGCTCGAGTAACTGCTTTATCCGAGCATGCCTGCTCATCTCTAGTTATAGCTCTTTGTCTTCAAAACTGCATAAATTCTTCTAGATACACTTGTACGCAGTTTTTGAAAGAACTCGGCAGGAACATCTTGGAGAACAAAATAAAGATTTTCTGTGCATGTAGGCTTGCTCAAATCCTTCCGTCTTCATGTAATCCCAGACAGACTCAATTATGTTAATATCAGGGATCTGTGAGGGCCATATTATCACTAGTGTTGCTCGTCTTAATTGGCCGGTCGGTAAAGTAGACCTGATTTTCAACCTAGCCATATTAACCCTTTCCAATCCAATGTCGGGCCTGCCCCGACATCATCATTTCCCTCCACAGCTCCGATGTCGGGACAGGTCCGACACTGCAGTGCAGGAGTGCATCTGCACCCCATCATCAGACACATCAGGTGCAGATGCACTCCTGCACTGATCCTCCTCAAGCACCCCCGAGGAGAAGGCAGAAAGGGTTTTTAACCCTTTCTGCCTCCTCTTTTACACATTACATAGCGCTCAATTAGCGCTATGTAATGCGCAGAGATTACGGGCGGCGATCATGTGACCGCCTGTGTTACCTGACCCCCAGCGATCACATGAACGCAGAGCTGGGAGCCTGCACCGTAGGGGGAATGCGGAAGTAATAATTCCGCATTCTCCTTCTGCCTCCCGGCCCGGCGATCATGTAACCGCCGAGTGCCACCTGACCCCAGCGGTCACATAATCACCAAGCCTGGAGGCAGAAAGGAGAATGCGAAAGACGACGGACAGGTAAACAGGTCCCTCCATGGTTCAGTGAGCTCCTGCACTCTCCTGAACTCTGTCAGTTCAGGAGGGTGCAGGAAAAATGTATTTTTTCTCATCCATTCTCCCCAGCTTCAATTTATTTGGAGCTGGGGAGAATGGATGAGAAAAAATAAATGGATTGGAAAGGGTTAACATAGGTACATTGCAACCAGTAGTCATTTTACAGATGAACACAGGACAGAAAAGATGCATCGCGTTTATACGTCTATATAAAACATGGTCTGTTAGGGCCAGATATTCTACAGAGGATATATTGCTGCTGTTGTGAATACTTGTATACCAGGGTTATATTGCAGGGAGCAGAGAAAGAAGCTGCATCACATTTATATGCCAATATAACACGTGGTCTTTTCTTAGGGACAGATATTCTACAGAGGATATGTTGCTGCTGGTGTGAAAGCTTATATACCAGCAGAGCACTTAAACAGGGTTCTATTGGAGTGAACAAAGAAAGAAGCTGCATCACATTTATATACATACTAACTGATATACCCAGCTTCACACAAGTTAATTTGATACAGGTGTTTACTTGTTGTTTGCACTGAAAGTTTTATGAAGTCATGGTTACTTCAGAAGAACCGAGGAATAAAATATGTATACACATAGAGCATTAGATTCTCCTCAGACTGCATGTACCAATGTTCCTCTGCAGGATATGCCACCCCTTCCGCTCTCCTCACTTTTTACCCATAAAGGTAATACCCCTTTTTTATTCAAATCTACCCCCAGACTGGAGGTTGTTTCCCCTTCTTAGCCTTAAAGGCATGCTGCATCCCTGCAGTCCAAGTACTTTACAGCTTTTCAGTATATGCAAACACAGGTCAATTAGATTCTCCTTAGTATATACACATAGAGGTGAGGTAGATTCTCTTCAGTATGTATACACAGAGGTCAGTTATATTCTCATCAGTATATGCATATAGAAGTCAGTTAGATTGTGCTCAGTGTATACACACAGAGGTTAGTTATATTATCTTCAATATATACACATAGAGGTGAAGTAGATTCTCTTCAGTATGTACACACAGAGGTCAGTTATATTCTCCTCAGTATATGCATATAGAAGTCAGTTAGATTGTGCTCAGTATATACACACAGAGGTTAGTTATATTATCCTCAATATATACACATAGAGGTGAGGTAGATTCTCCTCAGTATACAAATCATTTCCCTCGGCTTTATAGTTTCTGAGAAAATCTCATGTATCACAGATTTTAGCACTGTTTTTCATGCTTAGAATTGAATAATCAGGTTTTGACCCCTTTACTTTTCCTATTTAGGATGTAAAGAATGGTTGTGCCAAATTTCACATTTGTGCGATACAGAGGGCTGTTATTAGTTACATTACATAGGGGGTCACTTACTTTTGCGCTTCAAATTGATTAATCAAGTTGTGACCTCTTTACATTTACTATTTAGGACATGAAGAATAGTTGTGCCAAATTTCAATTTTGTATGACACCGGGAAGTTAGAGAATTAGATAAGGTACATAACATGGTGGGTCACTTACTTTTGCACTTAGAATTGAATAATCAAGTTGTGACTTCTTATTTTTTCCTATTTACAATCTAAAGAATGGTCTGGGCAAATTTCAAGTTTGTACAACACCGGGAAGTTAGAGATTTAGTGGCAAGTCAGTCAGTCAGTGAGGGCTTTTGGCTTTATATATAGATACGAAACGTGGTCTGTACATTGTGAGATGGTAAATTTCTGCTGAAGTCAATGTATGTAGCAGCGAAGCAGACAGATAAGCTATACTTTGTTGGGGGAAATATTGCAGTCTCTGTTTGTGGCCTGATGATGTCATTTATCAGTCCAGCGATTACAAATTATTTGTTGAGCATGGAGTTTGGAGAATTCAATTACTCTGCATCAAACAGGGACAGTGCACAAATATACAAGCTGTACTATGTGGCCTTCTCTTCTCACATAACTTGCCATCTAGGGATTGCAGCTTATTTATTTTGCAGTGGTGTTTTGTGTTTATATAAAACAAAAATAAAATCAAACAGGGAAACAACAAATACACACAGTGCATGTCAGCAGCCTCAGATGTCATTCAAAGTCACCAACCCTGCCACTATGAATTATTTGCAGGCCTTATGCAGCTAGCAGTGATTTTCTGCAAACTACAAAGTTAGCTGATAAGTTACATAAAACTACACTACATAATTAAACCCAAAAAACAAATAAAAAAATAAAATAAATGGAAACATGAAGAAAGCAAATGGTAGGGGACATGTCGGTGGTGGTGTCAGAGGATGGGCCAAGTTGGCACTTCAGCCGACTTCCACTGAAGCAACAGCTACACATTCTGCAGGAAGCGAGGCAAGCCCGCCACCATTCATTAGAAGTGGTTCAGCACACAGATTAGGTCATAGGGTGAATGACACAGTATGCCTCTATTACCCCCACCTCTTTTTCCTCCCAGTCGGTGATACACAGCAGTCAGTCTGCACCAGTCAACCATGAGCATTTCCTCTTTACCCTGTGCCGACCTCCACGCACCCTCCAAAGTAGTCCACATGGATCAGTCTGAGGAACTGCTTGATCATTTAGTGTCATGGATGTCAGTGGAGCAGTCCAAACAACCAGAGGAGAAAAACCAAGCCATTGAATGCACTGATGCCCAATCATGTCTTTCCTCCGAAGATGAAGGTGGGTCAGTGCGCAAATTAGTGAACCAGATTTTTACTCCAATTGCCTTTAATGGGCCTTCCAGATTCACTATGATTTTCATGAAATATGCCTGATACCGACATAAACCAATTATTCCACGAATTGCTCATCATTTGCCATCACTTCAAGAACTCTTAAGCTGAGGATATTTCTACATGACATTGGCTGTATGTTTTGGGCTGTCGTCCTGCTGCAGAATATATTTGGAGCCAATCAGATGCCATCTTGATGGTATTGTATGATAGATACGTTTATGCTTGTATTTATCAGCATTAAGGCCTCATGTCCACGGGCAAAATAATAATTAAAATCCGCAGCGGATCACCTGCACACGGATCCACATCCCATAGGGATGCATTGACCACCCGCGGGTAGATAAATACCCGCAGATGGTCAGTAAAAGTGATTAAAAAAAAATATGGAGCATGAAAAAAAATGGACCTAAAATCAGAATATATTCACCTGCTCCGGATTTTCCCTTCTTCGCGGCTTGATCTTCTCTCCGTTGCGGCCGGATCTTTTTTCTTCGGGCCGGCGCATGCGCGCGGCACACAATCGGCATGCCGTGCACATCCGCCGGGCTGGAGAAAGAAGATCCGGCCACGACGGAGAGAAGATCAAGCCGTGAAGAAGGGAAGATCCGGAGCGTGCGGAGAGGTGAGTAATTGCTGTTTTCAGCCCTCATGTCCGCGGGGCAGGAGGGACCCGCTACGGATTCTCCATGGAGAATCCGTAGCGGGCCGGATTTTCCCCGTGGACATGAGGCCTTAGGACACCATTAATACTGACCGAATTAACAAAAAGAAACTATTAACACTTTTATTTTTGAAAGCACTCTTATTTTGCAGCACTTTCACACCTGCATAACACTTTTCCAAAGTACTGTATAGCACATACTGCTGTGGAATCATTTTTAAAGAGTAAGAGGGGGCTTTGTGTCTTGGGTATTAAGGTTTTTTTTCTATTTTCAAGGTACATTTTGTACAAGTAAAAACCAATGACTCTCATCTTATTGTCCTTAAACCACTTTTAGAAAGACATGTTTCAAACATTTCCCCTTTATGCATTATGGAGGAAAGGGGCAGGGTGGCTGGGGTGGGGTGTGCAGGAACACATGTGCCCACCCGGCTGGTCCCCCAGCAGATGTTTATGGCTGCCTGGTCCATGCTCTTAACAGCTGGGCCATTAGTACAGCTTATACTATCTTTATTACATGCAATATACACACATAGAGGTCCCTCTCCACTGCCCTGGAATGCTAGAGGCTGATATAGCTTACATGCTCTTCCTGATGCATACATACATGACCAGCACTGCCGTTTCTGTATATGCACTGCATGCAGTGAAGACAGGGCAAGGTTTACCAGCAGCCCTACAGAGCAAGTCCTGCATTAACTGGATCACAGAGTGGGGTCCTGTAACTAACAAGAGGAAGGTGTTATATTAAAAGGGTTTTCCATACAGAAATACTATTGATGACCTATCCTCAGTGCACTGTAATCATTATCACTTTATAGAATTGGTAACTGATTCCATTATGATAACTCTATTATTTAGAGGTAAATACAAATATCAGTAAGTCAGCTCACCAAGTCCCAGGTAAATCCCCAATGTATTCCACCACAGGGTGCATCTTTACTTTATTATGGCATCTTTAAACATAGTTCTCACAGGCATCAATTGCCTCTATACTCTGGTATTCAGGGCACATTTTACAGATTAGTCTCCTAACCTGAACTCATCTGAAGTGAGCAGGCTGAGAGTACAAAAAAACACCATAATGGGGTGACCATATAGAGAATAAATATAGCTCTTTTCCTTGGTACTGTATTCATGTTAAGAGATTGGTTCTGATGCTGTATTTATGTACTAAGGTTAGTTCTGGTGCCATATGTATGCACTGAGCTTGCTTGTGATGCTGTATTTATGAACTGAGGTTGGTTCTGGGGCTGTATTTATCTACTGAGCTCAGTTTGGGGGCTATATGTATCTATATTTATGTAGAGAAATTATTTCTGGTGCTGTATTTATGTTAAGAGCTTGGTTCTGGTGCTGTATTTATGTAGTGAGTAGTGATGAATGAACTTTTAAAAAGTTTGGTTCACCCAGTTTGCCAAATTTTGGAAAAAGTTAGATTCAGTCCGAATTAGTTCAAATTGAACCAATAATAATGATCCCAAGCAGATGGTGGCTCTTCTCATGTGGCTCAACAGTTAGCACTGTTACCTTACAGTGCTGGAGTTCAATGTTCAAATCTGTCAACATCTGTATGGAGTTAAATAAGGATGATGATGATTTTTGGCGCAAGTATTTTGCTGCAGAAAATGCGCACCATTTCTTCTGCATGTGAACTTACTCTTAGGGTGGGCTGCTACTCATGGCCCTTAGTCAAAGTGCTAATGACCACTTGTCCATCCGTACATGTGTGCTGTGTAAGTTGCATGCAGAGCATGACAGCACCTGTAATGTCAGTTACAGAGTCTTAGCTTTGCCCCTTGATCACATGATGGTGATGTCATCACAGGTCTTTTATCCTCCGTGTGCACTGAATGAGGGATTATGGGCGGACTACATCCCCCACAAAACCCTGCGGCCTCAATTACTATGGATACAGCAGTACTTAGTCTGGCAGTTTTTGTGTTGTAAGAAATCTGGCCACCTGTGTGGAGACTCCAATAAATGACTCCTCACAAATTTACACATACATAGCTCGTGTGCTGACACCATCATGTGATCAGTCACATGGTCTCTGAGCTGAATAAGGGATTATGGGCAGACTACATCTTCCACAAACCCCCCGACGCCTCAGTTGCTATGGATACAGCAGTACTCAGTCTGGCAGTTTGTAGCTGGTTGTGAGACAGCGGGACACCTGTGTGGAGACTCCAATAAATGACACCTCACAAATGTCCACATTCATAGCGGGCAGAGCATACTGACCAACAAAATTCAAGCATAGTCCTTAACCCCTATTATCACATCTCCTGAACGTGATATCATGGCATCTCAAGTGCCGTCAACACCAGTCCAGTTTTCATCTAATCGTCAAGCAGTGTCCAGTGTTGAAACAAACCATTGCTTTGTTGCCAATATGTCACCACAGAGGGTTCTATGCCGCTGTGAAGCTAATGCAGCTTACATGATACAGGGACAAGCCAAGATGTTACCTCAGCCACCAGCTGAAGTTTGTAAATCTTGTGTAGCAGATATGCAAAAGCTACGAGCGAACATGTCTCCTCAGCAAGCTGCTGAAGTTCGTAAATCACATGCAGATTATGTGTAAAAGCAACGTAGTGGAGCTGTGTGTGTGTTGTGCATGTAGCAGAGCTGTGTGTGTGTGTGACATGCATGTAGCGGGCTGTGTGTGTGATGTGCATGCAGCAGATCTGTGCGTGTGTGATGTGCATGTAGCAGGCTGTGTGTGTGTAATGTGCATGTAGCAGGCTGTGTGTGTGTGATGTGCATACAGCAGAGCTGTGTGTGTGATGTGCATGCAGCAGAGCTGTGTGTGTGTAATGTGCATGCAGCAGAGCTGTGTGTGTAATGTGCATGTAGCAGAGCTGTGTGCGTGTGATGTGGATGTAACAGGCTGTGTGCGTGATGTGCATACAGCAGAGCTGTGTGTTGTGTAATGTGCATGTAGCAGAGCGGTGTGTGATGTGCATGTAGCAGAGCTGTGTGTGTGACTTGCATGTAGCAGAGCTGTGTGTGTGTGATGTGCATGTAGCAGAGCTGCCACCAGAAACTTTGCTGCAAAACTCAGCATGCAATTGCAGCTCAGCCAGATATACAAATGATTAGAGTTGTGGTTATTAGATGAACAGTCTCCTTGTCACCTGGTACTATAATTTCCTAATAATTACTAATATGTTATTATTTAGTTAAATTATGCTTGACTATAATTGTGACTCAGATAACAGTTAAACCTCCTTTTATTAGTAAAGAATGCATACATTCTGGTAATTCCAAAGGATTCACTTATTTTGTCCTTGCAACAGTATATCATTAATTTCAATGTAGGGAGCACTTTGGCCCAACCTAGGAGAAAACAGCAATTGTGTAGTAAAGCTTTACATGAAATAACGGAATTAAAGATCTGGTTGAAGTTTTCAGGGTCCTCACTACCTGAAAGAACAGCAAATATTTCTGAAGACAGCAGAATTATGGCGCCGCTTTATATATTTTCTTCCCATTTTCAGCTATGACTAGTAATACACAGCTTTAGAGTAATTGAACGTCCGTAAACCTTGACAGAATTCCAATACCAATAAATTGGACTTTTTGGCTCAGTAATTTTCCACATTTCATTTTGGCGATTGTAAATCTGTTATCTTCATACGTGCGCTGTCAGAACTGGTTTACAAAATATGTATTAATATTTTTCTTATCCTACAAATCACTTAGTTAAAGAGGCGCGATCCTTAGAGCTGCTCCTTCATTACATTCTCAAGTACAAATGTTTCCTCTAAACAGAACACTAGGAGAGGAGATAGAGAGTTTAAATAAGGGCTCGTTCACTTAATGCCATGTGCGTGGACCATTTAGTGCAGCACATGGAGTATCCTACGGGTTCATACTGTATTACAAATCTGCAGGCACTCTATGTGCCGCCATATGGTGCTTACATTCTCCTCTTAAAGCAATACTACTAAGAGAGAATAATTCTACAACATGGCATGTAATGTTTTGTGCTACAATTTGAATTTGAAAAATCTATGTATGTCTCCATGTAAAAAAAATAAAGTAGAAACTTCTGTGGGTGCTGCATTAAGGATCTATATGTACAGACTAGTAGACTGTAATCTTTATACACTCAGTGTCAAAAAAAAAATCCAGCCCCTAAAACAGGGGCGTCAAACTCATTTTTACCGATGGCCACATTGGCTTTATGGGTGCCTTCAAAGGGCCGATTGTAATTGTAAGACAGTATAGTAATAGAGACCTCCATAGTGGCCACAGTAGTAATAATGACCCTAATAGTAATAGGGCACCCATAGAGGCCCCAGTAGTAAGTGACCCCCATAGTGACCCCAGTAATGATAGGGACCTCCATAGTGGCCCAAGCAGTGATAGTAACCCCATAGTGGCCACAATAGTACAGTGACCCCCATAGTGACCCCAGTCATAATAGTGGCCCCAGTAGTGACTCCAGTAGTAACAATGAGTCCCATAGTGGACCCAGTAATGATAGTGACTCCTATAGTGACCCCAGTAATAATCGTGAACCCCATAGTGACCCCAGTAGTAAGTGACCACAATAATCAGAGTGGCTCCAATAATAAGAGTGTTTTTTACATAGTGGCCCCTGTAGTAATAGTGCCCTCCATAGTGACCCCAGTAATAATAGTGTCCCCCATAGTAGCCCCAGTAGTAAGTGACCTCAATAATCTGAGTGGCTCCAATAATAAGAGTGGCCCCCATTGTGGCCCCAGTAGTAATAGGGTCCCCCATAGTAGCCCCAGTAGTAAGTGACCCCCATAGTAACCACAATAATAACAGTGACCAAAGTAAGGAGTGGTTCCAGTAATGAGTGACCCCCATAGTGGCTTCAGTAAGAACAGTGGCCCCAGTAGTAATAGTAATCACATAGTGGCCACAGTAGTAACAGTGACCCCCATAGTGACCCCAATAATAATAGTGACCCCAGTAGTAAGGGACTCCAGTAATAAGAGTGACCCCCATAGTGGCCCTAGTAGTAACAGTGACCCTCATAGTGGCCCCAATAGTAACTGTGACACCTATAGTGGTCCCAGTAGTAATAGTGACCCCCACATCAGCCTCAGTAGTAATTGGCCTCTAGCCAGCCAGCATTCCTGCAGACATTACACTCACCTAGCCTGTAGCTCCGGTCTGGCGGCAGCTGCTTCTGGGCCTGTAACTGCTGGCCTCTCTTCTCGGCAGCGTACAACATGGCAAACACAGACACAGCAGGAAAGAGGTCAGCGATCATAGACTCTAAACCGCCGCTGGATCAGAGTTGCAGGCTGTGTGAGTGGACTACTTATGTGGTTGTTGCACGGCCGGCGGGCCAGATTTAGCCTGCAGGCCTTGTGTTTGACACGTGTGCCATAGAAGAAGTTGCTGTTTTGCTGCAAACTTAGCATTCAATTACAGCTCTGCCAGATATACAAATGATTAGAGTTGTGGTTATTAGATGAACGGTCTCCTTGCCACCTGAGGCCCTAAAAGTGATCTCACCCTTGGCCTATAGAGAAGCTCTCAGAGGCTCCTTGTGTGTAATGACTTCTTTTTCCCCTTGTGTAGAGCTTGTTGACCACTAGACGTCTCTACGATGCAACCAAGAGATGTTGCCCCGTGTATAGAGTCTAAGAGGGGCGCATTACAGGAAAGTGAAAAGCTGGATGGGCGTATCGACAAATTGCCCACCATCTGGGCCGTTCTGACCAGAGTGTTAGGAGGTGTTGGGACTAGTGGATGCATGGGGGTACACATACAAGGCGACCGGACTCAGGACGCCCTCAACAAACCACCAGTAGAGAGGATTGTGAGATCTTCTGACAAGCACAACCAACTCCCACTGCTTAGTTGTCCGCCATGTAGAAACAGGTGGTGCCATCATTACAGGCCCCTGTGTCTGCTGAAACCATTTCCAGGTGCTTGTCTGAAGGACATTTAGTCTAACGGTGCCCATGTACTGCCCATACACTGGGTCGTCTTCAGCGACACATCCAGGTTTAGTTTGGGCACTGATGATGGACATGTTCATGTCTGGAGACCTAGGGGTGAGCGCCTCAATCATGCCTTTATTGTGGAGCAGCTCAATGTTAATCAATGGGTTTTAAGCACTGCATATTATGTGTATAAATACTACTCACTAATGCCGGATTAACATGAGCGTATGTGTATGTGTGACGCATTTTTGTGTATGGGGCGTTGCGTATTTGCGTGTGCAACAGCATTTTTTACTGTGCTTTTTGCGCACGCATGTTGTACGCAATTGCACCTGCCAAAAAACATGCACTGATGCTCTCAGCTAATTAGTTTATTCTGTTTGAGATGTGTTCCTTCCTTGCGTAAATACGTAGGAAAATAGAGCATGCCCGTGTTTTTTTCTTTTGATGGAATGGTGTACGCCAAATACGCACATGTGAGCAAACCCATTGAAGATCAATGGGTTGTATTTTTTTGCGTTTTCACATGCAATATTTTTGTGCGCAAATGCATGTGCAAATTTGTCCGTGTGAATTTGGCCTTAATCTACAGACAAAATACCCCTGTGTTAGTGAGCCGAAAGGCTCATGTCTGAACACACCTGGATACAATACATATAGTGCTAGATTTATATACAGCACAATATATGAAAGAACACAAAGCCAAAGACTTATCAGCAGCCCCTTGTATATATGTATACTCATATATGTAATTTGATTCTTATATTAAATAATATAGATATGCCTGTGCATGCATCATCCAAACAGATCGCAGAGTAATGCTGGCTGCTCATCAGTGCAGGGCACTACTATTAGTATACTGTGCAGGCTGCAGCAGCTGATGACAGCTTGGGTCCGGGTAATTACCTTTAGCACAGAGCGCTCTTATTAATCAAGCTAGTGGGATTATTAGCAAGAAATAACTCAACCTGTCATTATATGCTACTATGCTGTAATATACTGCAGCTGCTGTTCTATTCTACTTTACTATAATACACTACAACCGCCATCCTGCAGACAATTCAGTATAGCACAAATTCATTACTGAAAGTACTTTTATCTCTGCAACTGGCTTAAGTGAGGTGTTCGTCAGCATGACAGCAAATTATAAATAGCATCAACACTGTATGATATAGATAGATAGATAGATAGATAGATAGATAGAGACAAGCTAACAGAAGGTCTTGTCTGAAGTCTGAATTTATTTGTGTTGCCACCGAGGCTCTTGATAAGGTGCAGTAGTGAGAGGACAAAGATGTTCTGGCAGCAAAATTTTGCAGTCAGCAGAAGTCATCATAGCAGTCTGGGCCAGATAGAGAAGAAAAGGAAGACAGCGTCTACAATCAGTAAAACTATGGCCTGTGAGTCACTGGATTTGCAGAGTAACCCTATGTTGATGTTCCTCTTTTATTTCCTTTAAAATGGTATGAATAAAGCTTGCCCTACATAAAGGCATTTTGAAATATAACATGCTGATTTTAACTTTGGAGCTACAGCTGCAGTGCACAGCCATACACTAAGTTGCATGCATAGGCTATAAACCCTGCAGTGATGCAGGTCTGCACTGCTTGTTAATGAAGAAAAGGGAATGATCATCAGATTTTACTAATACAAGCCAGGACCAGCGCTACAATACTGTTTTCCACATTTAGTTTAGTTTGCCACTTGATACAAGCATGCCTTTATAATCCTTGTTCTAAATTCTCCTGTGCCATATATAAATGAGGCAGAGCTGTCTGGGGGGCATGCCGAACCATCTCTGCTAGCTGCTTGTTCGGCCCCAAAGTCGGCCCCTCTCGCCTCCTCAGATGTGGATGACGCTGTCAAGTCTTCCACGTGCACCACTGCAGTCATCAACGGCGCATGTGCTGCTCAATGCACATCTACAACAGATCCAAACGAAGGGAGGACAACCCACCCAATTGCATGTCATCTAGTTAGAGTATTGTGATGCCTTTTACATAGATGGTTAATGATGTTTGTGAGCATTATGCCCGGTAACACATCCTCAAGTCACGTTACATTGTTGAGTATAGTTTATGTAAGCGCTAGGATGACAATAAGCCGCAACATATATTCTTCAGCCTTATCTTCAAATTAGACTTCTTCTGGGTACATAGCAGCAACATCGATTTAAATAAGTTTTGGGACTTAAATATATGCAAAAATCAATGGCAATAATTTACTGTTATTGGTTGCTTTATCAGTCAATCAGCGAAGTGTTTCTCTTTAATTAATATTGCTAGAATTGTCAATAATGTCGGGATTGTTTGATCAAGTGTTGTCCTTTTCACGCTATTTTGTGATAAAAATCAAAGCCCTATTGATTTTGGCGCGGACGGTGTAATTCATTGCTCCTGCCATGTCTATAGGCCTTTTCTTTGACCCTTAATGTAGTTCTGCAGCTACAGTTAAATATTCCAGAACTTCCCTCCCAGTTGAGGTTAACATTGATCAACCTTGTAGCCTCATCGAGTATACATAGGTGATCAACAAGGCCAAGATGGGAGCAGGAACATATAATATCCCTTTACAAAAAATGTAGGTGTTTATATAATTTGACATGTAAGTTATAAATAATAGTTGATAAGTTTTAACCCTTTCCAATCCACTGTCTGACGTCTTCCTACATTCTGATTGAAGCTTGTACAGCTGACAGGGTATTCTTACCGTTTATTGGCAGCCACTCCGGAGCCTCTCTGGCGCACACACACCGGCTTTAGCCAACGAATGGCACCATTGTATAACAGCAAAAAAGAGAAAGCCTTTTAGGAAACCCTGAATCCAAAATTGGATTGGAAAGGGTTAATATAAATAAACTGCATAATTTTTAGAAATAAATGGAAAAATTATTGAACTTTTTATGTTTTATAATTCATTACTAAATGGAAGTTCCTTCTTTTATTCCTTTGTGAATGACTGAGAAGAGCTACATCACGGTTCACGACTGTATCTACATTACTTACAGGTAAACACGACTAAGGGCCTTTTTACCTGAGTTCGATGTGAGCCAGGTAACAAGTGTCATTTGCTGGGCCTTCACACAGTCTGATTTATAATGTATGGGGGACAAATGATTATTTATTCTCAATACAGCTTAATCAGTCTCAGAAACACAATCCCCCATTCGTATAGGGCTCCAATTCTGGCAAGTCAATTATTTAAGTCCATTGTTGGCATGGCAATTATTTGGCTCCGTTATTGGCACACCAATTATTTGACTCTACTGCCGGCATGTCCACCCTTACGGGATTGACGTCACCTGGGTTGGCTGCACCTACCACTCCATGTATCAACTTGCTTGATTTCAAGATCAAGAGACTACTTCCATAGTAAACCTTTTTCCCAATACTCAACTCTAACCTAGGTCATTCCACTCCTTTCTTTTATGCATCACTATCTGATCCATGAGATTAGCACTCATTTACTGGGCCTTCACACGGTCCAATTTTTTTTTTCACTTTCAATTTTTATTTTAGTTTAGCTTAGTGTCAATAAGTGTTTAGCAATCACAGTACAATATAATCATCGTACGACTTAATACAAGTGCCAAACAAAGTATTTGAAAATTAAACAGTCTGTTAACGAATAACAGATCCCCATCTGGTTGCTATCTATTAGAATGATACTTCTATACATGCTAGGTGAACAAGGCATGCTAGGTGAACAAGGCATTAAGCCGAAACACGTTCTTGTGAAACCATGTACCTAACTATGCAAGCTTAAGTGAAAATAAAGCAAAGAAAATTCAACTCTTGTGTCCGGATTCCTACATACCTTTTGCTATTATACATGCTAGGGAATTAGTGGCCTGGCCAGGGCCTCTTTCTATCCTTGTAGGGAAACGGGAGTGGGGAGGAAGGCAGAGGGGAGGTAAGAAAAAGAAAAGGGGGGAAGTGCCACCTCTCGCAGAGTCACCACCCAAAACACAGTGTGTAGAGTACTGTGGAAATATTCAATATCAAGGTTTATAAGGAAATTAAGGATCTATTGTATTGGGAGAGAATATAGTTAACCCATGGGTTCCAGATTCTTTGAAAAGCCTTATGGCGGTCTAGCAGTATAAAAGTTACTTTTTCATTTAGGCAATACCAATTTAATCTTCTTTTTACCTCAAAAAAATCTAGAGGAGCCTTTCGCCAGGATTGAGCTATGGTCTGTTTGGTGGCTAAGAAAAAGAAAGGGATTAGTCTCTGGAAATTTGTAGAGATATTTGTCATGTGCCTATTTAGTAGGGCTTCCCAGGGATTTTTTCGAATGTTGCAACTGGTCACTGAAAAAATTAATTGGTAAACTGTGATCCATTGCCTTTTGACTCTTGGGCATGACCACCAAATGTAAATCATGTCTCCAGGAACTTGACAGCCTTGGAAGCAATGTGACAGGTAATCTGGAACCACATGGGCTATTCGGGTGGGAATTCACACAGTCCAATTTATAATGAATGGGGGACAAACAATTATTCATTCTCCATAGATTTATCATGCTCAGTAACATTATCCCCCATTCATACAGGGAGATTCACTGCTGACAACGATGATTCTTTCAAATTACATTCATGCAGTATGCAGATAGTAGAAGAAAAGGTATGTCTCTGCAAGGGTTTAAGTGTATAACCCAGGAAGGGACTTGGACTGCTGGAGCTGGTTGAGAGGAAGGCCGACTCTACTCCATCCATGTATGCAATCCAGATTTTGGACTGGCTAATAAACCTAAATAAGTATTACCTTTAAGTGTTCAATGAACCCTCAGGTGGGGGCCTGTTATGTCTTTGTTTGGAGTGTGAGGCAGAAGGCCTACATCCTATTAATAAGGGGCATTCGTATAAGTCATTTAGACGCTAGATGGCAAGGTTTGGAGTTGTGTTACATGAAATGCTGGGAATAAAAGCTAGTAGACAACTGGTTTTAAAGAGAAATCCATTTTGTTGGAGTGACTTCATACATGTTTGACAAACATCTTGCCTTGGAAATGCTGATCCAATAAAGGGGTTGTCTCGCGGCAAGCATCAAAATTTTACATTACCCCATTCCCCCTGTTACCCCCTGGCATAAAATAGCAATTTAAAGCGGTTTTTAAACCGCTTGCTACTCACCGATCTGACGAAATAAGGAGTTATAAAAATCTTCTCCCTAAGATGGCCACCGGTCCTTTCCCAGGGATGCACTGCGGTTTTCTCCCATGGTGCACCGCGGGTCTTCTCCCATGGTGCACCATGTGCTCTGTGCGTTCCATTGCCGATTCCAGCCTCCTGATTGGCTGGAATCGGCACACGTGACGGGGCGGAGCTACGATGACGACGCGGTGACCAGCTCTCCGGCACGAGCGGCCCCATTCACCAGGCAGAAGACCGCACAGCGCAAGCGCGTCTAAAAAAGCAAGAAGCCAGCGAAATTAGACGGAGCCATGGAGACGGGGACGCCAGCAACGGAGCAGGTAAGTGAATAACTTCTGTATGGCTCATATTTAATGCACGATGTACATTACAAAGTGCATTAATATGGCCATCCAGAAGTGTATAGACCCACTTGCTTTTGCGAGACAACCCCTTTAAGTGGCTAATCCCTGAGGTTTACTATAGGTAAAAAGTGAGACTTTTAAAAGAAGCCTGTTGGCAAAAACCAGGGTCAGGCGGTGTATGTGGCATGGTGTTTGCCTCCTGCAAACACCATGCCCCATACACCATTCATGCATGTTTATACTTGATTTTCTGAGTGTGGGCATTAAATTTATATTAAACCAATTCCAAAGGTTACTACACTATGTATAGTTTTTTCATTTAGTGTGGATACCATTTGAGGAATCGCATTTTGTGGAATGGATTATTTATACCATCAGCTGAGTGAATCTTGCACTCCACATTAGACCTTTCCTGTGAGTGATAAAGAAGGAGAGATCCTGGGATTTGCGGACACCTCGAAATTCTGCGTGGAGCGCTAAGAACTGTTGATCTATAATTTAGAAAACTTGGCTCCTTTTTCAATCACCAGCTCTGTGGGGTTACAAGACGCTCATTATTATTTTTCAAACTTACAAGTTTAATAGATTTTTTCAACATTACACTAACATACAAACAAAGAAAATATAGCTATACTCGAGCTGGCTTCTTGCGGGCCTGTAGCGATAAACCTAAGGCCTTCACACGGGCTACAAAATCACACGATTTCGTAACGCTACAAAAACGCATGTATGTGAAGCCCATGGTTTCCAATGGGTTCTTTCACATGAGAGATGGTTTGCAGCCTGAAGGAACCCATTGGAAACCAGGAGCTTCACATACATGTGTTTTGTAGTGCTACAAAGTCCTGCGATTTTGTAGCCCATGTGAATAAGGCCTAAGACCAATAATACAAAAACAAAACAAAAAGGCATGAATAGAAAAATGCTGCATAACAGGCTGCCTGTTAACAGCTTACTTCTTCATTGAAGCAATAACCCTGGATAAATAAAAACCAAACAATAAAGAAGAAAAGAAAAAAAATGAACAATCAATCTAGGGGCCTATTCATATGACGCTGGTGGGCGCCAGGCTTCTTTTCTAGCAAGAAGGCCCCTTCCGCGATAAAAAAAGAAAAGGCAAGATAGAGAAAGAGGAAGAAAAGGATATAGAGGGAGAGGACTTGGAAAGAGGAAAAGAAACGGAGGAACAGTTTAAGGCTGCATTCACACAGGGCGGATTTGCCGCGGTTCTGCCGCAGCAGATCCGCCTGCGGCAAAACCGCCCGCGGCCGCTAATCTCGGGATTAGCCAGCCATGTGGACGAGGTTTCTCAGAAACCTCGTCCACACGGGACGGCTAATCCGCTGCGGTAAATCCGGTTGAAACCGCGGCTGCGGCCGCCGCAGCCGCGGTTTCAAAAGATTGAGCATGTCTGTTTACAGTCGGTTTTTTGTTTATTTATGTTACGGCCGCGCTCTCCTCTATGGGAGAGCCGGCTGCAACGGAAAAGCATGCGGCCGGACCGCTTCAAAGCCGCCGCGGCTTAAAGTGCGGCGGTTCTCCCGGGGGAAATCTCGTGGTTTTTGCTGCGGCCAAACCGCGAGATTTCCGACGGGAATCCGCCGTGTGTGAACCCTGCCTAAGGATTCTGCATAATACGCTCTGTAGGGTGGCCCATAGAGATATGGCAAAAAACAAAGTGGCAGCTATACAGCAAGACACCTTCCCAATTTCTTACATCTACTAATAGTAATGTTAGGGTAAATTTTAGCTTTTAATTCCAACTGCAAGATAGTGCTCAAAACAGATGTGTGTCTTGAGAAATTGCGCTCACGCGAACGTTTTCCAATTGCAAAAACTGCAGCATCAAATATCAACAATTTGCTTTTGTAAAAGAACTGCTATACTTTAAAACATTCAGTATTGACAATGGCATTTGTCCTGACAATCTACACATTTGTGCTGTTCCTATAAAAATTACCTCCAAACATATGAAAATAGTGAAGATTCCGACACAAATACTTGTCAGTCAGCGCTTAAGGACTGGACAGAACTTCTTGGTCATCTGTGTTGGAACAGCCTTGCGATTTGCTTCCACGACTTGAAGCAACAGTTGTTTTTTTTCTTCCTCTTTAGTAAAAAGTCTAAAAATTCATGGTCTTCGAGCGCAGCCTTGTCGTAGACATAAGAACCTGAAACTATGCCCCAAATAAAAAATTAGGGGGTGTCTTGCTTTGTAGTTGAAAGTTGAGTTTTTTGTGCCACCCGACCACTCATTTTAATTGATGGAAAGTAATTAAAGTAAGGATGCAACCAGATTCCTTCTGTATTGTCATCAGCATTTGATCTGTACGGTAAACCCTTGAGTAGCATTGCTCTTAAGTAACACTGTTTTCAACTGAAGTCGATGTGTCAGGGCAGCGGCGGTCCCTCAAATAAAGTTGCATACCTCAGATAAGGGCACCCATGGCTTCATGACCCCGGGCGCCACTCAGTGAGCCAGCGTGCAGCTGATGCCGGTCACTTCCTGCTTCTCCTGCATCAGTGCGCGCCTACTTCTCCCCCTCCCCTCCCCTCCCCTCTCCTCCCCTCTCCTCCCCTCTCTACAGTGCACAGTGCCGGCTGAACGTTGCTGTGTCTGCCTGCCTCCTGACACAGTACAGCAACTGAATCCCCAAAGTGCCGGCTGAACGCTGCCTGCCTCCTGAATCCCCACTGTACTGCAAAATGTAAGTACTGTACAGATGAGTACAGTACAGTAAAGAAACGTTTGCAAATTAATACTGCAGTCCTATGTCAAAGCACAGATAACACAGTGATACGTACTGCTACAATAATGTCACTGCAGCCCTACGTCAAAGCACAGATAACACAGTGATACGTACTGCTATAATGATGTCCCTGCAGTCCTATGTCAAATCACAGATAACACAGTGATGCGTACTGCTATAATGATGTCCCTGCAGTCCTATGTCAAAGTACAGATAACACAGTGATACATACTGCTAACAATAATCGGCCACTCCCAGGCTGCCAGAGCTGGATATTAAACAAAGGTGGGAAGAGCCGATAGGTAGATAGACCTGTCAATCACCAGCACACCTTTCAGACACATAGCAGGGTAATTAAACTGACTGAAAAGCAAAGGAGCTGTTAACCCTGGCTCGTCTGGACAGAACAAGGTGTGCTGGCAAAATAACTATGAGCTGATAGGCGTAACAGTAATGTCCTCAACTAACATTGATTTCTACTAAAGTCTATTGCTAACGGACGGATTAATGACGTTAGTTGAGGTTCTACTGTATTTGCATTCATGTGTAGTATTTTATATTCTGCAAATATGGATTCACAGTTGTCTTTTAGAAGATAAAACCAGTGACGACAAATTCAGAGGCAAATACAGATCAAATACTGATGATGCTAAAGATGGCCTACAGTTCCAATATCACCTGCAGCATGTCTATATTACGGATGCAGATTATGGGCCTGTTACATGTGACACTGGTCTACTGTAAGACAGAAAAAAGAAGGAATCAACAAAAGTGTAACAAAAAAGAAAGAAAACAGAAGGGATTAATAATATATTTTTGGGTCCCACAATCCTATTTTCTATCACATACTAAGTTAGCAAAACGTTGGGGACCAACGGATGAGAGTTTGTAGGAATAGGAATAGCTGTGAAATGAAAACTATTCAAAATGTTAATGAAGACTATTTAATATTGCTTCATTTTTCACTTTAGATGCATTGAGACAGTAAACAATGTGGTTGCAACGCTGGACATTTTCTTTTTGAAAGCGTCATCGTTGCCCATGAAGACTCAGCACATATCCACTTGAGTTTATCCTTCTTTGACTTTCTTCTTTCCTTGACTTCTCGGCATGTCTGCCTTTTTCAGTACTCAGCCTCTGATTATAAGACTTATTATGAAATGTGTTATTTGAAAGAGACTTTTAAAGTAGTAGAAACATAATGTTCTTATTATAATAAAGCCCGAACCTGAGTGCTGCATGAGATGTTGTATGGGTTGAGTAAGGACAGGCATTGCTAATTCTAAAGGCTAATCTAACCTCCAGATTGAAATAGATAGAGTAAAACACTGTGTGCTCGCACTTATTAATTGCATTTTTTATTATTAGCCAGGGGTTGTTCTGTGGATCTTGACCCATCATTACCTGGAACTGATTTTTTCTAGTTCATACATACAAAAGAAGCTTGTATGGAGGGAACACTGCTAATAAATTCTGGTAGTAAATCTCATTCTAATTTAATTTTGTTTGCTTATTTCTGTTACCAATACGGAAGCCAGTGATGAAGCACATGGCGATAACATAAGACATTATTATCATGGTGACCATATCATATGTGTACATATGAAACAGTGAAAGATAAAAAGTCACTATAACAGTCGGATGGGATTGGAACTGATCTATAGGATGTTTTCAGGCATCTTTACGGAAACTAAACAGGGATATAAGGGTTGCGGCGCACTGGCCGCGATCAGAAAGTGGAGCCAGGGTGACATCATGACATCAGTCCCAGCCCACGTGATTGCACCTCTGGTGTGTACATCCTGTTGCTCAGTGCTGGGCGCTGATGAATACCTCTTTCCTGTCACTACAGAAGTTCCTTTAGGTGTCGTTTCTCGAAAATTCCTTAGTGTTTTATGCTCCCTTCTTCTCTACTCTGCTTCAACATTTCCTGTGGTGTATGGATTGATTGGTCCACAAGTAGTTGTTTCTCCTGGCCATTGTGGAATCAGCCATTATGGAAGTATATTTTTTCTGGGCCCTTTATGTGTATCGGTTATTTTCCTGCCTGAGGTGTTGGTGAGGTAACTAAGTACCTGTAGCTATCTATTCACTGTGGGGCTTATTCACTTCCACCTTGTAGTGTGTTACATACATTGCTCTTTCTATCCACATTAAACATCTTCCCTATCCTCCATTTAGGGACAGACTATGCCCTCGGTTCCTAGTGTGGGACCACCCCTATCGAGGTGACTGCCCTGCTTCCACACCAAAGTTAGTTAGGGATAGTGTTCCCATTCCCATATTTTTGTTGCCATTACTTGCTCTATTTTGCATTCCCCGCATTTTTTCTGTTATAAATAATACAAATCTATAGTTGTCCATTGCGGACAGTGGTTACGCCTAGGTCTAACGTCTTGGGGAACTTAAGCTACTGTAGCTCATTTTGCTGCTGCCTACACAGTAGCATGTAAATACTTTGTTGAATATTCTATTCAACTGAGTACCCTGTTAAATAACAGATATCATTAACCCCTTAAGGATCAGGTTTTTTTGTACCTTAAGGACCAGACACTTTTTTGGGATTTTACCCATATGGTGGTTTAACTGCCCTATTTTTTTTCCTTCAGCCACCAAAATAATTTTTTCTGCATTTTTTCCCCCACGTTATTTTTTTAATATCCTTTTCACAGATTTTTTTTCCATTTTTTAGTTTTATTAGGGGTAAAAAAAGCTAAAAAATGACTTTTTTTTAACATTTCTAGTTTCTTTTTTAAATTAATATATTTAAGCTAGAATAAACTATTGGAATGGGTTCCTCATTTTGTTTTGGATGTTTTGATATATCATATGTATGGTTTCAGATTACAAGGCACATACAGTGACGGTTTTGGTTGGCTTTGGGTCATTTTCTTTTTTATGTATATATTTTTATTTTATTCTAAATTTTGTTTTACTTATTTGTGTAATTGTTTTTTTTTTACTATCTATGCCCCCCATGATGGCATATAATACTTCTGGGGGACATTCGCATGTTTTTTTTTTTTTTTAATTACACACTTTTCCACCGTAGCTTAAGCATGTAAAGGAACCCCAGTTACAGGGGAAAACATCCATCGTAGTGACAATAGTCACTGGCAGAGCTGTTTAGGGTCTGCTGGGATCCTGTAGCTCTGCTGTGCCAGGGAATGGCAGCAGCCAGCTTGCGCAGTGGAAGTTACACTTCCACTTTCACTTTTTAGTACATAGCCCTCATTGGGCGCTGTGTACTAGGGAAAGGAGAAGGCAGAAAGGGTTAAAAAACCCTCCTGCCTTCTCCTCTCGGTTATCAGCTGTAACTAACAGCTGACCACACGACCTGCTTTTTATTGATCATAGAAGCAGGGGTTTTAATCCGGCGCCATATTTTTACTATCGGCCAGGATTACGGCCCAGGACCAAGCGCCATAAATTGACAGCACTTAGTCCTTAATGAGTTAAGCTGTGTGCCCTCCATGAGAGATTGTTGTTATTTGCACCATTAATATAAGTGTCCTCTTAGAGATATTGTAACTGTTATGGCACTCTGACCCCCCCAAGCGCTAGGTGGGGTGCCCTGAACTTACCACACCCCACTGTCCCTGCCTACTTGCCTCGACCTGGCTAACCCCAGGCGGACAACTGGACGGCGGTCCCTACCCTGGCTAGGGACCTGGCGACTGCACGAGATGAACCTAACTAACGGGGGACAGAGTACCGACAAGGAAAGGTAGATGGAGTGACCAAACAGAAAATACTGAGCACAAGGCAAAGCTGGAAAAGGAAGCTGACGAGCAAACTAGGGAACTGACTGAGAGAACTGCAGATAGGACTTACTAGGAGCTGACAGAACCAATAACTGGCGGTGAGCTCAGGTCACTGCCAGCCTTATGACTACAGGACTCCGCCCAGGGGCGGAGGGGGGAAGAGCCAACTCCCCCACTACTGCACAAGAGAGATGGAGGCGTGCGGCTGACACCCTACGGGTTGACACGCCCTGATGTCAGAGCTCCAGGACGCCGGAGCTGAAGCCGGGGCGGCGCGCACTGACCGGGGGACCCCGCGCCGCCCTGCACGGTAACACTAACCACCAAGTCATGCACTATTACAGTAACCATCAAGCTCTGTGCCTTCTAAAGGCAAGCTTGCTCCCATTGTGACTGTACCCGCTATGCTTTGCGCCTCCTTTGCGGTAATGTTTTCTTGCGTTGCTGCTGGTGTCTGCTTCAGTTACTGTGCCATCAACAAATGCGGACCGACAAGTTGGTCAATGGCCCCACATAAAAACTGACCACCTATTACTATCACTGAACCACTAATCATATCTGGTAAGAAAAAGGACACACCCATGGTCAAGGGCATTAGATGAGGACACGTGACCGATACTTTAAGGGCTAGGGAATAAGGTTGAAAAAGACGCACATTTTATCTCCTGAGGGCTCAGTCACATGGGCGCATCGGCGCCCATGTTACTGCAGGTAGCAGATGGCCGTACCTGAAGACGGACATCTCTCTGCAGCGCTAGAGGAAGGAACATGTGACCGGCTTCATTGCCGGTCATGTGTTCTTTCATCAGCACTGCAGAGAGACCTCCATCTTCAGGTATGGCCGCCTTCTAACTGTCAGTCATACGGGCGCATCGGCGCCGGCGTATGGGTGCCGATGCGCCCATGTGACTGAGCCCTTAAAGTAACTTCTGAATGAATGTAGAAAATGGCAGTATGGATGGGTTTGAAGCTGTCCGTGTTTGATTCTTTTGCCCTTTGGATATGCTATATGGAGGTTTTTTATATAATGTATATGTCTTTGCTTAAAAAGCTTGCATTGTGAACTTCTCAATGCTTAGTATTGTGATAAATCACAAAAGCTTGTATGTCAGACATAATAATGTATTTACATAATGACTTTCAGTGAAATATCATCAATGCAGTCTTTCTCTCCACAGGGAACTGCATTTTTATCAGTCAAGGTTGCAATTTCAATGAAGTTCTAAGAATTTAAGCCACGAGCTCTTGGGTTCACCTGCCATTGGTTTGCATATGTTATGTATTAGTAATAGAATTCAATTAATTAGTTCCTTTATTGCCTTTCTCAAAGGAATTTAGCCGGATGGCGTATGGCTCTGTGCCAGCCGCTGCTTTCTAAACTTCCATGAAAACAGAAAATAGAGTTTAGCACTTAATTGCTATGTGTCATGGAGGCTTGAGTTAGTGAAATTAGGAAACATTAAAATGTAAAATAAATTGACACTACTGTATTAAAGTAAATTAGATCCATAGGGTTTCTCTATGTTATATAAATCAAACTGCACAGATAATACAATTGAACAGATTGTACACAGATCCAATCTTCACAGATCCTTCTCTTATCCCAGGAAAATGTCTTATACCTTTGCATGAGTAACTTAAAGGGAACCAGTCAAGGCATACATGCAGTCCTATCTGTGGGGAGTAGATATGGTAGAGAGCAGAAGGATCTGTGTAAATTAATGTATAGTTTTGTGGGAAAAGATTCAGAATAATTTGTAATTTTTTTGTTTTCAATCCCTGCTTTTTCAATGCTTAGGAGGAGTCCAGCGGGCGCACCTATCAGTGATTGACAGCTATCCCTGTGTAGGGATCTACTGTTTCCCAGGACATAAAAACATGATCATAATGGACTTTGCCCAACACCCTCTGGGTTTAGTAGAGTTGGTTGATATGGTGTTGTATTAAGTACCCCAGGGGCCTGGTATAAAAAGAAGCTGCCTGCTGACCCAGAAGATCCGGAAGAGATATTTGTCGACCCCCTTTCCTTCTTCAAAGTAAGTGTCGACTAATACCTCTTCTGTCAATTGGCCATTTCAACTCATCAGTATTCCTATAAGCGCAGATTTCTTTTACATATTTGTTTATTTTATTCTAGTGTCAGAGTAGTCAGGCCTGCAGGATCATCATCATCTGCATCTCTGTTTGCTGAGCTCGAGCTGGAGGAGTTCTCCATCAACATCAATTTCCCCCGATCTACTATTGGGCATCTTCTGGAAAAATCTGGTATCTTCCATCATCCACAAGGGCCTCTGCATCAGGATCATCTCTTGTTTCAGTTTAGAGGTATTTTGTAATAGACTCTCCAGACATTAAAAAAAAGGAATGAATAAAAAAAATTAAATATATAAGATATATATATATATATATATATATATATATATATATATATATATATATATATTATATGTACATCAAGGTATATAAGTGCAGTATATTGGAACTGTCAGGACTGGTTTAGGAACAGATGACAGGAAGTCCCTACAACCAACCCTCTCCCCTGTCCCTACCTACTTGCCCCCCTGGGCTAAACCCCAGGGCTACAACTGGGCGGCGGTCCCTACTCTGCATTGAAGGAACCCCGAGGACAGGGACAGGAGAGATCAACTAACCAGAGACAGAATGACAAAATCCAACTAAGGACTAAAGCGATAAATAACCAACAAAGAACTAACAAGAGTCCATGGGAAACAAATTAGGTCAGAGCAAACAGGTCAGATGGCTGGAGTGAGTAACAGGAGCGGGTCTTAGCTGGAGAACAATAGCAACCTCTAGCAGGGACTGACAGTGTCTGCAGAGCTAAATACCACAAGCCCTGCCTAGGTTGGGGCGGAGCCTGATAACACGGCAGCTGGTAATACATAACATCCAGCCCTCCGCCGGCCGTGCCCCCTAACAGGGGAACTCCGAGCCCGGCCACTGCCGCCTCACACAGCAGCGCTGCGGACCCCACGCTCGACGGTGGCCCGGACACCAACCACCCCAGGAGACCCTCGGGCGACACCGCCACGGCCACCAATGACCCCGGGCACACCGCCATGCCCGTGCATCACCGCCGGCGACCGCAAGTACCCTCCTGACAGGGACTTCCTATTTTAGCATTCCTTATTGCAATATGAAATGTCATATGTGTATGTACTGCAATTAAAATGTATATCCCTATAAAGTTAATGTTATAACTAGAGAAGAGTGAACCTACTCGGCCACGCCCCTTTTTCACCCGAGCGCCACGGTTTTCGAGTACTTCTGTACTCGGGTGAAAAGATTCGGGGGGCGCCGTGGGTGAGTGGGGGGGAGAGGGGGAGAGAGAGGGCTCCCCCCTGTTTCCCCGCTGTTACCCCCCGCTCCGCCACGCCTCCCCCTGCCCCCCGGCGCCCCCCGAATCTTTTCACCCGAGTACGGAAGTACTCAAAAATCGCGGTGCTCGATCGAGTAATTACTCGAAACGAGTATATTCGCTCATCTCTAGTTATAACCTTAATTGATATCTCAGTATAGTTACTGTTACTCTCCAGAAGAGATCCTTTCTTGATACCATGGCTCTATCCTGGGTGGAGGCACTGATAAAACTAATTTACATACCTATTGTTCCATTCAGCAAAGGTTCTAGGTCTCCTTGTCCCATACAGGTTAATGCCAAAGTCTGTTGTGGGAGGGATAGTGTTCATAACACCCCAAACAGGGTTACATCTGTATGGTCAATCTCTAGGTAAGGCTGCCCATTGGAGTCATAAGCATACAAAGAGCATAAAAGATATATACTGAATCTTTTCACATAAATCTATATATCAATTTGCTCATTTCGTATGGCTTTATAGCATGATGCCTGCAGATCAGACACCACGCTCAACTTGACAGGTTCCCGTTAAAGGGGTTGTGTCAAGTTATTATTTCCACTCCTAAAATGCAATTACATCTGTTGTTTAAGTAGGGACATACTATGAAGATTATTGACCCACACCAAGTCATCTTATTACTACATAGCTTTTCCCAAGGTCCTAGACCTGGGGGTCATAAACATCCAAAGGAAAGTTCTTAGCTAAGCATTGGTCCTGACCAAATAAGTAGCTATTTCAATGTGGCTTTACAACACTGAATGTTGACCCCCTAGACTCTGTTTCATTCTACCCTTCGATCTCCCACACTGACCAATATCAATTCACTGTTTATGCTCTGTCAACTTTTCAGGGTGGGCCCAATAACATCTGATACCTTCTAACCTGGTTGATATGACCATGTTACGATTATAGAGCCTCATAATTTTGCCGAATTTCATAGTATACATGTCTGTAGGTCTAATACCACAAATTCACAAGTCCATGGAAGAAGAATAGAGATGAGCGAACGTACTCGTCCGAGCTTGATACTCGTTCGAGTATTAGCGTGTTCGAGATGCTCGTTACTCGTAACGAGTACCACGCGATGTTCGAGTTACTTTCAGTTTCCTCTCTGAGATGTTAGCGTGCTTTTCTGGCCAATTGAAAGACAGGGAAGGCATTACAACTTCCCCCTGCGTCGTTCAAGCCCTATACCACCCCCCTGCTGTGAGTGGCTGGGGAGATCAGGTGTCACCCGAGTATAAAAATCGGCCCCTCCCGCGGCTCGCCTCAGATGCGTTGTGAGATAGCTGAGGGACAGTGCTATAGTGTTGGAGCTGCTGTAGGGAGAGCGTTAGGAGTTAGTGTAGGCTTCAAGAACCCCAATGGTCCTTCTTAGGGCCACATCTAACAGTGTGCAGTAGTGTGGAGGCTGCTTTTAGCAGTGTTGCACTTTTTTTTTTTTTTTGCTATATCGGCCGTGCAGAGCATTGCGCCCTGCAGTAATACTACAGGGACAGAAGTGGTGGTTAGGCAGGGAGAGTGTTAGGAGTTAGTGTAGGCTTCAAGAACCCCAACGGTCCTTCTTAGGGCCACATCTAACCGTGTGCAGTAGTGTGGAGGCTGCTTTTAGCAGTGTTTTTTTTTTTGGTATATCGGCCGTGCAGAGCATTGCGCCCTGCAGTAATACTCCAGGGATAGAATTGTGTAGGCAGGGCCAGAAGACATATATTATAGATTCAATATACGCAGTGGTCCTTTTGCAAAAAAATCTTTGAAAAACAAATATTTGGCCTGCCTGTCACTCTGCTCAGTGTTCTGGGTCTGTGTCTGCTGCGGGTTGTAGTTCTCCAAATAAATATGCAGCCAGCTAAGTGTTACATCAGGCTTGCGCAAAATTATTTCCTGGCTCTGAAATCACTGCTCTGTTGCACTTAATAACAGACAGTGCAACACTGCAGTTCCGTCACACAGTCCAGGGACAGAATTGTGTAGGCAGGACCAGAAGACATATATAGATTGAATATACGCAGTGGTCCTTGTGCAAAAAAAGATTAGAAAAAAATCTATTTTGCCTGCCTGTCACTCTGCTCAGTGTTGTGGGTCCGTGTGTGCTGGGGGTAAAATTTCTCCAAATAAATACGCAGCCAGCTAAGTGTTACAGCAGGCTTGCGCCAAATTATTTCCTGCGTCTGAAATCACCGCTCTGTATTACTTAATAACAGTGGAACACTGCAGTTCCGTCACACAGTCCAGGGACAGAATTGTGTAGGCAGGGCCAGAAGACATCTTATAGATTGAATATACGCAGTGGTCCTTGTGCAAAAAAAGATTAGAAAAAAATCTATTTGGCCTGCCTGTCACTCTGCTCAGTGTTGTGGGTCCGTGTGTGCTGGGGGTAAAATTTCTCCAAATAAATACGCAGCCAGCTAAGTGTTACAGCAGGCTTGCGCCAAATTATTTCCTGGCGTTCCCTAAGCGAACTCAGCCTCAAACCACAGGCCAATAAGTGGCACATTTAATTACAGTGTTGTGTTTCTGCATTCCTGGTAATACAGCATGCTGAGGGGTAGGGGTAGGCCTAGAGGACGTGGGTGCGGCCGAGGACGCGGAGGCCCAAGTCCGGGTGTGGGCACAGGCCGAGCTCCTGATCCTGGTGTAGCGCAGCCGACTGCTGCGGGATTAGGAGAGAGGCACGTTTCTGGCGTCCCCACATTCATAGCACATTTAATGGGTCCACGCGGTAGACCCTTATTAGAAAATGAGCAGTGTGAGCAGGTCCTGTCGTGGATGGCAGAAAGTGCTTCGAGCAACCTATCGTCCACCTAGAGTTGTGCGCCGTCCACTGCTGCAACTCAGAATCCTCTGGCTGCTGCTCCTCCTTCCTCCCAGCCTCCTCACTCCATGAAAATGAGACATTCTGAGGAGCGGGCAGACTCCCAGGAACTGTTCTCGGGCCCCTGCTCAGATTGGGCAGCAGTGGTTCCTCTCCCACCAGAGGAGTTTATCGTGACTGATGCCCAACCATTGCAAAGTTCCCGGGGTCCGGGGGATGAGGCTGGGGACTTCCGGCAACTGTCTCAAGACCTTTCAGTGGGTGAGGAGGCCGATGACGATGAGACACAGTTGTCTATCAGTGAGGTAGTAGTAAGGGCATTAAGTCCGAGGGAGGAGCGCACCGAGGATTCTGAGGAAGAGCAGCAGGACAATGAGGTGACTGACCCCACCTGGTTTGCTACGCCTACTGAGGACAGGTCTTCAGAGGGGGAGGCAAGGGCAGCAGCAGGGCAGGTTGCAAGAGGCAGTGCGGTGGCCAGGAGTAGAGGCAGGGCCAGACCGAATAAACCACCAACTGTTTCCCAAAGCGCCATGCCACCCTGCAGAGGCCGAGGTGCTCAAAGGTCTGGCAGTTTTTCACTGAGAGTGCAGACGACCGACGAACAGTGGTGTGCAACCTTTGTCGCGCCAAGATCAGCCGGGGCGCCACCACCGCCAGCCTCACCACCACCAGCATGCGCAGACATATGATGGCCAAGCACCCCACAAGGTGGGACGAAGGCTGTTCACCGCCTCCGGTTTGCACCGCTGCCTCTCCCCCTGTGCCCCAACCAGCCACTGAGATCCAACCCTGCTTTGAGGACACAGGCACTACCGTCTCCTGGCCTGCACCCACACCCTCACCTCCGCTGTCCTCGGCCCCATCCACCAATGTCTCTCAGCGCACCGTCCAGCCGTCGCTAGCGCAAGTGTTTGAGCGCAAGCGCAAGTACGCCGCCACGCACCCGCACGCTCAAGCGTTAAACGTGCACATAGCAAAATTTATCAGCCTGGAGATGCTGCCGTATAGGGTTGTGGAAACGGAGTCCTTCAAAAGTATGATGGCGGCGGTGGCCCCGCGCTACTCAGTTCCCAGTCGCCACTACTTTTCCCGATGTGCCGTCCCAGCCCTGCACGACCACGTCTCCCGCAACATTGTACGCGCCCTCACCAACGCGGTTACTGCCAAGGTCCACTTAACAACGGACACGTGGACAAGCACAGGCGGGCAGGGCCACTATATCTCCCTGACGGCACATTGGGTGAATTTAGTGGAGGCTGGGACCGAGTCAGAGCCTGGGACCGCTCACGTCCTACCCACCCTCAGAATTGCGGGCCCCAGCTCGGTGCTGGTTTCTGCAGCGGTGTATGCTTCCTCCACTAAACCACCCTCCTCCTCCTCCTCCTCCGCAACCTCTGTCTCGCAATCAAGATGTGTCAGCAGCAGCACGTCGCCAGCAGTCGGTGTCACGCGGCGTGGGAGCACAGCGGTGGGCAAGCGTCAGCAGGCCGTGCTGAAACTACTCAGCTTAGGAGATAAGAGGCACACGGCCCACGAACTGCTGCAGGGTCTGACAGAGCAGACCGACCACTGGCTTGCGCCGCTGAGCCTCCAACCGGGCATGGTCGTGTGTGACAACGGCCGTAACCTGGTGGCGGCTCTGCAGCTCGGCAGCCTCACGCACGTGCCATGCCTGGCCCACGTCTTTAATTTGGTGGTTCAGCGCTTTCTGAAAAGCTACCCACGCTTGTCAGACCTGCTCGTAAAGGTGCGCCGGCTCTGCGCACATTTCCGCAAGTCCCACACGGACGCTGCCACCCTGCGCACCCTGCAACATCGGTTTAATCTGCCAGTGCACCGACTGCTGTGCGACGTGCCCACATGGTGGAACTCTACGCTCCACATGTTGGCCAGGCTCTATGAGCAGCGTAGAGCTATAGTGGAATACCAACTCCAACATGGGCGGCGCAGTGGGAGTCAGCCTCCTCAATTATTTTCAGAAGAGTGGGCCTGGTTGGCAGACATCTGCCAGGTCCTTGGAAACTTTGAGGAGTCTACCCAGGTGGTGAGTGGCGATGCTGCAATCATTAGCGTCACCATTCCTCTGCTATGCCTCTTGAGAAGTTCCCTGCAAAGCATAAAGGCAGACGCTTTGCACTCGGAAACAGAGCCCGGGGAAGACAGTATGTCGCTGGATAGTCAGAGCACCCTCCTGTCTATATCTCAGCGCGGGGAGGAGGAGGAGGAGGAGGAGGAGGAAGATGAGGAGGAGGGGGGAGACACAGCTTGGCCCACTGGTGAGGGTAGACATGCTGGTGGCCTGTCATCCTTTCAGCGTGTATGGCCTGAGGAGGAGGAGGAGGATCCTGAAAGTGATCTTCCTAGTGCGGACAGCCATGTGTTGCGTACAGGTACCCTGGCACACATGGCTGACTTCATGTTAGGATGCCTTTCTCGTGACCCTCGCGTTACACGCATTCTGGCCACTACGGATTACTGGGTGTACACACTGCTCGACCCACGGTATAAGGAGAACCTTTCCACTCTCATACCCGAAGAGGAAAGGGGTTCGAGAGTGTTGCTATACCACAGGACCCTGGCGGACAAACTGATGGTAAAATTCCCATTCGACAGCGCTAGTGGCAGAAGGCGCAGTTCCGAGGGCCAGGTAGCAGGGGAGGCGCAAAGATCAGGCAGCATGTACAGCACAGGCAGGCCAACACTCTTTAAGACCCTTGACAGCTTTATGGCTCCCCAGCAAGACTGTGTCACTGCTCCCCAGTCACGGCTGAGTCGGCGGGAGCACTGTAAAAGGATGGTGAGGGAGTACGTAGCCGATCGCACGACCGTCCTCCGTGACGCCTCTGCCCCCTACAACTACTGGGTGTCGAAGCTGGACACGTGGCCTGAACTCGCGCTGTATGCCCTGGAGGTGCTTTCTTGTCCTGCGGCTAGCGTCTTGTCAGAGAGGGTGTTTAGTGCGGCTGGGGGAATCATCACAGATAAGCGTACCCGCCTGTCAACCGACAGTGCCGACAGGCTAACACTCATCAAGATGAACAAAGCCTGGATTTCCCCAGACTTCTCTTCTCCACCAGCGGACAGCAGCGATAACTAAGCAATACGTAGGCTGCACCCGCGGATGGAAGCATCGTTCTGTATCCCCATTAAAAACGGGGACCTTTTCGCTTCATCAATCTGTGTATAATATTCCTCCTCCTCCTCATGCTCCTCCTCCTGAAACCTCACATAATCACGCCGAACGGGCAATTTTTCTTAGGCCCACAAGGCTCAGTTATATAATTTTTCTAAACAATTTTTATACGTTTCAATGCTCGTTAAAGCGTTGAAACTTTCACCTCCAACAATTTTTATTTTAACTGGGCTGCCTCCTGGCCTAGTTACCAATTAAGCCACATTAACCAAAGTGATTAATGGTTTTCACCTGCCCTCTTGGTTGGCCATGGCCAATTTTTCTGATGTACATTAGTACTGTTAATACAGCAATTTTTGTGGGCCCTCGCCTACAGTGTAATCAAATGAATTTTTAGCCCACCTGCATTACAGCTGACGTTACATCCGCTGTGTTGGGCAATGCAATGGGATATTTTTATGTACCGCCGGTGGCTTCCTGGCACCCACCCATGCTGTCGGTCCACAGGGAGTTGTAAATGCATCTGTTTCCACTTCTAAAGAACCCCAGTCTGACTGGGGCATGCAGTGTGGGCCGAAGCCCACCTGCATTAAGCACGACATTACTACCTCAGCTGTGTTGGGCAATGCAATGGGATATTTTTATGTACCGCCGGTGGCTTCCTGGCACCCACCCATGCTGTCGGTCCACAGGGAGTTGTAAATGCATCTGTTTCCACTTCTAAAGAACCCCAGTCTGACTGGGGCATGCAGTGTGGGCCGAAGCCCACCTGCATTAAGCACGACATTACTACCTCAGCTGTGTTGGGCAATGCAATGGGATATATTTATGTACCGCCGGTGGCTTCCTGGCACCCACCCATGCTGTGGGTGCACACGGAATTCCCATTGCGGAGTTGTACCTGCCTGTGACTATTTATAAAAAACCGCGGTCTGACTGGGGCGTGCAGACACCTTGACAGAATGAATAGTGTGTGGCACATAGGTTCCCCATTGCTATGCCCACGTGTGCAGCTCCAGATGGAGGTGGCACAGGATTGGATTTCTCATTGCTTCTGTACAGCATTGTGGGCTATCGCCCCGCCCCTTTTAAAGAGGGTCGCTGCCTAGCCGTGCCAACCCTCTGCAGTGTGTGCCTGCGGTTCCTCTGGCAGACGCACTTATAAATAGACATGAGTGTGGCGTGACATGAGGGCAGCTGAAGGCTGCGCAGGGACAATTTGGTGTGCGCTGTGGACACTGGGTCGTGCGGGGGGGTTGGGCAGCATGTAACCCAGGAGAAGTGGCAGCGGAGTGTCATGCAGGCAGTGATTGTGCTTTGTTGGAGGTAGTGTGGTGCTTAGCTAAGGTATCCATTGCTAATGAGGGCTTTTCAGAAGTAAAAGTTGTTTGGGGGGGGGGGCCCACTCTTGCCGCTATTGTGGCTTAATAGTGGGACCTGGGAACTTGAGATGCAGCCCAACATGTAGCCCCTCGCCTGCCCTATCCGTTGCTGTGTCGTTCCCATCACTTTGTAGAATTGCCCAGATTTTCACAAATGAAAACCTTAGCGAGCATCGGCGATATACAAAAATGGTCGGGTCGCCCATTGACTTCAATGGGGTTCGTTACTCGAAACGAACCCTCGAGCATCGCGAAAAATTCGTCTCGAGTAACGAGCACCCGAGCCTTTTGGTGCTCGCTCATCTCTAAAGAAGAACCTCAAAATACACACCTCAGTGGGTAAAAAAATGGTCGTCTTCGGGGGTGTAGAAACAGCTATTTGTGACGAGGCCAAATAGGAATCCTTAAGGGGGTTGTCCAATTACAGCCGTCATGTTAGTTGAGCGAGTGCTGCATTGATTGGCTGAAAGCAGCGCTCGCTGAATCAATCAGAGCCATCGCCCCTTTTGGCCACGGGATTTATTAACCCGTGACCAGGAAGAGATGTTCTGTCAGTACTGAGGAGTGCAGAACATGTGGTGGAGCTACGGAACTTCAGAGACCAGCGGGTGGGACCCAGACCGAGCTTGCTTGGTAATGTATTAATTTTTATGTGATCTAGCTAGGGCTTATTTTCAGGGTAGGACTTATAATTCAAGCCTCCCTGAAAATAGCCAAATTCAGGATAGGGCTTATTATCATGGTAGGTCTTATTTTGGGGGATCAGTGGAGGTTCCCACATATCAACTAGTTATCCCTTATGAATAAGGGATACCTTGTTGTAACTGGAATACCCCTTTAAGGATTCATATTAAGGTATTATAGTGAAATTAATCATTTTCGAGCTGTTATCTAGCAATGTTTATGTTACAGAGATTTACATTGTGAACTGGGTGATGATAATTAGCTAAGACTTTCCTAATTACTAGATAATCGGGCTCAACAAAAATAACAATTTTTTCATCTGATACAAATATTAAATCATTGCATTTTTCACATAGATGTGTCACCTGCTTTTAATAGCTTGAATTAGAACTGTCAATGTGGCTGAATTTCTTCACTCTTTATCACATCGGCAGAGTTGCGTCATTTTATAGAATTTTACATAAGCGTGAAGGAAGCTGTGGAACCAAGTGACATTTCTCCTACTCCAAATCTACAGGAAAGTGACTTTTAATTTTGTATTTTTTTTATTTGTAGAACAGAGGAGAGAAGATCCTATACAACAATATATACAGAGGAAGAGGGAAGAAAAAGAGGTGCTGCAGCTAATTCATCATCTACATAACAATGAAGATGCATTATAAATGTTCTTCTCTAATCTGCTTACAGTTTCCGGTTCTTTAGGTATAAGTTGATCAATGTTTTGTAGAGATGAGCAAACGTGCTCGTTTAGGACAATTACTCGATCGAGCATCGCTTTTTTCGAGTAACTGCCTATTCGGGCGAAAAGATTCGGGGGGAGCCGGGGGGAGCGGGGGGTTGCGATGGGAAGTGGGGGGGAATGAGAGAGAGAGCTACCACCTTTTCCCCCCTGCTACCCCCCTTCCACCCCGACGCCCCCCGAATCTTTTCACCCGAGTAGGCAGTTACTCGAAAAAAGTGATGCTCGATCGAGTAATTGTCCTAAATGAGCACGTTCGCTCATCTGTAATGTTTTGTATCAGCCGTTGTTGGAACTGTACTCAGAAAAAAAATGTATCTTGCTGTTGATTCCAGAGGCTCCATCATCGTTTAGGGTGGATCTAAATTGACATTTGAGAGCATTTATTGCATGAAAGGGTTTTTCGTGATATAATGTTCTAAGATTCATTGAAATCTATGTAAATGATATTTGTATAAACAATATGGCGACACCAAAACCTTCAGTAATAGCTTTCGGTCGTCTAAATTTTGGATTATCAGCAACAGAACCTGTTTCTCAGAAGTTTGTCAACTGCACTGTGGATAATGGGAGGTCTGGTTGGGTGACATTAATCTGGGGTGATGACACATGTGCTTCATTCACCTGACATAAGGACAATCTCAACGCGATCTGCTTGAGATAATTCCATCATTAACATTGCCTATAATGAAGTGAAATCACTGTGTTAACATGAGAACTAATAAAGTTATGTTGAAATGAAGCACACCATTGGTTTTGCGGTGAAATCCTTTGCTAGTCTGATATATTGCACACTTAGCTTCCCATTGGAAGAACCCAAGATGGCAATATTCAAAATGGCTGTCATGATGGTGAAATAGCTTAACAGGTTTTACTCAGCTTGTATGCAACATTGGATCCCAGTGAACACCGCCTTAATCCAACAGTGCATGAGACCTTATTCAACATTCTTAGGGGTTAAACAGATGAGTGTGATTTTGTGTGTTATATCCTAGGACGAAACAAAACCATTGATTTTATTGGTTTTATTTCCGTTAGCGGGATTCTCAGACATTAATAGTACACCCGAGAAAAGATAGGACTTGCCCTATCTTTCCTGCACGTAGTTAATACTAAGTGCAAGAATGATAGGACAGGAGCTTTCAAACTCTCTCGGAATAGCGCAGTTCATGTGCAACTATCAGAAGAAGCCCTTAGGTTCTGTTAATATATGCATAGGAGACTCAGTTCGGATTCACAGCTGCAGATACATCCGAAAATTCCATGCAGAATAGCAGAAAAGGTTGCACTGCTTTGTCTTGTAAAATAATAGCCAGCATGACAGAAGCCTGACAGATCCCTTTTTAGACCATGATGTCTATCAGGCGCCATTTGTGACAGTTTATACTGCTTGACTCCTATGATGGAGGCAAAATCGGAAACCCATATCGCAGATGTGAACAAAGCCTTATGGTCCTTCTACACCAGGTCAATTAACGGGTCCGAACGTTCCTCCACATGTCCATTCACCTGGGCTTGTGTAAAAGGGCCAACGATCAGCTGATGAATGCTTGTTTGTCAGCTGATCGCTTAGTTGGAGCAAGAATAAAGTTGGCTTTACTTCTTCCCTTGTGATCCTAATTACCATCGTTTCTCCCCGTAAATTTTTGGTCCATGTGAAGAAAAATCAAATGAGTGTTGAAATGCCATGCATTTCGACTGGTGCTCGTTAGACTGGACCAATAACATTAGCATCCAGCTTCAATTATACAGGTTGTTTATAATGGCAGTAGTGAGGAACTTGCTGAAGCTTCATATATGTACGCACTTTAGTATTCAGGACGACAGAGTATCCTCATTGTAAACCATTGGCAAAGTTACAGAACCACTGCTAAGTGTAAAGCAAAATGGAACAAATGTCCGCGTCAGCAAATACCAAACTGAACTTAGTCCCTCGGGAAATCTAACTTCACTGATCAGATAAAAAACATATATGGAACTGATTTAAGAGATATTTATGGTGTGGATCATGAGTTCGTATGAAATATTTTCTTCATTAAGTCGTTGACATGCTTTAATTATATACATTAGAATTCAGCAGTGTTAAAGCCATTAGCAGCTCAGCCTGATAACATCCGATATTATTAATTGTTTCATTACCACATATTGCACTGGCACCCGCTTTACATCTTTACAAGAATTTCTATTAGTAAAATGCCTCTCTGAAACCTTTTGATGGTTTGGGCTGCAGTTTAATCCTATGGATGGTAATGAGCAGCAGCATAATTTATATATGTTATTGAGATTCTGGAATTCTGCTTTTATTAAACTTATATGAAAATGAGGGCTGGACTCTTGTTTCTTCATATGGAATGTATCTTTAAATAAGCAGATTTCAGTGGTGGGAAAAAGCAACAGACTTGTCATAAGGATGATAGTGTGATAAAAAAAAGCATTTTGGGTGACGCAAAATAGTATTTTTGTTATTTCATATGCTTTTTACTTTTATATTCAGGGTTATATTTCTCTTCTGTACTTAGAATTAGGGTTGGGCAATTTGGCCTAAAAATGCAATCTTGATTTTTTCCCCAAAATCTTCTCGATTATCATCTCGATTTTCTTGTTTGTTTGCTAAACAGGCTAAAAGAATTTCCAAACTAATTTTTACATATTAGAATTGCATGCAAAGAAATTCCTTAACCCCTTAAATGTGAGTGCGTGAGAGCTGGAAAGGAGATCTATCTTGCCTGCTACAGAGTGCTAACACAGAGCCGCATGAAAGTACCTTCAGCTTCCATGTAGGTGAAGATAGAGGAAGAGGAGCGATATCCTGTGGTGTTTGGAGTGTGGATGTAAATGGAGTGATTCCCACCATCAGAGAGAGAGAGAGAGCCCTACAAAAAATTCTGAACAGGTACCAGCTCACACTACAGGCTTTTCCTGTGCAGCTGTCCAAAGTCAGGATCACAGCACAGAGGTCATCTACATGAGTTACACCCATGCGCCTGCTGTGTGGGGTGTTCATAGTTTAAGCTTTCCTGTCAATAATTGTCTGTCAGAGAGTACGTGGAGTGACCCTTACCCCCTTCCTCCTCTGGATTGCTCCCAATCCAGGAGCGGTACTGTACAGATAACGTGGACTGTAAGACCGGTTTTCATCCTGTGTATCCTCCTTACCTTTGAGCTCTAACTTGCTGTTACTTGAAGTGAATTGTACCTGCGTTTCCTTGAATACCTGTTTTGTAAAGTTTATCATTCAGTAAAAGTTATAACCGTTCCTGGGGACCCAAAGTACTATACACAAGTCTCTGTATCCGCCACATAGCAGACCGGTGTGTGGTAACGGTGGCATCAGGAGTGATAAGTACTAGTACCCGCATCAGCCCTTTTATTTGGATTCCCTATCCTAGGGGTGTCGAAGCTTGCCTACGATCCTACTCTGGCCTTGGCTGTGCATCATCCCTCCGGGACCAGAACCTGGTAAGTGCCACTATGACAAGCCAGCACTTATCCCTCCCAGCTGTTCATGATAACAAGGTGCCCAGTGTCACCACGCTGGGGTGTTGCACAATCACTTCATAGATCCAAAATGTCAGGAGCCGACTGTAACAAGATTAGGAATAGGGAAGAGGAGAGAGAAAAAAAAGATGTAATATAGTCTGCGGAGCCACAAGTGCTGACCTGAGGACATGATAGGACATCATTAAATGGGTATTCTTGGTCTATTAATGACCTATTCCTCAGGATGGGACATTAATCATTGATCAGTGGGGGTCTGCCACTCAGTTTCTCCCCCTGATCAGCTGATCATCTGGCCTGCTGTCAGGCATGTAAACTCACTCAGGTTGACTTTCTTCCTCTCTCTCATTCTCTTCCTCTCTTGATCTCTCATTCCCTCCCTTTCCTGCTCTATAACTCTTCTCTCCCTGTCTTGTTCTCTCCTTCTCTCTCTCTTTTTGTAGGTCATCCACAGTCCCTGGGTTAGCCACACCCTCAAAGGCCATGCCCATGACCATGTGAAAAGCTCTCCCTGGTTGATGTCTCTGGTGCAGAGGGCTGGACTTCATCATTGGTCTGACATCTCCATCTCAGCATGCCCGCTGTTTTGGGGCTATATTCGACTACATGGATGCCTTTGCCCTGTGCCAGTCACTGCACTGGCTGCCCGTAAAATTTAGAATTCAATTCAAACTCACTGCCTTCATCCACAAAGCTCTCCATAGCACTGTGCCGCTCTATATTGCCTCCCTCATCTCAGTCCACCATCCAGTTAGCGCCCTCTGTTCCGCTAATGAAATCAGATTAAGTGCCCTTTTAATTTAAACCTCTCATTCCCACTTACAAGACTTCTCCAGGGCAGCGCCAGTCCTCTGGAACACGCTACAGAAAAAAAACTATCCGGGCAATCCCACACACACAAAACTTCAGGCGTGCTCTAAAAATGCACCTTTTCAGGGTGGCATACCATATCCTCTAAGCCAAACCCCTCTTTACTTCGCCTGATAGCATGCTCCCTGTCCTACTGACTGTAATCCTTGCTAGCCGCCATCAACCACCCCCTGCACTCATACCAATTCAGCCACTATACAGCTTAAGTCTGACCATTGTCTATGTGTATAGCATTCCACATTCTCCACCTCACCATAGCGTGCACATTTACAGCCCCTTTACCTTCTGTATCACCCCACTATCTGTCATATGTAGCCTCGTTCGAACAGGACCCTCACCCCTACAATCGATTACTACATCTAACAGTGGTTTTTGTATCTTTGTTTTTTGTATCTGTTCTGCCCTGTTTTGTAAGCGCTGCCGAATATGTTGGCGCTATATTAATAAAGATTATTATTATTGGTGGTGAGGACCAGAAGTGTAATAGATCGCTGCACTCTTACAGAAATCAATATTTTGAATATTATTGCAAAATTAATCAACATAAATGTCACGGTAATGGGTTTTAAGGGTTCGACAGTCACCAACCTTTGACGTACGGCACCCAGCGGCAGACCACTGGGTCAACTGATTTCCAGCACTCATGCATGATGGATCCCAAATCCTGCATGGCGTAGCATGCCCCAACACACTTCACTGCCACCACTACCTGTTTCTGACAGGTCAGTCAGCCACCTCAGTTTCCAACAACTAAGAAACTTCGGGCATGTGATTTGCATAAAGCGTTCAAAGACTACTAAATAAAGTTTATATATTTATTCTAAAAAAGTTAGCAGGGCTTAGATAACAAATATACAAAAGTAGATATTTACAAAAGGGTAAGGATCATACAAATAGACACAAAACAGTAAGAAAACAAAGAATAATAAAATATGTAACAGTCTATGAAGCAGTTTTTAAATAGTCTTGGGGCAAGGAGCACATGGAAAAGAGGGCAGTCCTGCAGTTAGATGCAATTCTTGGGTCTGACTTTGGGGAAAGATCCCCCTTAAGTTTTAAAGTTCATCAAGGTCCAACCTCTGCCATCCTCCTTATAACACCACTGGAGGCTGGCTAAGTAGATGCACAGATCTTCCAGATGAAAACACAATTTAACATTTCTGATATATTTCCCTAAGAGGCACTCCAATAGTGAAATGATGGCCGTCATGTTTCATATCATGAATTTACCTACAAGTGGATACCAAATATGATATGCAATGGATGATTAGCTTCACAGGTATGCAATTCTGTGGATTCCACAGGTCGTGCAGCAACGTTTGTGAATGTACTGTGTCCGTGGTACACTCACAGCTTGGAAAATATAATTGCTGTTGATCTGGGACCTTCGAATGACCTATAATCCCCGTTATTAATTTTTTTTTTTGTTCTGTCTCACTTAACGGAAGTCGCAGTCAGCAAGTCTGGAGGATGCATAGTAGAGAAGCAGAAGGACAATGGGATCTCCAGCAAATGACTAATCTTATTAACCATACAGCAAAGGGCTTTTTTGCTGGTTCCAAAAGGAGCAAACGGGATAAAAGGCCACTCTGGTACAGGTATGAAAGGCAGTTAAATGAATATTACTGAGCTCGGCATGGCAGGAAATACACTTAAACATCTGCCTAAGGCCGCCTGCAGACGGCCGGGTCGGATCCGGCAGCGAGAATTCTCGCCGCGGGACCCGACCCGAGCGCCTGCAGAGAGCAGCGCGTATTCACCTGCACCCCGCAGCTCCGGATCTTTCATGTGCCGGCTGCCACGCGGCCAAACCGCAGCCGTCTGCCTAGGATTGCATTTGCTAACACAATCCTATGGCAGCTTCCAAGGGCGTAAATTCCGCGGGAAATCCCACCGCGGAATTTCCGCCCGTCTGTAGGCGGCCTAAATCCACTCAACTTTTTCCAGACCAGAAACATGGCAGATGGAGGACAATTAGAGATGAGCGAGCATACTCGCTAAGGACAATTGCTCGATTGAGCATTGTCCTTAGCGAGTATCTCCCCGCTTGGGAGAAAAGGTTCGGGTGCCGGCGCGGGTGACAGGTGAGTTGCGGCCATGAGCAGGGGGGCGCCGGGGGGAGAGAGGGAGAGAGAGATCTCCCCTCCGTTTCTCCCCATTCTCCCCCGCCGCTCTCCGCCCACCACCGGCAGCTGAATCTTTGCTCCCGAGCGGGCAGGTGCTCGCTAAGGGCAATGCTCGATCGAGTAATTGCCCTTAGCGAGTATGCTTCCTCATCTCTAGTGACAATCTACCAGTATCATTTCATCACGACAAAATGGACCTAAAAATTACATGATGATAAAAGGTAGACAATCAGTTCACAGTTGTGTTATGCGTTGCTCTAGCATTATCCTGAACTCTGTCTTTTACATCTCAGCTAACTTGTAGTGTGCAATTATTAGCTAAAGCTCTCGCTAATAAGTCTGCTAAGGATCTGTAATCTCTGCGATTGTCTTTTCAACACAGCTGTGCTTTTCACAACCTTGGTGTGACTTTCTTAGCTTGCCTTTTGTAAATATGACCTACTCACTTTTTTATATATCTTTTTTCTAATCTTAACAGCTCTGTATCTAAAGAAGCTAAAATCCCATTGCTGTTCAGATCTTTTTTATAGTGCAATTGGTTTTTCTTACAGGTATGATCTTTCTATGAACCTGTAATGGAAACTAGCAATCCTCAGGTTATGACCCCAGTGGTTCTAGACTGATCTCTTAAATAAAGATGTATGGTGTATAGTGCAAGATGAAGAAAGGTAAGAAAACCATTTGTACAACTTTATCTACTTTTAGACAATGTGCAATTTGGGTAAATGTAGCTGTTGCTCATGAAAATAATGATATAATGCATAGAATCAATAATTATTGTGTTATTGGATAATACCACTTAGATGTCGATATTATATTTTGGAAGCCATAACGACGTTCGGTGTAACCTTTCCTATTTGTAAAACTTGTTTGTTGCTGATGTTGTATTGCTTTGTAGTCAGTCTATTGAAGGTGTATTTAAGATAGGGTCTGTCTAGAACAATGGGTTCTTAATATTTGCTTGGCTGCTCTGTGACTTCTAAAGGTGTCTGGCCAGTACTAGGGGATGGGATAACACACATGAATGGTCTCAGGATGCTTTATTGTTGGCAGCGCTCACATTTTCTTCTCTGGACAACTATTCTTCCAGATGTCCCAGTCAGAAGGAGGCTTCATCAGAAAAAATAATTTTACCCCAGTCCTCCACAGTACAATCCCTGTACTTCCTGCGGAATGTCAGCCTGTTCTTGATGCTTTTCTTGGAAAGACGTGGCTTTTTTGCCTGCCTACTTGACACCAGGCCAGCCTCTGAATGTCTTTGCCCCACTGCGCGTACAGATGTACTGACACCTGCTGCCATTCACTTCCAATTTTGCCCAAGAACACTGTAATGAATAAACAATGGTTAAAATGTATGAAATGCTTATAATTGTACCTCAGTATACCATAAAAAAACATCTGCCTAAGATGTAAAAACACTGAAGCACCAAACTTTGTGAAGACCCAAATTTGTTTCAATCTCAAAACATCTGGCCACGACTGTAGGTCAAGCGTGATACCATTTGAGAGTTATTTAAAGTATAAAGAATTCTTAACAGATCAGCTTTTCTGTGATGTAGAAGCTTTGTTTGGAAATGGCAGCCTTTCCTGGTTGATAGAAGAGACCATGGATTTGATCCCTAAGCAGGAGACAGACTGTTTTTATCTAAATTCATGTTGCAAATTTCGTTAAGACTAACATAAAGCTATTGACCATTTTTGGCATTAAGACTAGCAGAGGTACTACAAATATTCATGATGGGCTTCATAGCCAATAAATCAACTATAGTAGATATTACATGAGTACTTGGCATCTACTTCACAGTAGAACAAAGGAAACAATACAATATTGTTGTGAGCTGTCTCTGGTCTAGCGTCAATGACCCGGTTGCCCCTTCTCTGGTACCTGCTGAAACAGGAAATGGTGATGTCACGTTCATTGCTTACATGACCACTGCAGTCATTCGCTGACCTGAGTAATTGACTGTAGTAGTCATGTGGACAAAGAAAGATGGAGTGAGGGAATTGGGTTGGTGGTGCTGGATCTGAAACAACTTGAGAAGATGAATAATGCCTTTTTTATCATTGCCTACCTTTTTAAAATATTGGAAATTCCCTTTAATAAAATGGATTGGTCTCTTATATGGTAGATCCTGGGCAACAATCATAGTGGATTGTCTCCTTTCTCAGGTTATTGAATTAGGAAGGGAACAAGGCAAGGATGCCCGCTGTTTCCCCTCCTGTTCTCATCAATAATGGAACCTTTGGCACAATGTATGAGGTTAAATCTGGGTATTAAAAGTATATTGCAGAATACCAGATAATATAGAATATATTTATGTTTGGATGATATCTTAAAGGGGTTGTCCCGCGCCGAAGCGGCTTTTTTTTCCTTCCAATAGGCCCCCCGTTCGGCGCGAGACAAACACAAGGGATGGGTTAAAAAAAAAAAAAAAAAGTTTAGTACTTACCCGAATCCCCGCTCTGCGGTGACTTCTTACTTACCTTACCAAGATGGCCGCCGGGATCTTCACCCACGATGCACCGCGGGCCTTCTCCCATGGTGCACCGTGGGCTCTGTGCGGTCCATTGCCGATTCCAGCCTCCTGATCGGCTGGAATTGGCACACGTGACGGGGCGGAGCTACGCGATGACGCGTAGAAGGGGGCGGAGTCAGAACGCCGCTCGTGCCGAGACCCAAGAGAAGGGAGAAGACCCTTCTGCGCAAGCGCGTCTAATCAGGAGATTAGACGCTGAAATTAGACGGCACCATGGAGACGGGGACGCCAGCAACGGAGCAGGTAAGTGAGTAACTTCTGTATGGCTCATATTTAATGCACGATGTATATTACAAAGTGCATTAATATAGCCATACAGAAGTGCTTACACCCACTTGCTTTCTCGGGACAACCCCTTTAATTTCTTTTGGAGGATTCCACTTTATTCGTAGATCTGGCTCTATCAGTTTTTGAAGAGTATGGTCAGTTATCTGGGATCAAAATAAACTGGAAAACGTTGGTCCTAATTCCTCTTGGTATAATTATCTCCAGGATCCACAGTGGAAATTAATATATCTAATAACATGCTGGATTCTTAAAATCTGTCTCCATTGGTACATGAAATTAAAAACTGAAAATGTATGTTAATTTCATTCTCAGTCATTGCAGCTTTAATTAAAGCAACCCTCTGGTCCTGGGCAAACAAAGATGGCCGCACTGCATCTCTGACTACCTGATGTACACTGAGCTTTACTGTGCATTGGTAGTGTAAGACACTACATAATGCTCTAACTGGGTAGTGCAGCTCACATGGGCAGCACTGATCAATCAAAGCAGGTGTAGCGTCTTATACTAATGATGTATACTAATGCACAGTGTGCATCAGGTAGTCAGAAAAGTGATGCGGCCATCTTTGTTTGTCCAAGAGTATAATTATAAGTAATGATTTGTCTGATATGGATTGACATTAATTTTTTAAAGTAGTCTGGCGGATTTAATATGGAAGGGTAAACATCCCAGGACACAGATGGAATATATGATTTATGGAAAAAAATAAGAAGGGTTATTAGTGTCTGTTAGAAGACTATATAATTTAGCCTGCTATCTTTTCTCTTCGAATGGAGGGAAGAGAGCGTTTGCAATTTTTGACTCATCTTAACCCCGTAGATGTTTTTATGATTTTTTTTTTTTAATTCTTAGAATCTGGGCATTTATCCAAAGTTAAATACAAGGGATACATAACAGCCAATATCATTCATAGGTGATGGCTCTATACTTGAATGACCGGGGAGGGCCCCGTTAAGTAAGTCTGTAGACTAATATGTGATTATTCTCAGAGCGAGAAACCAAGTAATCTTGTAGATATGATACCTTTTAATGGCTAAAAAATACATGATGTTATAGCAAGCAAGCTTTCGGGGATATCTCGCCCCCTTCATCAGGCTATTGAATGAAACTAGTTTTGATGGCACATAATTATAATATACAGATGCAGAGGGGAGGGGAGGAGAACACATTCCTCTAGATCTAAATAAATGTTCACACACAGAAATTTGGGACTGTTTTGCACTCAAAGCTTAAGACAACAAGCAAATAAAGCAGAGACATACATCATAAATCAGTCCACTGAGCTCAGGACAGTTTTATGATGTGTCTTATCTCTCCTTCAACCTGCATATGGAAGGATATGCAGCACCACCTAGTGGATGGCAACATTATTACAAGTCAAGTTCTAAATTTTTATGAGGTTTTAAAGTAAAATGAAACCCCCCCACCCCCCCCCCCACACACACACACACAATTTTTAATGATTCGGAGGAGGACATCCCTCTTGACCTTCTTCAGACCTTCCATATTTTCCACTTATGCAAGAATCCCGGGCTGAGGTTCAATCCATTCTTGAGGGTGTCAAACATGACCATAAATTTGTACTCCCAAATTCTTCTGTGATGCTGCAACTTGAAATTGCCCTTCAGTAAAATAACTCTCATCTGCTCTATGCTGTGTCCCTGACCACAAAAATGTTTTGCCACAGGTAGTTCGGTCTTTCCCTCTGTAATTGAGTGGCGATGAGATCTCATCCTGGCTCTCAGTTTTTGTTCTGTTTCCCCGATATAAAGCCCCCCAACAGGACATTTACTGAACAGGATCAGGTACACAACATCAGGCATGGAACATATGAATGCCCCTGGGATCTCATAGTCCTGCTGTGTGTTGGAGATTTGTATGCGGTCAGTACATGAGAGCAGGTCTTGCAGCTCCTTACCCTACAGGGATAAGTTACTTTTTGTGTGTTGGAGGGCAATGCACTTCTGATTATACTGTTCCTCAAATTTGGAGGTTGCCTGTAACACAGACAGGAGGGAATATGGTTTTCAGATGGTCATCCTTGTGTAGGGTATGATGGAGTTTCTTTGCAGTCTTCTTTAGTACCTCTAGCTGTGAATTGTAGGTTACTACTAGAGGTATTTGTCCATTTTTTCCTTCTCCTTGTATTGGAGTAGTTGATTTCTGGGTATCCTGGTGGCCCTTGTGATTTGGTCATCAATTGAGGTGGGATGGTAGCCCTGATTTAAAAATGTATAGCATAATATTTATATCCTTTTTTTCTGGAAAGCTCTCATGATAACAAATTCTGGATAAGCAGGGTCATATGTAGAATCTCTGTTTTACTGCTATTAGGAAACCTAAAACAACCCGAAGGTAGAATATAATTTATCAAATAACATCTATTGACATTTTCAGACAAGGTGAGCTTGTGTTTAGGACACTGACAATTCTATGGCTAATAGTGGTTGGGTGGGATGATATTGAATGGTTGGACACTGTTGCATTCAGAAAAGGTCTGATGTCTAAAATTTATTAGAAATACTAGGGCGACTGAAGAAAGTCAACTCAATGTCAATTTGTAGAAAATGTCATGAAGACTTGGCCATTATAGAAATCTCCCAGTGGGAAACAGTTATTTGTTCAATAGAAAAGATATCTTATTATTCTTTGCATAAGGCCTCTCAGTGGTTTATAATCAATCACCTTCATTATTTGCAACAAAGGCTCTATATAATGGGGTTTAAAAATAACTGTATGTGTCGAAAATGTAAGGCCAATAAAGGCAATTTGATTTATTTGTACTGGAGGTGCTGAAAGTTACACTAGATTTGCCTTCAAAAACTGGAGAAAATTAATTTTTACAACTCAAATCTGGATGGACTTTATTATTTGTACCTTAAATGATATGTACAAGGTAAAATGGTTATAGATTTATGTTAAATGCTATCTTCAGGCTACTGATGATGGCATGAATAATTGTATTGCAACCTTGTATGGCAAAAGGAGCTCCAGTGTTTTTGTTGGTTGGGTTGATGAGAACTTTTTATCTGCTGCTATTTGAAAAAAATGCTATATACTAAAAGGAAAAAGATGGAACCGTTCTACATAAAATGGGGAAGTGTCTGTCAAGATGTACAGTTCGGGCAAGACTTAATCGTGTATATCAAGTATATAGTACAGTGCAATGTATGACTACTTGAGATGCTATATCATACTGTATACTTTTAATAGCCAAGTATCTGCAAGCAACAAGAATCTCTTCTAACAGCAAGGTTTTCATCTTCTCTACCAGCGATCTTCAGGCTCTTGCTTGTCTCATATGGTAGATATTGACTGTCAATGACAGTTTCTAAGGTCCATTACGAGGAATTTGGATTCCCTGCTGCTCTCCTGCTTTACCTTTGGATTGACACACTCATTAAGGTCTGCTGGCAAATGAACATATTTGCATCTTCCTAATTAAGTTATTTAATCAGTAGTTTTAGTGTCAACACAAATCCATAATGTCAGGAAGAAGACATCAAGGAGTTAGCATGTTTGAATTTAAACTAATTGTTTGTGTTAAAGTGTAGAAGACCAAGTGCTATAAGAGCACACTGCATGTGCCTATGATCTGTGATGAGAAAGTCTGAACATTAGGCTAAGGACATGTTCATTGGAGTATATGGTATGTCTGCAAAGTTATCATTAAGTCTGTTCAACTCCTTAATGTAGCAGGTTGTGCAGCTGCTCTTGACATAGATCTGACAGCAAACTGTTTATGGCTATGACTGCTGTCTCTGATCTACTGCCCCCTTTTTCAGTATTAAAGTTAGCAACAGGGACGTAGAGAAGGTTATACATGGCAGATCAGAGTGTGGAGGGGGGAAAAAGCCACTAAGTCTTCAGGGAAAGCAGATCACACTAGCCCATAGAAGGGGAAATCAGTACAGGAATGAAGCTGTGCTGATACATAGGGACTAGTGTAGACAGCAGCATCCTGGATACACAGAACTCACATCCAACTTATATTACTGGGCGGGACATGCCACCATGAGAAAAGTCTAAAATTAGGAGCTTAGGTACCTTATGAAAAGGTATTGCCCTCAAATACTTTATTGTAGGTTACCTCCCCTTAAAGGGGTTGTCCCGCGCCGAAACGGTTTTTTTTTTTTTTCAATAGCCCCCCCGTTCGGCGCAAGACAAACCCGATGCAGGGGTTTAAAAAAAAAAAAACGGATAGTACTTACCCGAATCCCCGCGCTCCGGTGACTTCTTACTTACCTTGCGAAGATGGCCGCCGGGATCTTCACCCACGGTGGACCGCAGGTCTTCTCCGATGGTGCACCGTGGGCTCTGTGCGTTCCATTGCCAATTCCAGCCTCCTGATTGGCTGGAATCGGCACACGTGATGGGGCGGAGCTACGAGGAGCAGCTCTCCGGCACCAGCGGCCCCATTCAGAAGGGAGAAGACCGGACTGCGCAAGCTCGTCTAATCGGGCGATTAGACGGCTCCATGGAGACGAGGACGCTAGCAACGGAACAGGTAAGTGAATAACTTCTGTATGGCTCATAATTAATGCACGATGTATATTACAAAGTGCATTAATATGGCCATACAGAAGTGCTGAACCCCACTTGCTTACGCGGGACAACCCCTTTAAGTCTCTCTAACAATCCACCAATAATTATGAGCCATGTAATTCAATAACTCGGTCCCTTACATGTAATCTAATTAACAGTATGAAGGTGCTTCATTGTAACAGTGAGAGACCTCACTAACTGAGCCCATATGCTACTGCACAAAGCATACATATAGTATGTCTACAGACATCAGGCACTGCCGAACAGGGTGCTTGCACATGAGTGAACTATGGTTCTACAAGACTAATAGAATATTATAAAATGCTATTTAAACTCATTGCATTATCATTAATATTAATATTGTGTATTTTTAAAGTGCCATTAATTCCAGGGTGCTGTAATATGAAAAGGGTTTCACTGCATAACATAAAAAGCAGGTAGAAGAAACATCAGTAAATAAATTACAGACTGGTACAGAGGAAGAGAGGACCCTGCCCACAAGGACTTATAATCTACATGAAAGGAGACAATAAAAGCTGCTTATATGATAGTGTAGTGGCAGTAGGCATTATTGTCAGCTGTAGGTAAAGATGACCTCCAGCTGGGGGCTCCTCTGGTAGGATAGACGATCAACTTACCGATACCGGTATTGAGGGGACCTTAGGGCTTGCCATTGTCTCTGGTTGGGAAGTCACCTCTATCAGGAACCAATGGGCAAGCTGTCTATTGCAAGGCTTCCTCAAGGCTCGGCCTTGCTGCTTTCTGTTGAGAAGAGGAGACCACATCTTTGCGAATGGGCAACTTTTTTTATCCAGAACTCAGAACATGGATGGAATGTTTCTCCTGGTGCTAGACTTGATTTTGGAATGGTGCTTCAGTGCATTGGAATACCAGTTGCTAGTTCTTCCAGATTGCTAGTTTTGACAAACGCTCGGCTTTCATCCAACACATGGGTCTCTTTCTCAGAGCAGACTGGAGTAGCAAGATCCTCTCACACTCCTAATTGTTCAAATCAGCACTGGCTATGTCACACACCATACCCCTCTTATATCTGTCTCAAAGCAATGCTCAGCCCTCCTGGTCTGTTCCGTTATGGCACTATCCATTAATCAGAGAGTACCTGAGGGAACATAATCTAAAAGAAACAACTTACAACAAAGAACATAAAAGATTATGTTCAATCTTTTTATTGGAGATTTGGTTATTTTAAACAAAACAAAAAACTCCCCACAAACAAACAACAAATCAGGTCTCGCAGGACCGCATGTACTAAATAGCATCTAAAATTGTCAGAATATGGTTACATACAAAACCTAAAGGTCGGAACATAACCTTATGTCAAAGTGCTGCTAGACATGTCTTCTCCCTCAGATTCTCTTAAAGGCATCCAAGCAATCCCAAAATCCCTCATATCATTACAGGTCCAACTTAACATAGAGAAAGAGAAAAACACGACCAAACCGTAAAGATGGCGTTGGCCTCTACTCCTTTACGAAAATAATCGCGACGTGTGACGAAAGAATTCATAATTCCTAGTTATTAATGAAAGACAATCATAGGAGTCGTCAACCCTTTGAGTGGAGAGGAAGGAGTGTAGCTGGTAGTACGCCAACCAGGAGAGATCAAATCCCCCAAATCTGTCTTGCAAATTCTGGAAGGTTGGTAGCAAGGCTCCTCTGAGCATTTGGTGAACCCTGATGTTGTCCTATTCCTCCCAATCCAAGAATCTATCTCTAACTTGGCCAGGTGAGAAAGAAAAAAATCCTCAGCGCTCAGAAAGGTGGATACGAAATAGCAGGTGATATGGTAGAAATAAAAGTAAACTTACTTCACGGAGGAGTCCCTGCTGCAGACGCCCCCGATCCCAGCAAGCATGCCAGATTACTGTTGGCTGCAGCATTCGTGGTTCCAAATATTTATTAAGCAGAATGACATCTTTTGGATATCTGAACAAGTGAGCGCCACCTATCAAATACTTAACTTGGCCAGGTAGGAATGCCGGGTTCTGGAAAAGGGGTGTGAGAGGGCTATCTACCTTTGATAAGTTTCTTCTATGAATCATCGCATCCCATATTCTAAGTGTCCTTTTTAGCAGAAAGTTAGGAGAAACAGATTGGGCTCTATCGATGACTCTGATCCATGGAATATGACTTAAAGGGATTGAGCGATCTTCTTGCTCCAGAACCACACATTGTTTGCTAGTAGCATAGTAATGCCAGTCTATAAGATGTGTTAGGGCTGCTGCTGTGTGGTATTGCCTAAAGTTTGGTAAACATACTCCTTCCCTTGCTTTGGGAGATAATAAATTCCCAGTTAAGGCTTTTGCCTGCCCCAGACGAATCTGGTCGTGGTTGATGTTAACCTATTGAAAAACTGTACTGGTGGGATGATGGGGATCGCTTGAAACAGGTATAGAAACCTAGGGAGAATGTCCATTTTGAGGGCATTTATCAGCCCGATCCACGATAAGTCTCAGTTCGTGTAGGGAGGTAAGTCCTTTAATGTATGCTCCAGAAGGGTTAGATAGTTTAATTGGAACAGTTTAGAGTGGTCGGCTGGGATATATACCCCTAGATATTTTATAGCCTCTTTATTTCATTTAAACGGGAATTGTTCCTCTATATATTTTCTGCTAGTGGCAATAAAATATTTAGAGCCTCTGATTTGGAATAATTGATTTTGAAGTTGGATAAGTCGCCAAATTTCTCAAATTCATGTAGCAGAGATGGTAGGGTGGTACATGGTTGTGTTTTGTAGAGCAAAAGATCATCCACGTATAACGATGCTTTGTATTGGACTTCACCTATTTGTATTCCCTGAATAGTGATGTTGTTTATGATCGCCAAATGTTCCATTACTAGCACATATAGCAATGGGGATAGGGGACAGCCTTGCATAGTTCCATTTTTAATATTGATTGAGGTTGACAGCCTGCCATTCACCCTAACCTTAGCTGTGGGACAAGTATAGAGACCATGGCCAGAAATGTGGGGCCCAACCCAATCTCTTTTAAGGTCTCATTCAGGAACCCCCAATGTATCCTGTCAAAAGCCTTCTCGGCATCAATGGATTGTGAGCACATGGAGTCTGCTTTACTTTTAGCCTTAGCTGTTACCAGTATCGTTTTAATAATATTGTCCCTAGGCTCCCTATCTCTGACAGAGCCCACTTGGTCTATGTGAATGATAGATGGTAGGTGGGGAATTAACGTATTAGCCAAATTTTTTAGAAGAATTTTATATCAACATTCATTAATGATATCGGCTTATAATTGGTGGAGACCGTGGGATCCATGCCTGTTTTTGGTATGACACTAATATGTGCCGCAAGAGATTGGCGTGGGAGAGGGAAATCTGAGGATATTTCGGAAAAGACCTTCGCCAGGAAAGGAGTGAGCTGCTTTCTCAAGAGTTTGTAAAAGGCAGGCATAAAGCTGTCTCGCCCTGGACTCTTCCCTGCTGGCGTAGTCTTGATGACTTCCTCAATCTCTTCTGTGGTGATATCTGACTCTAGTGTTTCTCTAATGGTGGTATCTATAGGTGGCAAAGTTGTCTCTGTTATGTATTGTGCCATGTGATCCCGTAGGGATTCAGAGTCCATGTCCACAAGTTGACCTCTCAACCCATACAGCTGAGAGTAGTGGTTCTGAAAGTTTTCCAGAATTTCCGTGGGATTGTGGGTATCAACAGCAGCTGCAGTTTTAATGCGAGGGATATAGGTACTCATCACTTTTGGGTGTAATAAGTGAGTTAGGTGTCTACTGGGTTTATTGGAATATTTGTAGTAAAAGTACTTACCCTGATCTCTGAAGCGCAGATATTTTTGATCTAATTTAGCTTTAAAGGGGTTGTCCCGCGGCAGCAAGTGGGTCTATACACTTCTGTATGGCCATATTAATGCACTTTGTAATGTACATTGTGCATTAATTATGAGCCATACAGAAGTTATAAGAAGTTTTTCACTTACCTGCTCCGTTGCTAGCGTCCTCGTTTCCATGGAGCCGTCTAATTTTCGGCGTCTAATGGCCAAATTAGACGCGCTTGCGCAGTCCGGGTCTTCTTCTTTTCTCAATGGGGCCGCTCATGCTGGATGCCGGCTCCGTGTAGCTCCGCCCCGTCACGTGCCGATTCCAGCCAATCAGGAGGCTGGAATCGGCAATGGACCGCACAGAAGCCCTGCGGTCCACCGAGGGAGAAGATCCCGGCGGCCATCTTCAGCAGGTAAGTAAGAAGTCACCGGAGCGCGGGGATTCAGGTAAGCGCTGTGCGGTGTTCTTTTTTAACCCCTGCATCGGGGTTGTCTCGGGCCGAACGGGGGTTGAAAAAAAAAAAAAACCGTTTCGGCGCGGGACAACCCCTTTAAGCTCAATTCTGGCCTTCACTAATTCGGGTAGTGTAGTTGGGGATAGTGATTGTTTCTGTGCAGTCTCTAAAGCATGTATCTGTTGGAGTAAGACTGCTATCTTGGCTATCCCTTCTCTCTGAAACCGTGTGCCATGTTTAATAAGCAGGCCCCTCAGGACACATTTCAGCGCCTCCCATTGTATAGGCATTTGCGTATTCTCCGTGACATGTATTTCAGCGATGCACATGCTTTTCCTTAGCAAGTTATCATTCAGGCACCAGGTCTACTGACGATCAACCTGGTCTGGTAAGGAAAGACTCAGAAAGATTGGAGCATGGTTCGACCATATCATGTCGCCTATGTCAACTGAGGGTTGCCAGGACAGTGTGTGATGGCTTAACAGGAAATAGTTGATCCTACTATATGAGTTGTGTTGATGTGAGAAAAAGGTGTAATCATGATCTTGTTGATATAGAGTACGCCATGTATCAACCAGCTGAAGTGCATGTAGTGCCCTCTTGAGCGATCTCAGTTGACTAGTAGGAACCCCAGCCCTCTTAGGGAATGTGTCAGTGTCTGGGTTTAGGGTCACGTTGCTCGGTCTCTGTGGATCTAAGGAAATGATCCTCTAATTGTAGTGTTTTAGGATCGACCAAAGAGATAGGAGGAGTGTGTTGGTTTGGGGTGAACAGTATGGTCCACTAGAGTCAGAGCGTGCAATAGACCAAGGAGCTTAAGCAGATGGAGAGCTGATGAGGACATCTAGGTTTTGTCCTTCCCATTGTCTAGGTCTTTCTCTCCCAAGTCATCTTGCTGATCTATGGGGCTGTGGAGGATGTCCCTCAGGTGGCGCTGTGGGTACTGAATGGCAGTTGTGGATTGGTATGGAAGGTATACTCAGAGCGGATGTAAAAGAAGGCATATCTCCGAGGCTCCTAAGAACATGCAAGCATCCCTCGTGATAAAACTTCAGGTGAAATGGGAATCCCCAAGTGTACGACAGGTTGTGTTGCCGCAGAATGTCCAGTAGGGGTTTAAGAGCTTTCCGTTGCTGCAGGGTAGTATGGGAAAGGTCAGAGAGCAGCTGGATACATTTCCCTTGATAATGTATAAGACGGCGTTCCCAAGTCTTTCTCATAATTGCCTCCTTTATTTGGTATCTGTGGACGCTGCACATACTATCTTTGGGGCGCTCAGAGCACAATGTAACTCTATAGGGAAATTGCGGGGAACCTCCAGAACAGAGTAGAAAATGTGGCAAAGTGTTTCCTCCAAGTTCTGTTATTCCATTTCTTCACAGACCCCTGCACCCTGATATTATTTCTCCATCCCCTGTTTTCCATACCATCCAGAATCTCTGCTAGGTACTGTAATTGATAGGCATGTGATGAAAATTGCTGTTCCTGTGCATTTACACAGCTAACAAGTTCAGCGAGGGACGCCTCAGTGATAGTGACTCTCGAGTCCACTAGTGTTAGCTCGGTATGGACAGAGGCCATCTCCATTTTATAGGAATTTTCTAGCCTGGTCACATATGCCTCCATGTCAGATTTAGTAGATATCCCTTATGCACTCAGAGCTCTGATTTCAGCCAGAGCTGCGGTCACCTGGGTAAAATCCTGAGTAGCAGGATTCCACCCTGTTATGACATCTGCCCTGCTGTGTGTGGGGCTGCAGCCCCTATTTCTACCCCTGGGGACCCCTTGGTTCCAGAGGACAGTGGGGGTGATGAGTAAGTCTCTTGATTGGTATTTGATGATGTATACTGGGCTACAGGGTTATCTCATAACAGGGGGCTCAGTGAAGCACTCCCCATATGGCCTCCCTCCTTATCAGCCTGCTGCTCTCCTCTCCCATCCGTGGCTATGCCATGTAGTGTGGGAAAGTTGTCGCTTCTACTCACAAACTCCTGCTCTGCCTTTGGGTACAGTGATGAGTACCATCTTCCCTCCTTGCTGTGTGCTGTCTCTGCACAGCCCTGCAGCATCACTCCTATTCCGCTCTGACTGTGAGTGGTGACATCCCCCACATCCACTGTCTGGAGTTCACTTCCCTGCGCGCTGTCATTCACAGCCACTGCTGCCATGCTGCCTGTGTTCTGCTATGCCTCCTCCTGCTGTGAGCCCACCAGACACCGCCGTATGCCTCTGGAAGCCAGCATTCCAATAGAGGAGGTGGTCTGGGACGCAGTCCATCTCTTTTTGTTGCCTATGAAAGCCTGGGAAGTGTGCCTTGTGTTTTTAGTTGCCCTTTTTCTTCTCTTGGCATCAGGAGCAGGAGGGCTTAGCGACCTCTCTTCTCCATTGCCAGGCCATGCCCGCCTAGAACATAAAAGATTACACTAATACACACAACCCAATTCTGGGGCACCTTGTTACCTTAGTTTTTCTGTAGAGGTGGGTTTTCAGTTTGTTTTTGAAGGTTGTAAAGGTGGGTGAAAATCTCATCAGTTGAGGTAGTGAGTTCCAGAGTATTGCGGGTGCACAGGAGACATCTTGGAAGAGGTAATGTGAGGAGCAGACAAGTATAGGGTAGAGAAGAAGGTCTTCTGAGGACTGGAGATTGCATGTGGGGAAGTATGGGGATATTAGATAAGAGATGTATTGAGAAGTCAGGTTGTGGACAGAGATGGAGGGGACAGGTTGTGGACAGCCTTGTAGGTCATTGATATTTTGAACTACATCTTCTGGACAATTGGTAGCCAGTGAAGGGATTGGCAGAGAGGAGATGCAGACAAGTAACAAGGGGAGTCATGGACTATCTAGGCAGCATAGTTGAGGGTGGGCACAAGAGTTTTAGACAAGAGGCCAGTGAAGAGGATGTTACAATAATCTAGGCCGGAAATGAAGAAGGCTTGTAGGTTATGCGTTCTCTTTGAATTTGCATAGGTTCCCTCCCATACTCTAAAACCACATAGATACTGTAAGTTAATTTGGAAATTAGATTGTGATGACAATTCCTGTACTCTATATCCAATATCAGGTGTTCGATCTCATTTCAGTAACCCTTAGCATTAATAACCATAATAGTCTAGTAGATAGGCTTTTAATGTATCCAGTTCTGCGTCCTATATGATTACATACCCACCTATATTTCATTACATTGCATTCTAGTGAGTACTTTACTCCAACTCTCAAAGAAAAATGTGTTGACATATGAGGTATGCCATGTCTGGGATAGCTAATGATACCCAGGGCTTTGTCATTAACCTTCAAGGAACAGAAGCTAGGCCTAGTGGTTTCAGAATGAGTCGGGCCTATATTTCACTGTGACAAGCATTAGTAATGAATAATTAAGCATGTAATATTATGTTGCTTTGGTGAAAAATTATCACCGTTCTACTGATGGTCTTCAAACTAACTGAATTCTGCAAAGCTGCATTTCATAACAGTGTCTAAGAGACCACTGAAGAAATGACATTTCCTTGATAGTCTTATAGCAAAAGCACTAAATATTACATTTAAAATCTGTTTACAGCTGAACAGTGATCCTGCTGAGAGGATTTCATCAAGAATTTAAGAGGCAAAATTCACCCAAGAACAGTCTCACGTCTCATGCCAGCTCGCCTGAGGTCAAACTGTGTTATTCCCCATAATACTTAGTTAATGTCAATGAAACGAATAGCCCAGCAGATAGAAAGGCCTCTACAAATTAACCTTTAAAAACTTCATCCACAAGCCTTGCTTGATTTAGTGGCATTCATTTTTTACTATAATGTGAAATCTGGACCTTAAATTAGCTTACCAACATCGTTTTGATGGATGCTGCAGAATTATTTTTGATCATTTCGTGATAGATCTTCATGATGCATTTGTAATGGGAAGAGGCCACGTGACGGAAAGATAGGAAATGAGACGTTTTTATTCTACATTGTTTACAGATCCATTAAATATAAAATATAAGTTGTTTAATGGAACAAAGATGCCAATAATATTTTCAGCAAGGCACAGATGCAGATTTTTACTATGTCAGGTAGACCGTCAGCACAGTAAGCCTATCCGAGGAAGCTCCAGGGAACCGTAAGGTGTAGTAAATGACTGCTGACGCGAGTCACCAGCTGGCAGCATGCTAGATATCTAGGTCCTATATAAAGTCAAATGTGAAAGGCACAATAAGGGTTATTTACATAATTGTTAAACATGCGCCTGTATTTGGCATTTGTACTTTGATTTATTTGCTGCAAACGTATTTATGAAGGAACAATAGGATTTCCGGGTCAAGAAGTCCAAACATATGGAGGGACAAAGCTTTACAAGCTTTAACATCAGTATCTTGTTGAATTTGATTGAAGCCTGCCATATTGATGACAAGCAGTGGTTTACCCTAGCCTCCAATCACAAAGCTTGGAGATACATTACTGACCAAGCTGCCTCCTCTGTTGAGAACTCTTATTCGGCTGGTCTTGAAGACAAGAGGATACAGATAAAGGATGGGGACATTGAAGCACTTAATCCAGGACAAACTGTCCCCGGCAATCGCTGTGGTAGGATTTGCCTATCCCGAATTGGACTCTCCAGCCTTCAGCGAGCCTTTAATAGACAAGGACAGTCCACTACGTAAATCTTCGTTCATGAAACCTAGCCAAATAGACTTCCTGCAAATGTGTTTATCGGGGAGCAACAGGATTTCTAGGTCAAGAAGTCCAAAGATGGATAAAGATTTACACGTTTTAAAGTCAGCATCTTCTTAGATCCAGGAGTACTCTTTCTTTAGTCTGAGTGCATCATAGTATTTTATGGTTAGAATCGCATATAATTAGAGATGAGCGAGCACCAAAATGCTCGGGTGCTCGTTACTCGGGACGAACTTTTCGCGATGCTCGAGGGTTCGTTTCGAGTAACGAACCCCATTGAAGTCAATGGGCGACCCGAGCATTTTTGTATTTCGCTGCTGCTCGCTAAGGTTTCCTTGTGTGAAAATCTGGGCAATTCAAGAAAGTGATGGGAACGACACAGCAACGGATAGGGCAGGCGAGGGGCTACATGTTGGGCTGCATATCAAGTTCACAGGTCCCACTATTAAGCCACAATAGCGGCAAGAGTGGGGCCCCCCCCCTCCCAAAAACTTTTACTTCTGAAAAGCCCTCATTAGCATGGCATACCTTTGCTAAGCACCACACTAGCTACAACAAAGCACAATCACTGCCTGGATGACACTCCGCTGCCACTTCTCCTGGGTTACATGCTTCCCAACCGCCCCCCCTCCCCCCCACAGCGCACACCAAAGTGTCCCTGCGCAGCCTTCAGCTGCCCTCATGCCACACCACCCTCATGTCTATTTAGAAGTGCGTCTGCCATGGGGAGGAACCGCAGGCACACAATGCAGAGGGTTGGCATGGCTAGGCAGCGACCCTCTTTAAAAGGGGCGGGGCGATAGCCCACAATGCTGTACAGAAGCAATGAGAAATAGAATCCTGTGCCACCGCCATCAGGAGCTGCACACGTGGGCATAGAAATGGGGAACCTATGTGCCACACACTATTCATTCTGTCAAGGTGTCTGCATGCCCCAGTCAGACCGGGCTTTTTAATTCATAGACACAGGCAGGTACAACTCCCTATTGTGAAGTCCCTGTGGACCGACAGCATGGGTGGCTCCCTGGAACCCACCGGCGATACACAAAAATATCCCATTGCATTGCCCAACACAGCTGAGGTAGTAATGTCATGCTTAATGCAGGTGGGCTTCGGCCCACACTGCATGCCCCAGTCTGACTGGGGTTCTTTACAAGTGGAAACAGATGCATTTATAATTCCCTGTGGACCCACAGCATGGGTGGGTGCCAGGAAGCCACCGGCGGTACATAGAAATATCCCATTGCATTGCCCAACACAGCTGAGGTAATAATGTCGTGCTTAATGCAGGTGGGCTTCGGCCCACACTGCAAGCCCCAGTCAGACTGGGGTTCTTTACAAGTGGACACATTTAGGTTAAACTCCGTGTGCACCTACAGCATGGGTGGCTCCCTGGAACCCACCGGCGATACACAAAAATATCCCATTGCATTGCCCAACACAGCTGAGGTAGTAATGTCGTGCTTAATGCAGGTGGGCTCCGGCCAACACTGCATGCCCCAGTCAGACTGGTAATATGTACCTTAACAGTAACCGCGTTGGTGGTAATGTGGTGGTGACTGCGGACCTAGTAGCGCGGTTTTATTTTGTTGGTTTTCGGAATGTGGCCAGGATTAAGTGGGCCGTGGCGGGGGATGTTTTGGAGGCACTACGTGTCCTCTCCACGTGTCCGTGGTTATATGCACCTTAACAGTAACAGCGTTGGTGGGAAATGGCCTCGCCGCCATCATGTCTTTGGGAAGCCTCTGTTTCCACACCCCAGAGACATACCATTAGCAGCGGTATAGGCAGAGCCCAGAATTAGTAACATTTCAGCCGTAGCATTAGCGACAGGCCCCACTAACATATCACTAGCAGCATTATAGGGGGAGCACAGTCTTAGTTCCATTTCAGTAATAGTAGCAGCCTACACAGGCCCCAGTAACAATTCCGAAGCAGCAGTATAGTGGGAGCGCAGTCTTCGTTCCATTTCAGTAGCTGCAGTATAGACAAGGCACAAGTTACATTTATGTAGCTAAAGTGTAGGCCAACCCCATACACCTTTCTGTACCATGAGTGCAGGCGAAGAACATAGAAATTGCTATGATTACACTGTAGGCGAGGGGCCACAAAAATTGCTGTATCAACAGTACTAATGTACATCCAAAAAATTGGCCATGGCCAACCAAGAGGGCAGGTGAAACCTATTAATCGCTTTGGTTAATGTGGCTTAAGTGGTAACTAGGCCTGGAGGCAGCCCAGTTTAACGAAAAATTGGTTCAAGTTAAAGTTCCAACGCTTTTAAGAGCATTGAAACGTATAAAAATTGTTTAGAAAAATTATATGAGTGAGCCTTGTGGCCCTAAGAAAAATTGCCCGTTCGGCGTGATTACGTGAGGTTTCAGGAGGAGGAGCAGGAGGAGGAGGAGGAGGAATATTATACACAGATTGATGAAGCAGAAATGTCCCCGTTTTGGATGTTGAGAGAGAACGATGCTTCCATCCGCGGGTGCATAATACGTATTGCTTAGGTATCGCTGCTGTCCGCTGGTGCAGAAGAGAAGTCTGGGGAAATCCAGGCTTTGTTCATCTTGATGAGTGTAAGCCTGTCGGCACTGTCGGTTAACAGGTGGGTACGCTTATCCGTGATGATTCCCCCAGACACACTAAACACACTCTCTGACAAGACGCTAGCCGCAGGACAAGCAAGCACCTCCAGGGCATACAGCGCGAGTTCAGGCCACGTGTCCAGCTTCGACACCCAGTAGTTGTAGGGGGCAGAGGCGTCACCGAGGACGGTCGTGCGATCGGCTACGTACTCCCTCACCATCCTTTTACAGTGCTCCCGCCGACTCAGCCGTGACTGGGGAGCGGTGACACAGTCTTGCTGGGGAGCCATAAAGCTGGCAAAGGCCTTGGAGAATGTTCCCCTGCCTGCGCTGTACATGCTGCATGATCTCTGCGCCTCCCCTGCTACCTGGCCCTCGGAACTGCGCCTTCTGCCACTAGCGCTGTCGGATGGGAAGTTTACCATCAGTTTGTCCACCAGCGCCCTGTAGTATTGCATCATTCTCGAACCCCTTTCCTCTTCGGGAATGAGAGTGCAAAGGCTCTCCTTATACCGTGGGTCGAGCAGTGTGTACACCCAGTAATCCGTAGTGGCCAGAATGCGTGTAACGCGAGGGTCACGAGAAAGGCATCCTAACATGAAGTCAGCCATGTGTGCCAGGGTACCTGTACGCAACACATGGCTGTCTTCACTAGGAAGATCACTTTCAGGATCCTCCTCCTCCTCCTCTTCCTCCTCCTCAGGCCATACACGCTGAAAGGATGACAGGCAAGCAGCATGGGTACCGTCAGCAGTGGGCCAAGCTGTCTCTTCCCCCTCCTCCTCATCCTCCTCATGCTCCTCCTCCTCCTCCTGAACGCGCTGAGATATAGACAGGAGGGTGCTCTGACTATCCAGCGACATACTGTCTTCCCCCGGCTCTGTTTCCGAGCGCAAAGCGTCTGCCTTTATGCTTTGCAGGGAACTTCTCAAGATGCATAGCAGAGGAATGGTGACGCTAATGATTGCAGCATCACCGCTCACCACCTGGGTAGACTCCTCAAATTTTCCAAGGACCTGGCAGATGGCTGCCAACCAGGGCCACTCTTCTGTAAATAATTGAGGAGGCTGACTCACACTGCGCCGCGCAAGTTGGAGTTGGTATTCCACTATAGCTCTACGCTGCTCATAGAGTCTGGCCAACATGTGGAGCGTAGAGTTCCACTGTGTGGGCACGTCGCACAGCAGTCGGTGCACTGGCAGATTAAACCGATGTTGCAGTGTCCGCAGGGTGGCAGCGTGCGTGTGGGATTTGCGGAAATGTGCGCAGAGCTGGCGCACCTTTCCAGGCAGGTATGACAAGTGGGGGTAGCTTTTCAGAAAGCGCTGAACAACCAAATTAAACACATGGGCCAGGCATGGCACGTGCGTGAGGCTGCCGAGCTGCAGAGCTGCCACCAGCTTACGGCCGTTGTCACACACGACCATGCCTCTGTCAGACCCTGCAGCAGTTCGTGGGCCGTGTGCCTCTTCTCTCCTAAGCTGAGTAGTTTCAGCACGGCCTGCTGACGCTTGCCCACCACTGTGCTGCCACGCCGCGTTACACCGACTGCTGGCGACGTGCTGCTGACACATCTTGATTGCGAGACAGAGGTTGCGTTGGAGGAGGAGGAGGAGGAGGAGGAGGAAGGTGCTTTAGTGGAGGAAGCATACACCGCCGCAGATACCACCACCGAGCTGTGGCCCGCAATTCTGGGGGTGGGTAGGATGTGAGCGGTCCCAGGCTCTGACTCTGTCCCAGCCTCCACTAAATTCACCCAATGTGCCGTCAGGGAGATATAGTGGCCCTGCCCGCCTGTGCTTGTCCACGTGTCTGTTGTTAAGTGGACCTTGGCAGTAACCGCGTTGGTGAGGGCGCGTACAATGTTGCGGGAGACGTGGTCGTGCAGGCCTGGGACGGCACATCGGGAAAAGTAGTGGCGACTGGGAACTGAGTAGCGCGGGGCCGCCGCCGCCATCATGCTTTTGAAAGCCTCCGTTTTCACAAGCCTATACGGCAGCATCTCTAGGCTGATCAATTTTGCAATGTGCACGTTTAACGCTTGAGCGTGCGGGTGCGTGGCGTCGTACTTGCGCTTGCGTTCAAACTGTGGCGCTAGCGACGTCTGGACGCTACGCTGAGAGACATTGCTGGATGGGGCCGAGGACAGCGGAGGTGAGGGTGTGGGTGCAGGCCAGGAGACGGTAGTGCCTGTGTCCTCAGAGGGGGGTTGGATCTCAGTGGCAGGTTGGGGCACAGATGGAGAGGCAGTGGTGCAAACCGGAGGCGGTGAACGGGCATCGTCCCACCTTGTGGGGTGCTTGGCCATCATATGCCTGCGCATGCTGTTGGTGGTGCCTCCCCAGCTGATCTTGGCGCGACAAAGGTTGCACACCACTGTTCGTCGGTCGTCAGGCATCTCTGTGAAAAACTGCCACACCGTAGAGCACCTTCACCTGTGCAGGGTGGCATGGCGCGAGGGGGCGCTTTGGGAAACAGTTGGTGGATTATTCGGTCTGGCCCTGCCTCTACCCCTGGCCACCACACTGGCTCGGCCTGTGCCCACACCCTGACTTGGGCCTCCGCGTCCTCGCCCGCGTCCATGTCCTATAGGCCTACCCCTACCCCTCAGCATGGTGTATTACCAGTGATTTGATTTCCCAGGCAGGAAAGAAATTGGCGCAAGCCTGCAGCCAAAATAGAATTTTTCCCTAGTTTTTCAAAGGAGAAGCCACACTGCGTGTATTCAATGAATACTACTAAGTTTAATAACTGTGTTGTGGCCCTGCAAATGTGTCAGAGAACTGCAGTGATGCAAAGTTATTGGCTACAGCAGATCAGGGATTTCCCATGCAGGAAAAAAATTGGCGCAAGCCTGCAGTAAAACGTAGCTGGCTGCGTCTGATTTTTTTTAACGTTCTGCACGCAGCACACACGTACCCAGAGCCCTGAGGACTGTCAGAGGCAGGCGAAATAGAATTTTTTCCCTTGTTTTTCAAAGGACAAGCCACAGTGCGTGTATTCAATGAATACTACTAAGTTTAATAACTGTGTTATGGCCCTGCAAATGTGTCAGAGAACTGCAGTGATGCAAAGTTATTGGCTCCAGCAGATCAGGGATTTCCCATGCAGGAAAAAAATTGGCGCAAGCCTGCAGTAAAACGTAGCTGGCTGCGTCTGATTTTTTTTAACGTTCTGCACGCAGCACACACGTACCCAGAGCCCTGAGGACTGTCAGAGGCAGGCGAAATAGAATTTTTTCCCTTGGTTTTCAAAGGACAAGCCACACTGCGTCTATTCAATGAATAATGTATGTCTTCTGGCCCTGCCTACACAATTCTATCCCTGTAGTATTAATGCCGGGTGCAATGGTCTGCACAGCCGGTTTTGAGAAAAAAAATAAAATATGCAACACTGCTAACAGCAGCCTGGACAGTACTGCACACGGATAGATGTGGCCCTAGAAAGGACCATTGGGGTTCTTGAAGCCTACACTCACTGCTAACACTCTCCCTGCCTAACCACCACTTCTGTCCCTATTGCAGGGCGCAATGCTCTGCAGATCCAATTTTGAAAAAAAAAAAAATGTACAGTGCTAACACAGTACTGCACACTTTAAGATGTGGCCCTGAGAAGGACCGTTGGGGTTCTTGAAGCCTACACTCACTCCTAACGCTCTCCCTACAGCAGCTCCAGCACGATACCACTGTCCCTCAGCTAACTCACAAGACATCTGAGGCGAGCCGCGAGAGGGGCCGATTTTTATACTCGGGTGACATCTGATCGCCCCAGCCACTCACAGCAGGGGGGTAGTATAGGGCTTGAACGTCACAGGGGGAAGTTGTAATGCCTTCCCTGTCTTTCAATTGGCCAGAAAAGCGCGCTAACGTCTCAGAGAGGAAACTGAAAGTAACTAGAACACCGCGTGGTACTCGTTACGAGTAACGAGCATCCCGAACACCCTAATATTCGCACGAATATCAAGCTCGGACGAGTACGTTCGCTCATCTCTACATATAATACTTTTTAAGATTGCCCATTGTGGGGGTAAATCTCTAAAAATAAATTGATCACTGGATATTTCACTTCTGTAATCTGCAGCTGAACCAAGCAACAAGTGTTCAATTCCTCTGCAGCTCCACCATAGGTAGGATGAAGTATTATATGTCCTCCATTAAAATCTAAGGGCCATCCATGTAATGTATGGATGCAGAAAAGCCCTCCAAAGAGAGAGATGCTCTTTGTAGTTGCTCTCTGCTAATTAATAGAGATCCTGAATAATGGACTACTCTTTTTAGAATGCTGTGATTGTGTTCATAACCAGACAACCACTTTAAAGTCTTTGTGCACTTAGTTATTGTGAACAAGAATCTACAATGATCAATGGGGTGAACAATAATACAGAGCACATGAATGTGGCTGCTGTAGGGTAAATATAGTATTACAGTGGCAGCCAGGGTCTTAAATACTGTTTGTATATATATATATATATATATATATATATATATATATATATATATATATATATATATATATTGTGGAAAAAAGTAAGTGTACTCTTTGGAATTACCTGGATTTCTGCATTGAGCTAAGCACTAATAAAATGTGATCTGGTTGTTATAACTATAGATAAACACAATCTAAATTAATAACATACAGACAGTTGTACCATCCATGTCTTTTATTGAGTTTACTGATTAAACATTCCAAATGCGGAAAGAAAAAGTAAGGGAATCTCCATGTTAATGATATCTGCCAGAGCCAACTGGAGAATTGATGATTCAAGTGAAGGAGACAAGATTGGAAGTACAGGTTTCATTGGTGCTTTGCCCATTAACTAAAGGCATGCAAAGCCTGGTTACTGACAAATTGATTATTTTCATGACAGATCAGTTATTGTAAACTAGGAATTGATGCAAACTACTGTCAGAAGACATAATATACATATAGATGGAGCTAAAACAGGCTACTAAAGCATCACTAAAGACCTGGCTGTACATTAATCTGTGGTTAGTCAAATTATCTACAAATGAAGCACATGCAGGACTGTTACTACTCTCAATAGGAGCCAGCATCCTGTTAAGATCACTCTAAGACCACCAAGGGCAATTCTGAGAGACGTGAGAAAGAGCCCAATGGTAATACGGTAGAAAAAGACCAACAGAAGATATATGGTGCATGGGCAGAACATCGCTTTGTAGTAAGAAAAATGTTCCCTTCTGTCTCTAGAATATCAGGCCATTTGCATGTGCATTGTGGATACCAGTAAAAATAATAGTTCTTCTCTTTACAAAACAGAGTTTGGAAAAGAGAGAAGGAGCTCCTGAGATATTTTTCAAGTTCTATCCTTCATTATCAAATTCAATTGTAGACTCCCCCCCCCCCCCCCCCCTGTCATAACAGATTGTGATTTAGGGATTATTTGGATGGGTATATGTGTGTAGCTGTCTGATCTGCATGGACATGTCCTGTTCTCTTCCATGAAAACGATTGGAAATAGCCTTAATACAAGATGTGACACAGCCGGGCATGGAGACATACAGGCTTTGTATGTTATCCTGTGGCACCTTTTGCCCATAGGTGTCCAAGGCCAGAAGCAGCGCCCGCATACAGAACTGGTGCGGTGGCAGCCACACTGGTAGAGGGCTGTGAAGTCAACACGGCAGCTGAGACACCATCGAACCGAGTACTTATGTCGTGCAGAGAAGTCAGAATCTGCTCCTATCTCTGTTGCTGCACCGAGAGTTCCTGAAACAATTCTGGTAGGTCACTGTGGTGAGATTCAATGGGATCCATGGCTTGGTGTACTGTTACGAAGTTTTATTTGGATCCACTGCGTAGTCTTGCTGAATGGAACCACCCGTAAGGATAGAAAAGGCGGAGACTATGCAAATGTGGGGACTCTGTAGAAGAGGACAAAAACGGGCCTTACCCTGAACTTAGACGGACTGAGATATCCCTTACCTGGAGATACTCCTGAAGGTGGAGAGATACAGGCCGCCTTTCCTATCCCCGACTCCTAGACTTCCCTACCTACCTGGTGAGGAAAGGAATCCAGAGTCAGTTGCACTGTACCACGCAGATATGGAGAAGTGGATGGGAGGTGGGAACTGAAGGCAGTCTAGTACAAAGACCACAGATATAGAGAATAGATAGACAAATAAGAACCCAGCAACAAACACACAGAAAGCTGGATAGACCCAAAGACACAGTATAATCCAGCTAAGAATACACAGAGAACTGGATATAAACAAGATAGCTGCACCAGCAGCTCGCATGCAGTCATACAGGGAATGAACAACAACACTAAAGCATTATGAGAAAGGTCTGTGGAGTTTAAATAGGAGGATGATTGCAAATCCCCACTAGCTGGGTGGAGGAGCAAGTCACAATAACCCTGTGAATGTTGGATGAAACAGAAGCAAACTCAGAAGACAGGATAACATGTCTGCTAGACCTAACAGGCAGTGAGTCACAGCACAGCAAAAGCATGATTGAAGCGCTCACCACGAAGCCTCTATACCTGAACATGCCTATTGTCGGCTTCCAAACAGAACCAGGATTAGTCACTAAAGACGATATGGTTCCATTCCGTAGTAGTCCAGGTTTCTCATTCACGACAACACTGAAAATAAAAACAACAGTGTTATGGTGTTAATGGCAGAATACATGACAGACACTGTGACCCCAAATTTCCTTCTGCTCAGCACCTGAAAATGATCCAGGCAGAGACAGGGGTCTGTATTGAAGGTGTCATCTGTATGGTGGACAATGAATCTGTTAGATCTACTTGTGCTTGTTGACAGATCAAATGATCATCTTTAATGGTGGTCTCTCTGGACTGTCTAGAGCCTGTTTGCTGTGTGTGCATATCCTCACATAACCGCTGCTCCCAATGCCTCTTAACAGCTAATTCAGAATGGCTTAAATGGTTAGCAGTTTGTAAAAATGACCATCATGCTTCTCTCATTCCAATGATGTGCCCCCTCTCAAAGTTTGTCAACTGGGCAAAATGTCTTCGAGTGTGTCGTAGAGGCGTCTAGTGGTCAACAATCTCACAATAAGTAGCCTCTGAGAGCCTATCTATAGAAGGCATTGTTACTGACTCTGCTGACAAGAACCAATGTCTTATCAGACCACAACTGTAATCATTTACATATCTGCCTGACACATAACTGCATGCCGAGTTTTGTAGCAATCCGACATTTCTATCTGGGTGCAGTATTTCTTTTGTTAATAAGTGTATTTGCTTTCCGGTCATACAATATTCCCAATGGGGAGTATTATGCACTGTGAATATTTGTATTTCATTGGCTTCTATCCTATAGCCAAAAAAGCTGAAGAAGTTACATTTTCCAATGAGTTTTGAATAAGTTTCCCTGTGCGGTAATCATTAACAAACTGCTTTTGTGGTTGTTTAGGTTCCCTTCTTCGAATACTATATTTTACTTGTAAACAATCAGACACCATTAAATGTTACAAATGTACAAGAACAGAGAATATCGAGGAGGCGGCATATCATTATTTCACTATAAGTGTAGAAATGCATTTAGTAAATATTATGTAACAGAAAAAGAAACTGATTGCACTAATGGCCCACTATAATGCCCCTTACGTAAGAACACAATTGTTTATAAGTACTGTGATATACCATTCTTAATGATACATTCATCAAACATGTGGGTAAGTTCTTTATTGCTGCTCTGCATATGTTGCCAGGAAGACATGTATCTTACCCTCATTACTATTCAGATCATAGATCAAGCATAAAAGCCCATGAGAACGGCGACACCATTACAAGCTAAAATTAATTATATGGAGGTTAAACAGGCAGCATATACCAATAATAAAGTCTTCATTTCCACTGTTGGTTTGCTATTAAATATAGCATTATCAGCAGAAACATGGTAGATCACTCAAAAACCAGTGACGATGGGCCCTAAGATATAGTTTTCAATGATAAGAAATTCAAGTTTAACCTTGAACTTTGTAAAATCTTAACTTGCTTGAGTTTAATTTGCATTTTAAGCATATAATTAAGAGTAGTATTCAGATCAACGACATTTATGAGGACCAGTTTTGGGACCCCATCTGCTGAGAGAATGTTTGCCTTTTAAAACCTGTGTTGAAGTTCAGGGTAAGGGATCATCTGACTATGATCTTAATTAAAGTATCTCTATTTAGAGTTGTTTAGACAGACGTCTATGTACTGTGCGTAGTTGAACCAAACTTGATAATAATACTATCTAGGATGTGATCCATGTAAAAAAAAACAAAGTTCAAAATGGCTGGTGGCAGCCAGCTTGGTTTAAGCCCAAGAAACGTTAATGCAAAGAGGATCATGGGATACATGATTTAAGGGTAGAATTTCATCAGAAATTGATGGGTACAGTAATTTTTTCAATACCTGTAGCCAGTTTTGAGTTTTGGATGATGTCATGTTGAGTATTAATAGAGTCGTTATATTGAATTTTGTGGTATGGAAAACACTAATTTCATGTCTTTCAGATACCAGAAGATGTTGTTAACGATTCAGGACAGAATTTTGATCATCCTGATGATTGATAACAGAAGTTCATCATGAGGTGGCCAAGGCTTTTAATTAAGTACAACCTGGAAGATGACTAGTGAGTGCACAAACTGTCAAGAAAATGATTCAGAAGTTCAGGTAAACTACTAGTGTCCAAAACATACCAAGAACTGGTCATCCGAGTAGTGTTTCTGATCCCCAGGTGTTGAAAACTATGCTAGCTGTTTTCACAAAACGTCCACATAAAAGCACCAGGAGCCTGGCATTGGAGCGTGGTGGTAGTCAACCAACTGTCTTCAGGATCCTTAAGACACATTAGTGGCACCCATACAAACTGCAGCTGCAACAGAAGTTGTGTGAATATGACCCTTAGGGCTCAGTCACACGGGCGCATCGGCATCCGTACACCGGCTCCGATGCGCCCGTGTGACTGCAGGAAGGAGACGGACGTACCTGAAGACGGCCGTCTCTCTGCAGCGCCAGAGGAAAGAACACATGACCGGCCATGAAGCCCTTACAGAGTCTTGGAATTCTGTCAGTTGTCATTACAAGGTTGTATCTGGTTCTCAGTGCTGCAGTCCTTAACGGAGGCTGATTTCTCCACTAGTGATATGGTGTGTGTTTCTAAAAGTATGTCTGTATATGTATGTGCTAGATATTATATGTATGTATGCATGTGAAAGTACAACTATCTGCGTGTACTCATCTATATATAAAAGCGTGCCTGTGTGTATATGTTCTGTTACTATATTTATGTAGCACGCTTGATTCTGCTACTGTATCTATGTAGTGATCTTGAGGCACTCAATTCAGTCCTGGAGCTATTCTTCAATAGGACAGTCTTTTATCATCACTGACAGGATCAGCCTATGTTGATGATCTCTTGGCAAGGGAAATGATAACACCTACTTGTCAATGAAGCTTGAGTTACACAGAAGCTTTCTGAATGCTTTTTGTGAAATGCAATATTTATTAAAACAAACAATCTAAGCAAATCCTCAATAAATCTAGGGACTCACAGTTGATGTCTTATCTGATTGCAGATGTTATCTTTCCTTTTCTTCTCCATGTGACCCGGACCACCACGACAATTTCTCTTAATGACTTCAGGGTTGCCATTGAAACATTTTAGCTCCCTTGTTCTGCAGCCATCTCCAGCCTCTATAGCAGCACAAATAAATTCAAACCCCAGACCAGTAAATAAACTTAGACCCCAGACCAGATCCCAAAAAGAATGCAGGCAGCAGACTAGATCCCTAAATAAATTCAGAACCCAGACCAGAATCCTAAATGAATTCAGAACCTAGATTAGACACCCAAATTAATGCAGACTCCAGACCAAACCCTCTAAATAAATACAGACATCCCTAAATTATAGCAGTCCCCAGATGAGGTCCCCTAAATAAATACAGACCCCCCTAAATATACCCCCCCCCCCAAAAAAAAAAAATCTAATAAAGATATAACCCCAGAAACCTGCTCTCACTCTCACCACTAGCTCTTCTGTATAACATTTTAACTCTGCCCTCTGGCCTTAGTACTTCCACAGATCTGGTCATGTAATGCTATCTATCTATCTATCTATCTATCTATCTATCTATCTATCTATCTATCTCATATCTATCTATTAGAGATGAGCGAGCATCTCTCTCTCCCCCCCCCCCCGCGCAACCCCTGCTCACCCCCGCCGCCCCCCGAATCTTTTCAGACGAGTAGGCAGTTACTCAAAAAAAGTGATGATAGTTCGAGTAATTGCTCTAACCGAGCATGCTCACTCATCTCTACTATCTATCTATCTATCTATCTATCTATCTATCTATCTCATATCTATCTCCCCTATCTATCTATCCCATATCTATCTATCTCATATCTATCTATCTATCTATCTATCCCATATCTATCTATCTCATATCTATCTATCTATCTATCTATCTATCTTTATTTGTCCATTCAGCCATTGTAAGCAATACTCAAAACAGTTATGATTGTTTCACTATATTTCTGAACGATATGTGTTTTTGGTGCATTAATATATTATGTGATAGTAAATTCTTTATGTCCCTAAAATTTTATGTTCCACAGATCTGGTCATGTAATGCTATCTATCTATCTATCTATCTATCTATCTATCTATCTATCTATCTATCTATCTCATATCTATCTATTAGAGATGAGCGAGCATCTCTCTCTCCCCCCCCCCCCGCGCAACCCCACCACTCACCCCCGCCGCCCCCCGAATCTTTTCAGACGAGTAGGCAGTTACTCGAAAAAAGTGATGATAGTTCGAGTAATTGCTCTAACCGAGCATGCTCACTCATCTCTACTATCTATCTATCTATCTATCTATCTATCTATCTATCTCATATCTATCTCCCCTATCTATCTATCCCATATCTATCTATCCCATATCTATCTATCTATCTATCTATCTATCTATCTATCTATCTATCCCATATCTATCTATCTATCTATCTATCTATCTATCTATCTATCTATCTATCTATCTATCTATCTATCTCATATCTATCTATCTATCTATCTATCTATCTATCTATCTATCCCATATCTATCTATCTCATATCTATCTATCTATCTATCTATCTATCTATCTATCTCATATCTATCTATCTCATATCTATCTATCTCATATCTATCTATCTCATATCTATCTATCTCATATCTATCTATCTATCTATCTATCTATCTATCTATCTATCTATCCCATATCTATCTATCTATCCCATATCTATCTATCCCATATCTATCTATCTCATATCTATCTATCTATCTATCTATCTATCTATCTATCTATCTATCTATCTTTATTTGTCCATTCAGCCATTGTAAACAATACTCAAAACAGTTATGATTGTTTCACTATATTTCTGAACGATATGTGTTTTTGGTGCATTAATATATTATGTGATAGTAAATTCTTTATGTCCCTAAAATTTTAATTTCTTGCTTCAATAGATTATAAAATAAGCTTTTGAGGAAAGAAATGAAGCAAATGAATGTAGGCCTTAAGCTTTTATCTCATACAGATAAGAAGTATTTTTAGCTTGTTTAGTTGGACTTCATTTGTTTCATAATACATTAGTAAAACATATCGATGAGCTCCACACTTGTACTTCAGACGTTTACGAAAAATATTGAGGGCATGTATATTGCTTTATTAAAGGGATCACAAAATAAAAGAAGTATCCTGGGGAAATTTATTCAAATGCTGGTGTTGATATTATTTCCGTAGGTCCAAGACGCACCTAATGTATGCTGCCCTTCTGTTGTTTCTACAGAGTCAGATTAGAGGGCAGGACAGCCTGAACAAGCACTTAACCCCAATATAAGAGCACTAAATAAGATACTCCTGGTTCACTGACAGGGTCTGACTCCTGTTGGTCATGCAAAGGAGGCTGCTCATAGAGCTTGCTTGTTCATAAACGACCCATCACTAGAGACCAAATCTGCAGAGGAAGGCTGTGCAGGGATAAGGAGGCTCTTGTAGCAGTGTTCCCAGGAACAGCAGTTAAGGGAGATGGAGCAATACCTCTGCAGTGCCACCTATTGGATAGCGACACTCCTGCAAATCATTGTCAGACCCTTTTTTTTACAGGTATTTAGAACAATGATTGGCAATTCAAAACCAAGCCAGAACCCATACACAGACAGCTGTTTTGGGGTGATTGCCCCTCATCAGTGTGCAGTAGGATCCTGGCTTGGCTACTGAGAAGCCTATGACGTAGGTCAGGAAGTGTATCGTCTCTCCTTAAGGAGAGCACCTAGAAGATGTGTGAGAAAACTTTTCAGACCATGCATGCTCCTCTGGGTAGTATGTAAATACAGAAGATAGAACAATACCTGTGCAGCGCCTCCTATTGGATAACAGCATTCATGCAAATCAATGTCCGACCCTTTATACAAGTCTTTGGAGCAATGATTGGGAACTGAAAACCAAGCCAGAATCCATACACAGACAGCTGTTTTTTGGGGTGTTGCCCCTCATCAGTGTGAAGTAGGATCCTGGCTTGGCTAGTGAGAAGCCTATAACATGGGTCAGGAAGGGTATCTTCTCTAGAAGGTGAGTGAGGAGACTTTTAAGGCCATGCATCCTCCTCTGGGAAATATATGCAAATAAGGAAGATGGAAAAATACCATTAAAAAATATAACTTGTCCCACCAAAAACAAGCACTCATACGGCTATGTCGATGGAAAAAGAAAAAAAATTATAGCTCTTGAAAAAAAAAAAAAAGGAAATTGAAAAGCCGAAAAATGGCTGCTAGTTAAAGGGTTAAACCTAACCTGTCTGACCCATTAAAATGTATTTGTTCTTCATTTACAGATAAAAGTACCATCTTAAAAATACCAATCCCTTACAGCAAAGAGGAAAACTGATACAAAAAAAACACAATTTTTTGTTACAGGAAAAATATATATATATACAGTACGGAGAGTCTAATAGCCTTGTATATTACACTGTAATATTGTCACCATTTTACTATAGTATGTTAATGTTTACGGCTGAAAGCATGAAAGACACAGACAATATGTAGAAGGAAGGGGAAAAAATAAAGCTTCATTAGCATCAGACTTGCAATCATTCTGAAATATGGCAGATTATTAAAGCATAGCACAGCACAACGGGGTGCACATAATAGTAAATACTGAGCACGGTGAAATCATGTTTACAACATCTGCTCCAGGAGCTCCGCTTTATCATTTCTATTAGAAATGTGTCACACTTTATTCTGAATATAAAGGAGAGGCCTGGCATCTTCCCGCACAAGCCCCAACTGTATATTGATGCTTCCCCGCAGCCTCGCGGTGCGGCTACATTGTAATGCATATGTGGATATGCTTCACAGAGCTTTATCTAAATTAAAATCATTTGTAAAATGCTATTCTTAATTTCTCAGGACAGTCTCATATTGTCCAAGCTGCTGTCTTCTCTATTCTGTGCAGTGTAGCACGTCTTATTTCACTGTACTAAAACCCAGACCGGAACAAAATAACAATATTTGATTATTTCTTTTTTTCTTCTAAAATATGCCATCTTATTACATTTTGTCATTCATGTGTAATATTGTATCATATAACTACCGCACAAAAGAATACAGTGTCTGTATAGAATAGGAGCAACATACAGCCACCAGAGAGCACAGTACATACACATTGTAGATAGATAGATATGAGATAGATAAATGTGAGATAGATAGATATGAGATAGATAGATAGATAGATAGATAGATAGATAGATAGATAGATAGATAGATAGATAGATAGATATGAGATAGATAGATAGATACGAGATAGATATGAGATAGATAGATATGAGATAGATAGATATGAGATAGATAAATATGAGATAGATAGATATGAGATAGATAGATAGATATAAGATAGATAGATATATGGATAGATACGAGATAGATAGATATGAGATAGATAGCTAAATAGATACATATATACAGGACAGATAGATACATCTCAGCTTACTACATAGATATGGTAATAGAACCAAGCTAATTGTACAGATACAATACCAGAACAAAGCATACTACATTGACCCAATAACAGATCTGAACGTACCACATAGATACAATAGCAGAACAAAGCTTACTACATAGACACAGTAACAGAAGCAAGACTTACAACATAGATATTGTGCTAGAACCAACTTTACTGCATAGATATAATAGCAGAACCACGCTTAATACACAGATATGATAACAGAACCAAGGTCATTGCATAGATGCAATAACAGAACCATGCTTACTAAATAGATATAGTAATAGAACTAAGCTTACTGTATAGATACAATACCAGAATTAGGTTTACAAGAACAATACAATAACACAGCCAAGCTTATTACATAGATATGTTTACAGAACTATGCTTACTACATAGATACCGTAACAAAATAAAGTTTACTACACAAATAAAAGATACCAGAGCCAAGCTACCATATAGATATGATAACAAAACCAAGCTTACTACATAGATATGGTACCAAAACTAAGATTACTACATAGATACAGCAGCAGAACCAAGCGTACTACATAGATACAGTAACAGAACATATACTATACACACATACACAGGCACACTTTTAGATGAATACACACACATAGTTGTACTTTGACATGCGTACATACATAAATATAACATATTTGCATATATACACAGACATACTCTTAGAAACACACACCATATCACTAGTGAAGCATTTAACCTCAGTTAAGTACTGCAGCACCCGGGAACCAGAAGAGGAGGAGAAGGCAGACAGCTCATGTGTTGTTTGCTGTCATTACTGTCCAACTGAAAGAATGCTGCTGCTCCTGCCTATCACTCTGCTGCTGACAGGAACATGGCTCCTGCCACCTGAAAGGGCTTGTGTAGATGGGCGATTTTGTGCTCGTTTTTCTCTGCGCAGAGAATAAAGCGCATTTATTTCAAAGGGTTTCGTCACATTCTGCATTTTTCTGTTCATTTTTTATATGAGTGAAAATATATGTGACATGTTTTATTTTTGTACGCATTTGTACACCAAAGCCATCATAGGAGTGGCCTTAGGCCGGCTTCACATGAGTGTGACGGGCTCCGCAGCGGAATATTCCGCAGTGAAGCCCGTCACAGCGCCCCCCAGAGACCCCATACTTACCAGCGGAAGATAGCGTGAAGACGCTTCCCCGCCCACCGCCGTCGCGTCATGTGACACGCCCACCGCGTCACATGACGTGGCGGCGGTAGGCGGGAAAGCGTTTTCACGCTATCTTCCGCTGTGTTACAGCGGGAGATAGCGTGAACAGACGGCTTCCATTGACTGCAATGGAAGCCGTCAGCGCGTACACCCGCGGCAAATAGAGCATGCCGCGGGTGAGGACGGGAGATTTCACGGTGCGAAATTCCGCGGTGGAATTCCACATCGTGAGCATTGAGCTATTAGGTTCAATAGAACCTAATAGCAGGGGGCAACGCAGGGGATTTTTGCCGCGTATTTACGCGGCGTAAATCCGTTCGTGGGAAGGAGGCCTTAAACTGCGTGATTTCCAGGAGTAATCAATAACACCAGGGACTAATTAGGCTGCACAGCCTGCTCCTCAGGTCACACTACAGTAGAGAAATACGGTAACAGGCAGGCAGAAGAACCAGAGTGACCGCCCATTGAGTCCCCATATAGCAGGGGTGTAGAGATGGCCCTTGGAAGGCAACCATAATGCCTTTTCTTCCGAGCGGGCAGGTACTCGCTAAGGGCAATGTTTGATCGAGTAATTGCCCTTAGCGAGTATGCTCGCTCATCTCTACAGTGGTGTCAAACTTATTTTCTCCAAGAGGCACATCAGCATTATGTTTGCCTTCCAAGGGCCGTTTCGAATTGTAAGACTGTATTTTAAAGCATATATTAACCCATTCCAATCCACTTTCTGAAATCTTCCAACATTCTGATTGAAGCCTAACAGCTCCTATGTCGGAAGACATCTGGCAGGGTATTCTTACCATATATTACTGGCCACTCTGTTGTTGGGGGCCTCTCCGGTATGTCACATACTGCAGTACTGGCTCTAGCCAGCAGATGGTGCCATTGCAAAATGGCAGAAAGAGAAAGCCACCTAGAAAACCCTGAATCCAAAATAGGATTGCAAAGGGTTGAAAAAGACACCTCCTTTGTGATCGATTCATTAATAGTAAGTATGGAGTATATAGTTTGGGCATGAGAGGCTTTAGAGGATTACAAAAATATGGCCACTTTCTTCCAAAAATAGTGCCACACTTGTCTATATTGCAGCTCTGTTCCATTGAAATGAATGCTGCTGAGTTGTGGGTTGGGTGCGGCGTTTGGTAGAAAGCCGCCAAGGTTTTCTATCCTATACAACCCTTAAATAATGCATCGATTAGTATGCAGACACGGCGTGTTACTTTATGACTGCTACAAGCCTCTAGCCTTTTTTTACTAAGAAAAAAATAATATTATTTGCCAGACGATGGAAGAGAAGTTAATAACAATAGTTTGCCATTCATCTTATCAAGCGAGGATAATGATTTTTCAATTATGCAGACTTCAACTTTAGGATAATAAAACAGTGTTTCAAAGTCACCATTCAGTCTTAATTGACACTTTAATGCTCTCTATTGTATGTACAGTAATTCGCCTTATCTTGATTACAATTCTTTCAGCATTGTCAAATCTTTCTTTACTCCTTGCGGGATTGTTAGCAGTATATGCATTGGATAGGATTTTGTCAAGCTCCATAAAAATGAGGCATATAACAAACCTGCTGCCATTACTATTGGCTATTGTATATTTTACTGGACTCATTCAATTCTGCTGCTTCTGCAAAGAAACATATTATATATCGTTATTGTGAAAGTACAAATATAGATGTAACTATTCTTATCTTGAGTCAAATTTGGTTAAGGGCTGTAATTTCTCATAAGTAACTCCTTAACGCTATAGGTGAGTGTACATCAGGTAAGTGTACATCCTGTCAGCAGGGTACTTAACGCAAAAGGACGTACACTTACACCCTGTGGAGAGCATAAGTCAGAAGAGATTGTGTGACATTCGGCAGCGGGAGCCAGCTGTTACCGATAGACGGCCTCCTGCTGCAACAGTGGGGGTCCATAAAGAAAGCGACCCCCTCTGTTAACCCCCTTACATGCAAGATCGCGGCATCTAAAGTGTTCACAGAGGGAGAGCGCTCCCTCTATGAAATCATTGGACCCCAGCGATGTAATCGCGGAAGGCCGATAAGTTGCAACCGGCAACAGGACGCCTGATACAAGTGATAAGGCATTGCAGGACAGAAAAAACATGCCCTCACAGAGCTCAGTCAAAGGAAAAATAAAAAAGTTATAGGATTTCGAATGCAGCGATTTAGGGTAAAAAAAAGGGGTTTTATTATGGAAAAACCTAAAAAAAAATAAGAATTTTGGTATTGTTGAAATTGTACGGACCCGCAGAAAAAAAATGTATCATGTCATTTATGCTGCATGTTTAACGCTGTGAAATCCACCTTCAAAAGAAAACCAATAGCAGAATGGATGTGTTTTTATGCTACCATAAAAAAAAAATAATAAACGTTTTACAATATAGTCTTTGTACCCAAATGGTAGCAATAACAGCTACAACTCACCACACAAGAAACAAGCTCTAATATGGCCATGTCGATGGAAAAATAAAAATATTATGGCTTTTGAAAAGTGGAGATAAAAATCCCCCAAAAATAGCTGCGTCCTTTATGCCCAAAATAGGCCATGTCCTTAAGGGGTTAAATACAATATCGTGACATGCTAGCAAAAGTTTTGACAGGCTCCAGTTTAGATCACAACCACTGGGTAACACAAATATACTTGCAGCGTCCCGTAGGGTGACCCTGGACACATAACATATACGTTGAGGAGTTGGGAGGGTAAAGTGTTTGCTTGTCACGGCAGCACTTACCAGGCTCCCTCCTGGAAGGACACATGTAGCCAAGGGCAGGGCAGCGCTGAGCCTCTTCTGGACACCCCCAGCATAGGGATGCCTAATAAAGGAAAACAGGTGTAGGGGAGGTCACGCGTGACGCTACAGTTCCGGTACCCACCGGCATGACCATCCGCGGGGAAAATAAATAAGCCACATAAGTACCTCAGGTCCCCGGGAACAGTCAGGACCTGGAAATAACTTTACTGAAAACTTCACTTTAGTAGTACAAGGCATAAATTCACAAGATATACTAGTGCAGGTAAGACAGAGGATTTCCGGTCAGGGAGGAAATTCAGGATGACACCAGTCCTGCAGTCTATGTTATCTGTCTGGTACCGCGCTTGGATGGGGAACACTCCAGAGGAGGAAAGGGGTAGGGTCACTCCACAGACTCTCTAGCAGACAAGTATCTCCACTCAGCAGGATTCAGACTTCCGGACGCTTGAGTGTAAACACAGGCAATTGAGTACCTCTGCAATAGGCCTTGACAAACCCAACTTGCCCTCTGCTCACTCTCTCTTTTTTGGGGGCTCAATTACAATTTGGATTGGAAACACGCATTCTGGGAAAACCTCTCTTCTTCCTCTATCTTCAACACACAAGGGCTGAAGGTGCCCCCATATGTTTCTGTGTTTTCTCTAACAGATCTGGAAGATGGACTAATCTCTTTCCCGCTCTCAAGCATTCCCATTTATAGCTTCTCTCATACCACGTGACAGGACAGAATTGATAGATTCAGAGGCAGACAACTCATATTTTGCACATAACAACCCATCACTTGCTGCAGCTGTGCAATACACACATCAAAATGACAAGGCATTCTGCATAGTGCCTCAACATAAGACATACATGTATGACATTATGGAGGGGGCCAGGAAATCATGTACTGGGCCACTACATACTCATAGAGGATAGACATCTACTAACCAAGTATCGGAAATCATGTGTTCTTGAAAAGCTGATGATCTTGCACCACATCTCAGGATATGTTACACAAAGAGGAAAGGTAAGGAAAGAAACATCTTTAGGCCTCCAAAACATGGGCGTATTTGCTTTGTGGAGTCCGTGTCAGGTGTCCGCAGCAAATACAGGCCATAGTATTCAATGGAAAAACGCCATTTCATCTCCATGAGCGAAAATGGATTGCGATTTTCTGCTCACGTAGAATAATTTCGCGGGTTACGCACGGCCAACTTCCATTACTGTCAATGGAAGATGTCCATCTCGCAGCACTTCCGCATTGAGCACTGCAGTAGTATCACAGGATATGCGTTACCCTCCCCAGCGCAGGTTGCTACTACGCATGCATGACAGAGTGCTGTCCGGCACATCCGCAGCATGTGCAGAAGCTGCTCTTCAGGTAAGCCGGGGTCACCGGCTGAGCACTGGGTCGAACTCTGCTATGGGAATCCCATATGCAGGGTCCGACCCGCCCGTGTGCAGGAGGCCTTGTAGAAAAATTTCCTTCAGTTTCCTTCCTTTTAACCCAGTGTCATTTTCAGACCCAATAGTGTGTGCTGATACATTTTTTTATATATTTTTATAGTGCTTATGGATCCATGTTTCTGATACAGAGCTCCAAATCTCTTGTGTAAATGTAGAGTTAAAGGGATTGTTCTACCATTAGCAGTTATTGCCATCTGATGGACCAGAACAATAAATGTTCAAAACAGAATCCAACATGCGGAATGATGATCATTCATGTACCAAAACGTGATACATTTGTAATGCGTCAATGTTGTACAAAATAAAGCAGTGTGTGATTTATAGCGTAGAAAGTTGTAGAATAGTTGACCAATAAACAGAATGGTAAATGAAAAAAATAGGTAAATATCAGAAATTACTATAGTTCAAGCTCCAGAATTTTTTTCTTATGTAGAAAAAGGTGGCCCAGGTTTTTACTATAGAGAAAAAAGAAGTTTTAATCATCCTGAAACATAATGGCTGCCAGATATCCAGCATTCCACATATAATGAAACAAGCATAAAGACATTGCATGGCAAGCATTTTTTTCATAAATATACGTCTGGTTGATCAAAGTGACAGTTTGCCTTGTATTGGGATTGTCTACTCTTTTCCAGTGTCTCGGGATGACAAGATTTGATAATGCTTATATTTTACATCCCAATATTCGAAATTTCAATGGAATAGTATGCAAGCCAATATTCACCAATGCTAAAGATAGAGTCTTTGAGACTCGTGTTAAACTAGAGAGAATAATAAATTAAATATCGAGTCCCAGTATTGCTAAAGTAGAGGGGAAGCTCCCCAATATATGTAGCAATCAGCCATACAATTGGGGTACATTTTGGCCAAGCAAACTGGTGTGCAATGTAATTTTCATCGTTGTTCCCACATGGGAGTTACTTTTGAGTACTTTATGAGTCAAGTGGAAAGCTTGCCTCCATTTTTATAGCTAAATTCTTGAGCTAGCTCCTTCTCTTATTCCCTCATTGGGAAGGTTTTTTGTAAATTTGCATGATCGTGTAGTAAAGTGTATATAGGCATTAGCCCTTTGATTCCTTTAGAAAGTAGATTGCCTCGAAATATTGAGGGTTTATGAGTGCCTAAGAAATGTATTTGCAATGGTCTTCTGCAGTCAGTTGATAACAGGATGGCAAAAGAGAGTGTCCATGCAATAATTGTGCTTGAGTCGAAATACCTTGCTATAGTCTAGAGATATTCAGGTGTGGGATAGCATGTTGAAGCACATCTAGGGGTATATAGTCTCCTGGGAAGTCTCCTTTCGTTTTCATGATCATGGAACTGTTTCCAGGCCTTTCAACGGAGAAAGGTAAGAAGGTAGAGGTATATTCCACAAATGAGTTACAAGTAAGGATTTAGTTGAGAATGGAGATACTAAGTGATTCTCTATAAGGACCCAGTGTTTCTGTATTTCAGACCTCCAAAATGGAGCTAGTTGGGAGACATGTGCATATGGTATATACGTAACAGTAATATTATGATTATAAATATTTGAGAGGCCCAAACCTCCTACCCATCAGTCCCTTGTAAGTATTGCACTAGCTATTTGTGGTTTATGTTGTGCCCAAAGAAAGTGAGATATTGTCTGGCTCATGACAATAAAGAAATGTCTTGCTATCTCAGTGGGAAGAGTGCAAAATACATATAATAGTTGTAATGGAAGCATTTTAAAAATAGCTATTTTTCCCAATCATGTTATCTCAAACTTAGTTAATTTTTTTAGATTCCTCCTGCAATACCTTTATAACAGGTTCAAAATTACATTGGTAAAGATTTTTATGTAAAGCGGTTATTGTTATGCCCAGATATTTAATAACCTCATGTTGCCAATCAAAGGATATTTGCAAGGCAATTGAAAGAGGATCAGGATTAGTTGGGCGCTTGGGCAAAAAAGTGACAAATGAGGTTTAACCCTTTGCAATGCAATTTTAGATTCAGGGTTTCCTAGCGGGCTTTCTCTTTCTGCCATCATACATCTGACACAACTTAGAGCTAGACTCGTACACCAAACTGGATGCAGACAGAGAGCTGCACAGCACACAAACAGATAGACTACAGAATGAACCACACCTAGAATGATAATGCCATCTGCATATTAAGTAAGTGTGGTCACCATCCTGGATACTTTTAGTTAGAGTATTTTCTCTAAACGTGCATTTACACACAAAGATGATTGCTCAAAAGATGGCTTTTGAGCGATCATTTTTGCATAAACTACTACTTGGTACTAATGCCTATTAGTACCAAACAGTAGCATGTGGGCTGCTGGGAACTATATTCAGGGTACAGACCACCCTCTGTTCTCTGAATAAATTCTCTTTGTTCTGCTACAGGACTGAGAGCTAAGACAATGTAATCAGCTGTTATCAGCACTTCCCGGTCCGTCTTATCAGCTGTTCTGCTGAAAGATGGATTTCATGCTGAATTGAAATCAAAGAGAAATTAAAGAGACCAGGATGGATGAATACGTTCTGTATTGCACACATGTTAAAAACAAAGAAAAACATGTTTATCAAATGGAAAGAGGGAAGAATATCTAAAGAAGAATGTAATGCAGTCTGCATAAACTGTAGGGCAAGTGTCAGAAAAGCTAAAGCTGATAATTAATTGATGCTTGCAATAGAGGCCAAAAGCAATAAAAAAGGATTTTGGGGGTATGTCGAAAGAAAAGTCAAAGATGCTATTGGATGCTTACAAGATGAAAATTGTAAATCAGTTAAGAATGATGTTGAGAAGGCCGAACTTTTAAATTCCAACTTTGTATCTGTTTTCTCTCAGACAGTAGCTGTAACATCAACTGATCTTCCCTGTGCTATTTGGGGGAATAAAAGAATACAGCTATCTATAAGCAGAGAGATGGTGAGGGAACACTTAGCTAACTTAAATGAATTCAAGTCTCAAGGTCCAGATGAATTACATCCTAGGATACTAAAGGAAGCAGCAGAGGTAATTGCTGAGCCACTCGCCATAATCTTTGAAAATTTCTGGAGAACAGGAGAAGTCCCAGAAGATTGGAAAAGGGCAAAATGTTGTCCCTATCTTCAAAAAAGGGAAGAAGGTGGATCCAGGAAACTACAGGCCTGTGAGCCTGGCTTCTATACCAGGAAAAATCTTTGAACAAATTATCGAACAGCATGTATGCAAGTACTTGGATAAAAATGGAGTAATTAACCAGAGCCAGCACGGGTTTGTAACAAACAAGTCATGCCAGACGAATCTAATTTCCTTCTATGACAGAATCACCGACTGGGTTGATAAGGGAAATGTGGTGGATATAGTATATATTGACTTTTAGTAAAGCATTTGGCAAAGTATCTCATACTATACTTATTGAAAAAATAACCAAATATTGGATTGACAAGGCAACTGTTAGGTGGATTCACAACTGGCTGAGTGATCGTACTCAAAGAGTGAGCAAATTTTAAGTGATAATCGTTGTGTCTAAATGGGCCTCAAGATCCTTGAGATAATGCTTCTATTGATAGTATAAAGATCAGTGAAGACAATGAGCATTCCTGCCTGGCACCATTCATGATATGAAATTCTTCTAATATGGTCTAATTTGTAAATACTTGGGCTGAAGAGTTTGAATATAATGCTGAGATAAGTTTGAAAAAGAACCCTCTAAAACCCATTTTGTCTAGGGCTGCAAAAGCATACGAGCAGTTGATGCAGTCAAACGCCTTCTCAGCATCTAGGGTGAGAAAAAACGCCCCAGTCGTTACAGATACGATGTAATGTGCTAGGTTTAAAATGATCCTGATATTATCCAATGCTTGTCGACCTTTTTACAAATGCCACATGATCTTTGCTAGAAGATAATATTTTAGCGTATATTTTTATATCCATATTTAGTAGTGAAATAGGGCAGAAACTTTTAGGAACATTTTTTTTTCCGGTTTGGTAAGGATAACTATTAGTGTTCGCTAATTTTCCTTGGAAAAGGAACTAAAAAATATCTCAAAACATTTTGTAGTAGGCATTAGTGGGCCCATCTGGGCCTGGTATTTACCAGCCGGTAGACAGTTGATATGATCCAGAATTTCTGCTACTATAATTGGGGAGCTGAGAACTTCCCTTGGAGCTTCAGAAAGGGTAGGCCGATTTAATTTTTGGGAGAATTCTTGGATGTAGTATGTTGCACTGGAAAATAGAAAGGGATCATCTTTCAAGTTATATGAGGCAGAGTAATAGTCTCTAAAGCTATTTGCTATGTCCACAGGTTTTGTTAATTTTCCCTTAATATTCTTGTCTAGCAAATACGGAATCCAAGATTTGAGGTGCTGTGCTTTAAGGCGAGATGCCAACAATTTTCCGAATTAGGTATTTTGCGAGTAGTATGTAACTTTAACTCTCTAATTTCCTTTCATAATTTTGAAGTAGGTTACATTGGAGTTTTTGACTGCATGGAAAGAACTCCTCCGCCTGCTCTGGTCTTTGTGTTAGCTTATTTTGTGCTTCAAGTATTTTAATTTTGTCAGTTAGATCATCCAAAAGTATGGTCCTTTCTTTTTTCGCATAATGACTAGAGTTATTCGAGTCGAGCTTTTCATAAAATTCGAGAGCTCTACTCAAGTAACGAACCCCATTGGCTTTTGCATGTGGGACGCCGGGTCCCGAGCTTTTTTTTTTCTTCTTGGTTCGTGTGTTTCTCTCAATCTCTTTCTCTCTCTCTCCCCTGCCTGCCAGAAAAAAAATTTGCCATTGACGCACGCTGCGTCGCGGGGAGAAGAGCCAAAACAGGTACGTCACAGTGGGGAGGGGCCAAAAACTGGGGCGGGGTCGAACATGGCTTGATGCTCATTCGAGTAATGAGCACCATCGAGTACGCTAATACTCGAACGAGCATCAAGCTCAACAGAGTACGTTTGTTCAACTCTAATAATGAGCCATCGTAATCAACAAGCCACTTATATATGCTTTATGAGCGTTCCATAAAATATGGGGGTTTACATCTGGGGATGCATTAACCCCTTTGTTACCTGTTTGTACCTTAATGACCAACTAATTTTTCCATTTTTTTCATCGTCTCAGTCCAGAAGCCATTACTTTTTCATTTTTATGGCAACATAGCTATATGAGGGCTTGTTTTTTGCAGTATAATTTGCATTTTTAATCATTTTGGGGTATGTATAATGTGTTGTATACTTTTATTAATTTTTTTAGAAGTATTGGGAAAAAAAGAAATTCTGCTATTTGTTTTTTGGATTTAATTTTTACGGCGTTCAATGTGCAAAATAAATAATCTGATTACATTATTCTCTGCGTCGACATGATTCCGGCGATACCAAGTCTATACAGTTTTTTATATTTTTCTATTTCATATACAAATAACATTTTTTCTTAAGATTTGTTTTTGTGTTGCTGCACTCCAAGAGCCACAGCTTTTTTATATTTCCATCAATGGAGCTTGTTTTTTGCGGGAACTATAGTCTTCATTTATCCAATTTTCAGGACCATATAACATTTTGATTGCTTTTTATTCCATTTTTATTCTAGAGGCAAGATTTGCAAAATCTGCAATTCTGGCCTGTTCAGTACTACACACCAGCAGGATGTGTTTGTCATTTAACGACCTTGTTTACGGGTTGTCACCACATGCCTTTCTGCCAACAGCAGTTGGGGAGCCCGTTTAGGGTCTTTATTGGGCAAGAAAACATAGAAAAGTTGTATGTAATTAGAAGACGTACAGGAAATCCTCCCTTTTACGAGATTTTGTGGTCCCTGAGTATCGTAGTTACAGGTAGTAGTTGTTGTCTTTGTTCTAAGGTTGTCATAGATAAGGCCGCCTATCTGCGGGCGGGTCAGATTTCGCAAGCGGATTTCCGCTGCAGAAGAACATAAAAGTCATTGCGATTTATCAGAGGACTGACTTCAATGGAAGCTTCAACACGTAGATTCGCAGCAAATCGCGTCATGCCACAATTTTTATTACTCGAGCGGAAAATCACAATGGATTTCCACTCGTGGACAGCGGGCTACTACATAAGCATCATATGGAAAGCATTTCATGCATGATTCACGTGCGGATTATTGCCACAAATCATACAATATAAAATCGCCAGTGGACAGGCGGCCCAGGTCTGTATACAAAGATAGCACCTGGTATTGCACAGGCAATGGGATTTTTTTCCTGGCAGCCTCCAGTAGTTTCTCTTTTACAAGGAAAAAGTGGATATGTGCTATAACATGTCTTGGTATATGATAAGCCAGATGCTTGGGGCGAAGGAGTCTGTGCCCCGTCTATTATGAAATCTTGTAATGGGCACTCTTGCAGCAATGCTTTCTTAAGATTCTGCAGGCATTGCTTCAGCAATAGGCAAGTTTGGCAAAGTAAGATTGCAAAGAGATCTGCAAAGCTTTCAGCATGACTTTCATGCTGGTGTTGGGAATAGATGTATCAGTTATTGGGATGTCGTCGAAAACATCTGTGTGAGGGGGTATATTCTTAAAAGATGGTTGGTCACTCACCCTTTTGTCGGGTTGCCCCTCAGGAAAGTCTATTTCCTGCCTTTCCTTGGTTGGGCTGGAGGAAGGGGAGAAGACCAAAGATGCAACGTGGCTATGCAGATGATGATAGTGATGATCATATTGTTGTAGAGGCCTGGTCTCCACGTGGCTTCTTTGTGAACCACTCGTTAGAGTTGCGAGAAAAATTGCACAGTTCGATGTGAAGTTTCGCTGTCCAATGGGACTGAACTGCTTCTTCACTGCAGCTCCGCTTAGTTAGCTCGCTCAAGTGAATGCTCTGTAGGCACTGATGCCAGGGAGATTCCCTGTTGGCTTTCCGGCTAAACCATCTTGGTCCCGCTCCCAGGACCAAGAAAAACAGAAATTGGGTGGATTCTCCTACTTGGTGGTTGACTGTTACCCTCTTCTTGGCATCTTGAATGTAGAGGCATCTAGTAAGGCCCATTCAGCTGTGTAAATAGAGCTGTGTAGTCGCTAAAAGGCCCTAGTGGTACAGGAGCAGTGAGCTCAGGCCGACTTAGAGGTCCTGTTTAATGGAAGTGATAAATGCTAATGTGAACACAGCCCAACTTTTTTGATCACCTGTAGTCTGGATTTTCCCATAAAGATTATTGATTAGCAATGTTATTCATGATAATTTTACATAAGTAATAAATGCATTAAAACCTATTTTTTTTAACGGGTTGTATTTTATACTTGCTGAAATGACATTAACAATCTGTAGTACATTAGAAATCCACCACAGAAAATAGCATTCTGGAGGTAAAAATATTACACTTAACTATGCTAAAGTCAGCTCCAGTTTTCATGTGGCCCTGTTATTTCACAAGTCATTAAGCAGAGCAGAAATATTAAAGTAAATATACCCTGCTCTGAAAAACAGAGAGGGTCAAGGCATAAAGTTGAAAAGCACTCAGTGATTGCCCATTAGGTTAGGCTGTTACATAGGGGGAGTATATAATTATCTTTATTTTGTCATCCTAAAACAGCAGATGAAGCCATTTAGGACTACGTATACAGCCCACCCAAGTAAAAAAAATCAGATTCCAGGCAAAGGTCACCTCCATCCTCAAAATAATTATCATTAAAGACAATTTTTCGAAACACATTAGGGACATAATAGGAGATAGTCGTACCAAACCTTTCCCTTTACCAATGAGTTTTGTTTTTATATGTTTCATATATGTGAAGTGTGTTTGTATTATATGTAATTCTGATATTACATTTATAAAGTATGTTTTTGTATATTAAAGGGACTGTATAGTAATATGCATATTACTGCTGGACTTAATATATGTTCCATCTAAAAGCTTCAGGTCACATGACTGTATTTTTTACTCTACCTTGCTACTGTGGATTAGCAGGAACTGAGCAGCCCATTGGTTAGCTGATGGGCTAGGTATAAAAGGCAGGACCCTTCTTGGGTTGTGGTGTGAGTTTTTGGAGAGCCTTGTGAGGAGTAAACTGCCCCGGTGCTACAGGATGGATGGGTTTTCCTGTACGAGAGAGAGAGTATTCATGAAAGGGCCAGTGATTTTAATAAAAAGGCCTTTCAGAGTATAAAATGAAATTAACCAGTTAACATGCACATAATTTTGAAGCTGTTTAGATGAAAATAAATGGAGGTTGGATATTTACTTTAACCATCATTAACAATGAGCATGCTTTTTGATGGAGAAAGGGGACAACAAACCCCACTGCAGGCCTACAGTCAGCTTTTCTGGTCTAAATTTTCCACCTAAATCATTGATGCTGTAAATTAAGGAAAAGTCTATTGTCAGCTCTTGGGTATGCAAAACTTTTTAAAATGTTCTGATGACTATGGCATCTAAGCCATAACCAGTCATTTGTATATACTGGGACCCTAAATCTAGCTTGTAGATCTCTTTAACAGAAACCACAGACCAAATATTAATAAATGGTGCATTATTAAAAATTTCACAACCTCAATAATTCTAAATGAAAAAAATACATATTTTAAGAATGAAATATTTATTATATCCAATGCTAATTTTCCAAATTTTATAGCTACCAAATCCTCTAAATGCAACATTTTTAATGTACTCTATCACTAAATTAGAAAGAATCAAAATCCCATTGACTAGTTTAGGCCATATTATCGCACAGCTTATATTATATTAACTAACCCAAGAATCGTGAAATCATCGGTATTTTCCTTCAAACACCCCGGCTATTAAGTTAAATGAGCATTCTGGCTGACCACGCAGTAACATTAATTACAAGACTGTCTCCAGCCTAAGCCGTTTGCTTCAGACATGTCACATTTCTATTATTTAAATCCACAATTTAATAACTATAACATAACTAATTGTTCATAAGAGAAGAATGTACAAAGAATGTGTTATATTCTGTACATCTTCTTAAAGGATTTCCATTTGGAGAGATTATGTTTCTGAGGTTTACATTCTCATGTTCTATACTATTGTATGATAATTATATACAGATTTTAACTCTTTTTGAGGTTGTCTGCTGGACAATCCTTTTTCGTTAGGCTTCATTCAGATTGTTCCGTCCAAGGGTTCCTTATGAAGGCTGGAAACGGCGTTGAAACACAACCTTGGGTGGCTTCATAGGCTGCTACTAGTAAAATGGAGGCCTTTCTCTGTTTCTATTTTTCCTGCTATTTTGGAGAGACAATATTTTTTGGATATTTATTTTTTATTCTACTTCAAATTTAAACACTTGTTAAATTTTATTTGAACAATGTTTACAAAGTGTCGTGTGAGCACTGTACATGTTTGGAGGTTCGTGTTAAGAACCTCCCATCTGCACTGTATGTAAAGCTGTAACAAAGTTTAACTTGACTGTGATAACTTTCTGGACAAGTTATCTTAAGCCATTGAAAAGATATTGCTATTATGAGAGATGTTGTGGTATATGTGAAAGGGCTAGGGTCACAGGCTCAGGGCTTCCTCGGCTCTCTTGGGTGTTGGTCGGACAGGTAGCAAGCAGATCTGGCTCTGAGACTCAGAGTTCCAGACCAAGCTTCCCGAGGAATGTCATGGTTCCCTTATCCTCCTGGGTGGGCAGAGGGCACATTAGGGATACATGGACCTGTTCTGGCCATACCGGTGTGAGGGGGAGGCTGAGTCTTAAAGTAGGCCCTGTTAGTGTCCACTGCCTGGAGGTGTTGTGGGTGACTCAGGTAGGACTCTGAAGACATAATTGCTGCACTTAATTGTTATAAAGGGTTTCATCCTGGGTCCCGGTCAATGAGGTGACTTAACCTCTTAAATACAACTGGCATAGTCTTGAAAGATCCACGTTAGTGATGGTATAGCAAAATGTCAGCATGCGGTTACCAATGTAAACAAACCAACATTGTTAGGTGGGAGCAGGTGAACAGTTAACTCCATGTCAACTAACTGAGAACCATATTGAGAATCATATTCCCGGACCCTCCCCTACTATGTTACAGGCAACCTCCAAATTTGAAGAACTTTATAATCAGGAGTGTACTGACCTCTGAAACAGAAATTATCCCTGTAATGTAAGGATTTGCCAGAACTGCTCATATGTACTGGCCACAGACAGGTTACAGATCTCCAACACACAGCAAATTCCCTTTCCCAATAATTGTTTTAAAGACTTTTTAAAAACTTGAAAAAGATTGATTTGAAGGAATGCTGCCATCCAATAGGTGGCGCTGCAGTGGTATTGTTTCATCGCTCTTATTTGCAGGTCTGAAGGAGAGATAACACACAGACCTATCACCTCCTAGCAGGAATGTAGAGATCATAAAACTGTCACATTCCTTGAAAGGGGTCTGATTAGGTATTTACTTCTCTGCTCATCTTCTCTGGCATTGTTTTAAGCACAAATTAGTCGCCAATTTCTGTGCCTTTTCATGTGTAAACATTTGTATTTATATATGTTTCATCCAAATCTGTTTCATTATGCCTGAGGAAGGATCTTAAGTATGTCTGAAAGTTTGCAATAAAATCATAATAATAATCTTTATTTACATAGCACCAAAATACTCTGTATTGCTTAAAATACAGTGGAAATAAAATAAAACAAGACCACTGTTACATGAAGTAATCAATTGATGGAAGCAGTAGGGGTGATTGTTCTGCTCCAATGAGCCTATATACTACAAATAGAGGGGTGATACAGAAGGTAAAGGGGCTGGAGAGGTGCACAGTATGGTGAGGTGGAGAATGTGGGATTCTATACACACAGACAATGGTCAGGCCATATAGTGGCGGAGTCGGTATAACTGCAGATGCCGGTTGATGACGGCTAGCAGGAGCTGTAGTCGGTAGAAAAGGGTGCATGTTATCAGGTGGAGTTCGGAGGGGTTTGGTTTAGGGAATATGGTATGCCTCCCTGAAGAGGTGCATTTTTAGAGCACGCCTGAAGTTTAGTGTGTCAGTGATTGCCCGGATATTTTTTGGTAGCGCGTTCCAGAGGATAGGTGGTGCTCTGGAGAAGTTTTGGAGGAGGGAAAGGTTCGAATTAGAGGGGCACTTAGTCTGATTTTGTTAGCAGAGTGGAGGGCGCGGGCTGGGTGGTGAATTGAGATGAGCGAAGCAATGTAGAGCAGGGCGGTGCTGTGAAGAGCTTTGTGGATGAAGATAGTAAGTTTAAATTGTACTTTGATACGCAGCCAGTGCCGTGCCTGGCACAGGGCAGAGGCATCCGAGTAGCGGCTGGACAGGAAGATATGCCTGGCAGACGCATTCAGGATGGATTGGAGGGGGTACAGTCTGGAGCAGGGGAGGCCTATCAGCAGCGAGTTGCAATAATCGAGCTGAGAGTGGATGAGGGCAACAGTGAGCGTTTTTAGCGTGTCCACAGTGAGAAAAGGGTGTATTCTAGTGATGTTCTTGAGGTGCAACTGACAGGTTCGGGTGAGAGATTGGATGTAGGGGGTGAGAGAGATAAGAGTTGAATATGACCCCAAGGCAGCGGGCGTGCTGTCTGGGAGTTATGGGGGTGCCACACACAGATGTCAGGATGAGGTCGGTTAATAGAGGGCGGAAACCGGAGGTCAATTTTTGAGAAGTTCAGTTTTAGGTAGAGAGAGGACATAGTGTTAGAGACAGCAGACAGACAGTCAGTGGCATTCTGGAGGAATGTTGTTGTGATGTTCCGGTGTGAGGGTATATGTATATATTGCCATATGTTCTTTATACTTTTATACCTATATGCAAGTTTTATTCAATTCCAAATGAAAAAAACTTATATGTCGCCTTACATCAGATATTCCAAGGCTTTAGAAGGCTGAGAGAGATGTTCTAGAAATTCAGAGAAGATACGGAACCAGACACAAGGACGCATGTACTTGGCTGTTTTCCCAGAAGCGCTGGAACAAGATATCAAGATGTTCAAATGTACATAACTTTCACTGTCTTAGGCCAGAAATCCGGACTTCCCATATATGGAGAATGCATGTTTGGCCGTTTTCTTAGAATTGAGTGGGTGATTCTTTGTACTGGAGTTAATTGAATACGTGATTTTCTGTACATAAGCCAGAGGCGCCGTAGCAAGGCCGGAAATTCGGACTGCCCATATATGATTATAAGCCCATCACCCCTTGTTGGGGAGGGGACAAAGGGTATAAGATCTCATGTAATCTGTAATAAAGCACGTCGGCACAGCGCAGCCATGTCCCGTGTGAGGAATGATACCAGATCCCTGTGTGGTGTCTCTTCTTACCGCCGGCAACGGGGCAAGTGGGGTGGGCCCGATTGGTGCTGTACTTAGAAAGAATATATTTTATTACCCTGATACCGGGAGGAGGTGTATAGCTGGGTGTCATCAGCATAGAGATGGTACTGAAAACCAAATCTCCTGATGGTCTGTCCAATGGGAGCTGTGTAGATGGAGAAGAGGAAGGGGCCAAGGACCGAGCCCTGGGGGAGCTCAACAGCAAGGGGAAGAGGAGGGGAGGTAGAGCCAGCAAAGCAGACACTGAAGGAGCAGTCGGATAGGTAGGAGGAAAACCAGGAGTGGGCAGTGTCTTTTAGTCCAGTGGAGCAAAGCATACTGAAGGGGAGTTTGTGGTCAACAGTGTCAAATGCTGCAGAGAGGTCAAGGAGGATCAGTAGGGAGTAGTCACCTCTTGATTTGGGCGTCATGCTCTGCAAAAATAAACAGCATATAGTTCACCCTCCTTACTTGCATAAAAACTGCACATATCAATTTTTTATTTGAGCATCAGACTTTAAAGCGTTCCTGATTTTTTACACTAAGCTGCAATGAGTATAAGAGGAATAACACTATATCTGGTGTGGCAAGTGGGGTTACTCGACTGCAGATCGCCAGCCTTTATGTCCGGGAAATAGGCACCACACATGTAATCAGGCTACAGGAGACTTGTCTTTCTTTTAAATCTGCCGCCTGCCAGCATTTATTTACAGCAAAAACAGTTTGTACAGCAAATAACACAGTTTATATATAATGTCCAGGGTTGACAACCCACAGGGTCCCGTCACTAACCCGCCCAGGGTGTTTGGAGTGTGTTCTCCTTTGTCAGACAGGTGACGGGCCCAAACTGGTCCTCAGCGGACCTCAGACTCCAAGTACCTGCCTTTACACTGCTTCTTACTGGTCTACACCGGACCTTAGGCTTGCAGCCCTTCCAGCTTTGCTAAGCTGTCACTTCCCTCTGAGTGTGACAAGAACTGATCTTTTTATCTTACTTCCTGCCACACCCTACCAGGTGTTCTCTCTTTCTTTAGTACCAGAAGTCCTGTCTGCAGTCCTCTACAGGCCCTTGTTAGGAACCAGGGGGCACGGAAGTCTCTACACCAGCCTTCTCCCCTGTCCCTGCCTACTTGCCCCCTGGGCTAAACCCCAGGGCGACAATTGTGCGGCGGTCCCTACTCTGCTCTAGGAGAACCCCTTGAACAAAGGGAAAGGGAAGACTAACTAACAACAAACAACTGACAAAACACAAAACCTCAGAGTCAGGGGAAAGCAGGGTCAAAACCAAACAGAAACGTCAGACCGTGGGAGAAGACAAGCTCAAAGAGTCAAAGAATAGCCGAGTCAGACAACTGGAGACAGGCTGATGTAGCGGGTGTTAGCTGGACAAAACCAAATCAAGCACTGGCACTGGGCTCCAGTGTCAGCCGAGCTAAATACAGGAGTTGCCGCCTAGGGCGGGGCGTGATGATGTACCGGCCAGTGATGCAATAAATCCAGCCTCCCTCCAGCCATGCCTCCTAACAGGGAAACCCCGAGCCCGGCCGACGCGGACGCGCCGGCACACATGGTGGGACCCGCATCACCGACCAACCTGAGCGCCCACCAGCACAGGGGAACCCCGAGCAGCGACACCCACACGTCAGTCGATGGCACTGGGAAGGCCAGCACGCCCACGCCGAGCACCAACGCCCGCTGCAGTGAGCCTCCTCCTAACAGCCCTTCCATATACTGCACTGCCACTCTGGCTATAATATGACTTGTATCCTATATTGATCCTTTGTAGGTTGTGAGCTAGTGGAAGGAAACTACATAATTGCAGTTATGATCCACACTATCATATAGGCAGAAGTTGCTTGAAAAGTCATTGACCATTTAGGTCATGAATTTGAAATTTCTGAATATTTTTTTTACCAGAATGTGACATTTAGATGCAAAATTGCATGAGGGCGCCCATAAATGTAAAAAGTGATAGGAGTCATTTTTACACTATACCAGGTACCTGCTTTTAGAAAATAAATAGGTAGAAGAGTCAATATGGAAGATATTTTTGTCATTTCACATGTCAGGTTTTAGTTGAAAAGTCTAAAAATTGTCCTCTCCGCAAAACATCTAGTAATAGTCATATAAAATACTCTGAATTCAATATTTACAAAAACAGATAAATAAATAAAAAACTTTAAAAAATATCACATAAAAATATGTATTTAATACAGATAAATATATTTTTAAGTAACTGGGAATATTTTACATCTCTAAATCAAACAAATAGATTTTGACTTTACGGATACAATTAGGAATAATAAAAAAACGTTATTTTCAACACTATTAGGAGCAGAAATATAATTGGACCATTTTGCCAGTGAATCATGGAAAGGAATAAAGGAGAAAAAGGAATAAAAGCACGCCTTTCAGCTAATAAACTACACAAGTGGCTGTGTTATGTTAGAGTCTGGATGGTGCAATAGCACGTAGCTAAAAGCTTTAGTAATTTAAGCTGTAGAAAAGAGATCTAGTGTGCGGTAATTGAGAAACCAAGGACACAGTTTTAAGACCTGAAACGGCACATTATGACACAAATTGCTTTTATGCTTATTTAGAGATTGATAAAGTAGAATGAGTGATTTGCTATGGAAACCAAAATACGAGGAAGAAAGCATGGCTTTAAATTGCCTCGTACTATTAGAAAAGGATGGAGGGGGAAAAAGAAGTAGAAAAATCCATGCTTGAATGACTGCCAGGCTTCCATAAGGCGTGCGGAGTATTTATGGTTTATGGATGGATAAAAGGGGACTATGTATTACATATGGCATAATATTATATTGCAGTTAAGTTACGAGTACAAAGTACTGTATGACTAGTTCACTCCTACTACATAATATGATGTCAATGGATATTTATTGAACATTACTGCATATTTTTAGACCTACAATCTATAGTATTTTTTAGGACGGCATGTATTTATACTATATTTATTGTTTATCCTTAGTACTTGAAAAGACATTTATAAACTACTTACTGGACAGTTGATAAATGTACAATCACTGGGGGTCCTAATTACTGACACCCCTATAGGCAGAGGTGCGACTTTAAGCCTCTGGGCCCCAATGCAAAATCTGTAACAGGGCCCCAAATATAATGCTTCATTCATAGTACTGTGCTCTCTATATTCAGAAGAGAAGTTATGGTCCCCTTAAGGCTCCTGGGGCCAGGAGCAACCACGTCCTCTGCCTATAGGTCAGTAAAGACAGCATGAACCTGGGACAGATATGTATGTTTTATTTTGAAATGCTGCAGCGTGGCAGAATAAATACACCTTGAAGATGCAGGTAGAACGAAGTTCCAAGTCATGGGGATAGTACTGCACTTTGGAGGAATGAAGCTCCAATTCAAAAGAGTGGCACCATGGAGTTACAGCTCTCTCCCTGTACACAAAAATGGAGAATGCTGTCTGTCACATTCGAGCAGGATGTGTGGGTAGCATCCTACATGGATGTAATATTTTAGTCCCCAAAGGGGATGGAAATATACATATATTATATCATCACAACACCAAAATAGATTAATAAATATATACATTTTTTGGTACTAACACAGGGTTCATAAAACAGGACAGATAACAGGAATAGGACAGTGTCCCAAACTTACTTCGGCAAGGCACTCCCTGCCAAAAAGCGGGGTGATCACCCCCATAGGGGCAACTCCATGTCTTGAACCTAAGGGACCTAGTCTGTCCCTATGTAAAAGGTTAACCTAAGTTTGGGAATGGTTCCTGATTACATGTAAAGTTAGAGATTACTTGATGATGTCCGATGTTGGGCATAACCTATGTTTTGGCTGAGTTCAACTGAGAAATATTGAGTTACTTAGTATTTGACAAAGATACATATATTTATATATTTGCAGCTGATGCTATTTAATGACTATTATCTGTAAGTGCAGGCATGATGTACTTTTGTAAACTAATTTACCCATTGGAGAAGGCACTCACATGGCACGTTGGGGCTGAGGAAAGGAAGTGGAGATTAAACGTGCTCAGAGAAGTGTAAACCACCCATCTGAGTGGACATATCAGGCAGCTGGTGGGTACCTGTATCAGGGCCTGTATTTTAGCCTTTGGTCAGGACATAGCCTTTGGAATGTCCTGACTTGGTATACTGGCAGAAGGCACATGAAGCATCTCTGACAGAGGAAAGGCTTAGTGATATAGCACCTTTTGAATCAGAGACATTTTCTTGCCTGCCATGTGCCCTTTTCTGCCACTAGGCATAACCCTCGGACCAAGGACTTCAGCCTATATATCTGCATAAGCATGAGTGAGTACCAGTGTGGCAGTGCTCATTAATGAAGCCATTGGATGCTCCATTTAATATTACCTCCAGTACACAGAGTCGGAGACCATGCCATGCATGCACTTCAGTGCCTGAAATGATAAGCACTGAACTCTTTCACCCTCTTATATGTTTTCAAAGTTTTAAGCACTTGCCTCCGGTTTTCAGATGAACTGTAATGTAATAAATCTGTTCTGCTGTTCTACTGCATTACGTATGGCAAATTTCTTCACTTCCACTACAGTCCATTGTCCTTGATGATTCAAACTGTGACCGCAGCCATTACCAAAGGTGGGGGCTTAAATTAAGATACCACCCTCGGCCCCCTGTCTCTGTCCTAAGTAGAGAGGAACTACTCTCCCCAACAGCCAATACCTGTCAGCCTTCTGTACGTTAGTAAGAATTTAGAGGCAGGACCCCTATACACTGCAATTTTGGAGGGCTCTTACTCCACCTAGGGGAATCCTCCCTATGGACCCCTCCACACCTACATGGAAGATAGGGAAGAATACAGTACATAGCAGATGGAAACAATGAAGGTTTTGTGGGCTGTATACACATAAGCATGCAACATACAGTTGCCCATGAGAAAAACATGTTTTTTCTAAATGTACACCTGCTACCTTATGTGTTTGCCCTTAAGCCTTATTGATTGTCATTGCAAATGCTATTTTTAGAGGGAATTGCAGCAGCTTCTCTTTCAGCTTGTTGATGCCTTCTTGCCTCAGAGTGGTCATCAGATTTTTAGGTTCTAGTAATTTTTGCAGCTTAAGCTAGGCGCTAGATCTGACTTGCGCGGCATATTAAAAGAAGGCTAAAAAATGGATAGGAAATACGATTATCAAAAGGAAAACATTTCTTACACAGCTGAAATAAAATAAAAGCTGCACTGTGATTGGTTGGTATTTCTTTAAAAAAAAAAAGTATAATCATCAATACTTAGCTACAGACAACCACTGCTAAATCGGACACCTCAGCTAGGTGATAATTCAGACTTGACAGCATTTAGGCGTTTGATAACACCCATCGGTTGGAAGAGTGAGGCATTTGACAAGACCAATTAAATGGATGGAATAGACATGACAGCCTGCATATGCACATTAGAAAGACAAGCAAACAAGCCGGCACCCTAAGGCCACGGTCAGACGAGTGAATTTCTGTGCCCGCCTATGTGCGCAAAAAACATTGCGTCTATTAGAACAATTGTTTCCCTATGAAGTGTTCACATATCCGTCTTTAAGGACTCAAACCCACTGGTGATAGATTTTTCTGCGATGCAAGTGAGTGAAAATGCATGATTATAAAACTAATGTGTTCACTCAAGCCTCGCAGCGCTGAGAAAAATCTGCACTATTGCCCATTGTTTTCAATGGGGCCGGCAGCAGCAGCGCCAGCCCCACTGAAAATATAGGGAGTACATTGTGCTCCCCTGACACAGCTGTGACAGCTATAGCAGGGGATTCCTTCATCCCCGTGGGAATGGAGGAACCCCCTGCCACAGCTGTGACAGCTGTGGCAGAGGTCTGCAGTGCTATCCCATTTCTTTCAATAGAGCCGGCACTGCTGCAGCCCCATTGTAAGCAATGGAATGAAGGCCACCACCGCAGTGATGATTTTCAGTGAAGGGCTTAAAATATAAGCTCTTCTGTGAAATTCACCTCTAGCTGTTAAAATTTTTTTTTAAAATTAACTCACCTAGTAGAGCAGTCCGGCTCTTCTCTCTGGCCCCAGCAGTTGTCTTCTGTCTTCTGGAGGCCGCTGCCTCTGATTGGCTGAGCACTGTGACGATCAGAGGCAGCGCCCAGCCGTTATGGAATTACAGCTGAGCGCTGCCTGTGACTGGTCACAGCATTCAACCAATCACAGGCAGCGCTCAGCCATTCATTGAACTCAATAATTGGCTGAGTGCTGCCTGTGATTAGCTGAGCACTGTGACCAATCACAGGCAGCGTTCAGTTGTCTTTCAATGACATTAAAAACAATGGGCGATAGCGCAGATTTTTTTTAGCGCTGCAAGGCTTAAGTGAACACATTGCAAATAGGTATGAAACCATTGAAAATCACTGAATGACAGCTGAACTCTGCCTGTGATTGGTCACAGTGCTCAGCCAATCAGAGGCAGCGCTCAGCCATTCATTGAATTCAGTGATTGGTTACAGCACTTAGCCAATCAGACCCAGTGCTTTCAGAAAGCAGAGATTTTTAAATCCCCAGCCAGGAGAAAATGCTTCAGAAGAGTGCCGGGGAGCCAGGGAGCAGACGCGCCTGGGGCATACATAGAAATGTTGGGACTCGGAAGAAAATGTCAGAATTGAGTCGGTAGCCTCCACCCTATTACTGAAGTGTCCTCACTCAGCCAGCCTTGTTGCGTTACTGTGCTTAACTCTTTGACCAGCAGTCAGCACTGCAGCAGGGGAAGCCAGATTCTACTTCATAGGAAGGGGTCGGTGGGAGGCAGTAGATGGTATTTGTAGCAGTGGAGGCCGAGCCATACACCGTAGAGGTTGGCCAGAAAAATGGCTGGCCAATAAGCAGAGCATATCTTTGCTTATTGGGCAGCTGAACCTTGTGACATTTCTAGGCAGCAGAGAAGCCTGGACACCAGGATGCAGTGGATGGGCATCAAGAGCTAGTCAAATAATAGTACACAATTAATGTATGGCTTTGCTCTCCATAGGGTGGGATAGGAGCAGAGCTGTTCGGGCCTCATAGCAGCTGCATGGTTTGCCTCCATTGTAGGAATGCCACTGAGCACCACCACAGGGAAGTCTAAGCATTACACAGTTCTCATTCAAATGGGCTATTTGGTCCTCCAAAGTGAGAAATGCTCTCTGTAACTCCTCTCCACTCTATCTATAGTTCCTGTTAGAGAAAGTGGCTGCACAGTTTTTTGAATCTGGAAATGCCCCCTTATTAGGTCACCCTTACGCAGGCAGTATATGCCGCTGAATTTCTACGGTGGAATTACTGTGGAAATTCTGCAGGGTTTACAGTGCAAGTGAATACAACTTTACAAAGGTCCTTCCCACGTAGCGTAATTTTTTGCAACAAATCTGCATGACCATTTGAAAATTGCTGATTTCCATTTCTGCAGCATGTCTAATTTAGTTACTGAAACTGCATGTATCTGTAGCGGATTTTAACCAAAGAGATCAATGAGTTCAATAAAAACCGCACCATAATGCACAAATGAAGTAATGAGGAATTTTTGACAGATTTTCCTGCTGTGGAGACATTCTGAATCTGCTAGAAAATCCATGTTTTTGGATATTTTTTAATAAAGTTTACCAGTGTGCAGGAACTAGCACTACAATATCCCAAAAACACAATTACATATACAAAAATTCTGCAAGAGAAATGTAGCAAAATTCGCAAAGCTTGTTAACGCTGTAGAAATGTAACATACATTTTGCAGCACAACTCATGTGTCCTGTAGGAAGGCAGTGTTGTAAGTTATATGTACCTGCAGATTTTCTGACTGTGATTGGCTCACACATGACTTAGAACACCGACAATAGTATTGTTTATTGCTAAAAATCAAATCCTTATATAACTTGTGATTATTATGACCCATCAACAGTTAATTAGCAGGTGCAGCAGTATGGAAATCGAAAGCAAATTGGCTTCTATGCCATTCAGTATAATACCTTTGGATTTTTTCAATCCTCCTTGTAATAAAATGATGATGTGCCATTACTGTCACATCGTTGTCATCTCTTTTAGCAAAACTGATAGTCAGTAGAGACTAAAAAGCCATCTTCCCTAATTATCCAGACAGTGATATTGTCCTAATGGTGTCTGCAGTGGATGTAAAGAGCAGCATTCGTAGTAATATGTGCTCATGTATTCTTATGAGGTGTCAGCATGCTCTGGATAGAGTTCTGAAGGAAGCGTTCAGCTATTAGACATTCAGATATGATGTTATTCTGTTTGTTATGGGCACATCTGATGGTCTCTTCTTAGAACAGCAGCAGCATAACCATTTATCACTTTCCAGGGCCTCGATAAATGTCCTTTTATACTCTTTGTAAAAAAAAATCACGTGCCTATAAGGAGCTGTCCGAATAGGATGAAACTTTATACGTGATTTTGCAACATTGATATAAGTAAGTGATTACAATATCAGAGCAGATGGATAAGTTGATGTAGAAAACTGAACACTTGAAGGTGCAACCTGTGACAAGCAGGAAGAGGCCTGCAGTCTCAGAGCGGTTTCTAGGGGGTGGCTATGAAACTGTGTCACGGTGGCAATGAGTGCAGTTTGCTCTATACAATCATGTACACAGGTGAAGGAATATAACAAGATTTGGTCGTGTAGTGAAATTGGCAGTGCCTGTTTGAAAGGAACTTTGTTAAGAAATAAGACTAACACGTGCATTTAAGTAAATTGCAGGCACATCATTTACTATTGAACTTGGTCTGAAAGAATCCTGAACAGTGGAAAATGTGTATACTCAATTTAACACTTGATATCCAAACAAATAACACCTGGGGAGACAGCACCTGAGATAAGGGAAAGGTATAAAGAGACTGACTTGGACTGAAATCCCTTTGACCCAACTAACAGTAAATTACCAACCTGAAACACAAATTAAAATTTTCTAGTACTAACTCAGTTGAAGAAAGGTTCTTTGGACTTGGCATCATGTGGTGCTGTGTCTTATCTAGCTGTTTGGTGAAAGAATGAAGGTACGGCATGGTTTGGAAGGATTTCTGGTCTTGAAGACAAATGCAGGTTTCCCTCAGTGTAGTGGATGAATGATCAACTCAATGGGGAGATCACTGGAAGGATCAGTCAGCTTCTTTAGTGACAGGGTAGGGAGGATGCCAGCAGGAAAAATCACTTCTCTTGACAACTCTGGCTTCAGACCTCCTCCTCCCCCCTCCTTCTAACTCTCTCTCCTCCACTTTCCCACCTCTCTTCACTTTTATATTTCTATGCTGCGACACAGATCAAGGCAAGGGGGATTTCCCCAGTCTTTTCCAACCAGGACTATCATTTCAACTTGGCCGCAGCTAGCTCCCCCCTTGACCAATCTAAGAGCTCCTTTGGCAGTGGAAGGTGCTGTTTGCTTCATACTAACGGTTTTCACAGGTCCTCAAATTATTGTTCTAAAGTAAAATTACTAAGTCTTTTACTGTAGTGCCACACTTCCGTTCACTACAATAGGAGTCTCTAGTACCCTGTTGGGCCACCTCTAGTTTGGATGCAAGATGTGATATGGGCAGGCATGGAGGCATGCAGTTTCCGTATGGCATATCAGTCCACATTTGCTGTAACTGATCCTCTAGAGGGTGCAACCTCGTAGACTGTCAAAGTTGGTGTCCCAGATGGTCCTATACATGTTCTACTGGTGATAAATCTGGGCAGGCCACGGAAGTGTGCCAATGTTGTGGAGGAATTCCTGTTACCCCCTTTCTGTGTGCCGCCGAGCATTATCCTAATGGAAAATGCCTCTTGGAAGCCACCATGAGAAAAACACATGTGGCTGTGGGATGTCCTGAACATATTGCTGAACTATCATTGTCCCTCATACCACTACTAGGGGTGACCGACTGTCATATGCGATGGCCACCCTGACCATCACACCAGCACCTGCTTTACACTAGGGGTGTGAGCTCTTTAGCTACCACCTTTTGTGGAATGTGTTTACCAGCTGATACTAATTTATTGGTATAGTTGGGAGACCAGTGTTAGTGCCTATGATTGGTAGATGTGGAGAAGGGGTTGACAACTATACCATGTCATATCCTTTAGAATTATTTAAGGCTTTGATTTACAATGTGATGCCATACTAGGATTAAGGCTGCATGACTGCCAAAATGCATAAGCTTGTTTTTTTATTCCTGAATTTTTAATATATTTTGAATAAAGGAGTGATTTTTTAAGGAATACTGGTGCAGGTTTGAATCTTCATATTTCTCATCTCAAAGTGAATGGTAGAGCAGAGAGCTGATGGCTCCTTACTCCACCATTGTATGCAACTATACCTGTATCCTGAGGAAGCAGATACAGCTAAAATCAAGACATACAGTAGGATTCCTGGGACAGTCACCGGTTGGAAGGTACATTTCATGTGGGGATCTTTATCGCTGCACATTAGATACAGTAACTGATATTATAATGTAGATGTCAACTACAATGAATGGATTGAAGAACTGAATATCATTCAGCTGAGGTTCTCTGGCAAGATTCAGTATTTACAAGCTGACATTACATTATGCATTATACATATTGTACTTCACATTGTGTTACATTACATTGTATATTATACAATTAACTTTGTATGTTTGCTTACTTTGAAGTATTATATTCTCCCCAGATATGTGCTATTCTTTACTTTTCTTTTGATGTGTCATTGTCTATTTATAAGGGTCCCCAATTATATCAAAATGGAAAACTGGTTTTGGTACTTTATTTCAGAATATATTTGCTAAAATGTAATAAAAATTATTTTATTAACTATCTACAAAATTTATTGTGTGTTCAAATTTCGTTTTTCCCTCTGTTGCGTGTATTTCTCCAATTTTTACAACAGGATACATTTCGATATATTTTGTATATATACATTGGGGTTACAGATGGAGACATTTTTACCTTGATTATCATTGTGCAGAAATATATCTTATCTTAACTTATTAACCCCTTAGTGACCACCCCATAGTGTTCTTAACTAGAGATGAGCGAACGTGCCCGTTTAGGGCAATTACTTGAACGAGCATTGTTTTTTTCGAGTAACTGCCTACTCGGGCGAAAAGATTCGGGGGGCAGAACGCGGCGGGGTGGAGTGTGGGGTAGCAGGGGGGAACAGGGGGGAGCTCTCTCTCTCCCCCCCGCTCAGCCCCGGCGCCACCTGAATCTTTTCGCTCAATTAGGCAGTTACTTGAAAAATGCGATGCTCGATCGAGTAATTGCTCTAAACGAGCACGTTTGCTCATCTCTATTCTTAACGTGCTGGCTTGCTGGGCCTTAATCCCCAGGGATGTAAAAACATGCTCCCTGCTGGGATTAAAACCCTGCAAGCCGTGGACGTGACAGCTCCATACTGCCAGCTCCTGGAGGTAGCCGACAACCTGGAGCTGTCACCCTGGGCTGCGGGACCCCCCCATCCCCTGCCCCCATCGCATGATTGCCAGCATTTACCGAATGCCAGCGATCATATGCAAGTCAATGAAAAGTAAATAAAAGTTAAAGATTCTGCTGCCCTGCTGTATCGGATTTATCAGGGCAGCTGAAAGTACTCACTTCCATCCTCCTTGATGTCCTGTGGCGTTCTGGCCTCCTGGTCCGGATTTTGCCCTTTGTGCATGCGCGCCAGACATCAGGCACGTGCTTAGAAGGGCACACGGGCTGGGAAATTTAAAATCTCTCTGGCTCCTGGCTAACATGTTTAGCCCAGAGCAGAGGGATATCACCGGGTGCTGATGTATGCGGTTCCCGGTCACATGATCGCTGCTATCTAATGGATAACAGCGATCATGTGAAGTAAAAAAAGAGGTTAAAAAAAGTAAGAAAAGATTACATTTTATCTCCCCTCACAGATCATATCCATGAGGGGAGATGAAATTACTTACCTAAGGCCCCCGGATTTATCCACAGACCTCACTATGGCTTCTGCGCACACACCTGCCGCCACAATGGCAGACGTGTATGCAAAAGCCATGGATTGCCAACTAAATTTTAAATCCTGCTCCTGACTACCAAACGTAGCCAAGAGCCTGGAGATTTCACAGAGGACCACGTACGCAGTCCCTGGTCATGTAAGAGCTGTTTTCCAATAGAAAATGGCGATTGCGTAAAAGTAAAAAAAAGTTAAAGTTTCACCTCACATCATGATAATGATCTGTGAGGAGATGTGAAATTACTTAGTCTCCTTGCTTCTGGGTACTACAGGTAGCCGAAAGCCTGGAACACTGACCGAAGGCAGCAGTGAGCGGTCTCCAGTCACGTAATCACCATTATCCAATGGATAATGGCGATTATGTAAAAGTTAAAACAGTTCAAGTTTAATGCTCCTTTCGGCTTGAGCCTCATTGTGCAAATGGATATAAGATTAGGGCTGCAATGGGTATGTTTCTGAACACAGGACAAACGGGGATATCCATTTTGGGGTGAAGGTCTTCATTCATATGTGTGCTGTACAAAAAAAACGTACACCCCAAGATGAATGCGTTAAGGGGTCTAGTTTTCAAAGTGGGGTCATTTGTGGGGGTTCTCCATCATTTTGACCGCTCAACAGCTCTACAAGTGAGCAATGGGGCCCAAAACACCTTCAAACAAAATGTCTGTTCTGAAAACCACCGTCTGCTCCTTTTGGTTTGGGCCCCGCTGTGCATACAGACATAATATTAGGGCCACAATGGGTATGTTTCTGAACACAGTACAAACAGGGGTATTCATTTGGTATGCAAATCCTCATTTTCATGTGCACTCTAGAAAAAAATCCTGTCTTTTAAATGACATATTTGCAAAAATATGAATTTTTTTTTTTCTTCTCTAAATTTCAGTAATTCCTGAAAAGAAACTGTGGAGTAAAAATACTCCTGAACCCCCTCAGTAATACACTAGGGGTGTATTTTTCAAAATGGCGTCATTTGTGGGGGTATCTATCATTCTGACACCTATGAGCCTTTGCAATCTTGGCTTGGTGTAGGAAAACAAAATACTTCTCAAAATGTGAATAATCAATGTTAAACTTGTACATCTCCTAAATGGTTAAATAAAAACTGAAGTTTTTCCAATGTGCATCCAAAATAGAGTAAACAGATGGAAATATACATCTCATTAAAAATTTGTACAGTTTGTTTGCACATATTTAAGATATTACAATTGAAAATGTGATATTTTTTTTTTTTGATTTTCCCAATTTTGGCGCTTTTAAAAAATATACACAAACTCTATCAGTCTATTTTTACCTCCTAAATGAAGTACAATATGTGGCGAAAAAACAATGTCTGAATCACTTGGATATGCGAAAGCTTAATGTAGTTACTCTATGTTAAAGCGACACATGTCAGATTTCCAAAATTTGTCCTGGCCATTCAGGCGCAAACAGGCTTGGTCACTAAGGGGTTAAAAAGCTATTGTCCTCTTATCTTAAAGGCATTCTGTCACCAGAATATGGCACACAACATAAGCATATCTGTAAAAACCACTTTAGATGCTAAGGATATGAAGGGGTTAATATTATAATTGTTACTACTACTAATAATAATAATTAATCAGCAATCCCTGTAGTTGACCTTCAGTTATAAAACTCAGGGCTGACGTGTTTTAGTAAAGAATACAGTACAGTACCCGTGACATACGGTACTCAGTCGTCACTTGCATGTGTCAGGACTGCAGACGTGTGCTTCTCAACAGCAGGCGCCATTCATACGCAGAGGTACATTACAGCTCACAGGGGAGATGCTACTCATTCTCACTATAAAACTGTCATGTACTTTTATATAAGAGACTCATAAAACGAACCCTACACAAGTCAGGAAAACAGGAGAATGGAGCATTTTATGGTGCACACGGGTCACGAGTCATAAAGACAATTAGTATGACTTCAGGTTTATGATGCTAAGTAGGCGTACAGCCCCAGATTAGCCATGCTGGAGAATGTGCTGGCATTGCTCTATTTGGAAAGCTATACATTTTATGCAATATTTCAAGCTGAAAAAGTCTTTACTCAAAGCGATCCTTCATTCAGGAGCTCAAAATTGATATATAAGTCATTACATATGGGGGATAATTGCCTGGTATTTATTTTTCCTCGGTTCCTGTTCCTTGGTTGCATTTTAGCTCATTATAGAACACTGATCTTTGACTATAATTTAGCTACAGTGCCTAATTTGAGGTAGTCTGGGGCACACCTACTGTCTATTTACTGGTTCAAGCTACAGAGGAGACATTTTGAACCAATCATGAGATGGAAGGTGTGTCCCGGACTACTTCAGACTGGGTAGACACTGTAGCTAAATTATAGTCACAGATCACAGTTCTGTCCTAATAGAGCTCAGCTGAAAAGCAGTGAAGGAGCATCCAGAGCTGCACTCACAGTCCAGCAGTTTTTTTAATTGCAAAAACTTAACAGGTTTATCCTTAGTGGGATATTGGAAAAACTTTAAAACATTTGGTGTTTGTCAAATATGCCTCATTTTCAGTGATGTTTTTTAGGGGGTCTTTTTGCTGGATAGCCAGATATTAGCCGTAGGTAAATACGGAAATTAGGGAAATATTACATGTGCTACAAACAGAGGCTACAAAATGCAAACTAAGACATACGGTCTGAGGGCTTAGTCACACGGGCGCATCAGGTAGAAGATGACCGCACTTCAGGATGGACGTCTCTCTGCAGTGCAGGAAGAAGAACATGTGACCGACTTCATTGCCGGTCATACGTTCTTTCTTCAGCGCTGCGGGGAGTCGTCTCTCTTGAAGTATGGCCGTCTTCTTCCTGCAGTAAGGGCTCAGTCACACGGGCGCATAGGCGCCCGTGTACAGGTGCTGATGCGCCCGTGTGACTAAGCCCTTAAAATGTGCCACGTTCATCATAGCTGAATAGTAAGGCCCAATGTCCATGGGCGGATCGGATTCCGCATGCGGGAGCCCGCAGCAGAATCAGACCCTACCCGCGGCCGAGGACACTGCTTACCCATCCAGGTCTTCTGCATGCCTGTCCTGGTCTTCTATTTTCTTCACTGGGGATGTGTGCGAAAGTGCCAGCCAGCGCAGTGCCACACACGCGCAGTGAAGTTTTGTTTTTTTAAAATCCTGCTTTCCTGCGAAATCCGTGGCCCATCCGCAATTGAATTGTGGACGGACCGCAGATTGGACGCCTTTCATTGACTACAATGGAATCCGTCTGTGTGGGAACCGCACTGAAATGGAGCATGCTGCGATTTGTTTTCCAGACCAAGAGGTCTGCAAAACAAATCTGCATGCTTTGATTCATGTGCGGATGCCCATGCTTCCCTATGGGTGGGTTGACTTGCAGATCTTCAACACCAGTCACCCGCGCAGATTCTGCAAATGAGATCCGCCCATGTACATTGGGCCTAAATCTGTTGAATTTTAAAACTGTCTTATCTATTAGTTGGCATAGTTTACACTAAAAATTACCTCCACACCTTATGTGCTCAAGCCCTTATTTGTTATACATTAACTCAAAAGTGCAAATGGGTTGTTTATGGGACCAGGGAGTGATGCTTATTATTATTTTTAATAGTCTTTAAAATGACCCTCCATGAAAAAGCTTGAAATTAAGTTCAATTCTTTTTTTCTATTTTCAGTGTCACTATCTGTATTTAAAAGAATCCATTTCACACTGGCCACCAAGCACCTCATTATCATCAATGGACACTTTACTGGACAAGAGGTTGTGATTTATTGGAAAGGGACACAGAGTTAAATATGATGGCAATATTGGACCAAAATTTTAGTGTAAACTAAGTCAACAAATAGGTTGCGCAAGGTTAGTCAAAAGAGTTCTAAAGTTGCGCCAAACTTATTATGCAACATGATACACTGTGCTAAATTTGGTATATTATCGGACTGTCAAGTCTAACGACACCACTACACATGTAGCGCGAGACAGCTGTCCTCCACACTCCTGTGATAGTTATTCACTGCCTCCATTCACAGTAAACAAGAGTCAGTCAAACATTGAGTGGTTCCTTTTTACATGACCCCGTAGTTACTTGGTTTTTAGTTCTACTAAAAACCAAGCAACTTCTACAGGTGAGCGATTTCTTGCTCAGTGCCCTGTCGGCGGCTGCATGTACAAGGGACGACTATTGCCAAAAATTAGCTGTTTACAGCGAGAATTCGGGTGATAATTGCTCCATGTAAAAGGTAGCCTAAGTATATGCTGTCTAGAATTAGTAAATATTGGGATTAGTGAATCTGCCCTAGCATGTTTTTAAGTACATACACTGAGCCGTCACTTTATTAGAGATGCCGGCTGTTTCATAATTGAAGCTTTCTTGTATGGATATTAGACCCGTGACCCCAGAGTGCAGCAAAAAAATGAACTGAGCAAGTCTTCCATCGATACGTTCAGTGTGATTCTCATTAAAATGGGGAAATCCAGTGATCAGAGCGACTTCCAACAAGGCTCAGTCATTGGTGCCAGACTAGCCGAGGCCAGGATTTTGCTGGCAACCTTGTGGGGTTTTCTCATGAAACTATATGGAGAGTATACAGAGAATGGTATGATCGAGGGAAATCATCCAGTGAAAGCAGACCCTGTGGATGTAAAACAACTGGTCAGCGAAAGTGGTAAGAGGAGGCTGTGAGTAATATTTTTGATGAACAGGCAGAGCACTGTTAAGCAGACTACAGCGAACTACAACGCCGGTGCTCCAACTAACGCATCCAAATGCACAACTTGCTGTTTCTTAGCACATATGGGCTATAACAGCAGATGACCAGTTCAAACACCATTGCTGTCTAAGATACAGAAAGATGAGACTCCAGTGTGCAAGGGAGTGCAAAATTTGGATTGCTGAGCAAAAACATCACCTTCTCAGATGAATCCAGATTTGTGATGAGGTCAGAATTTGGTGTAGGCAGCATGAATTGGTGAAGCCTTCCTATCAGGTGTCATCAGTTCAGGTTGATGGAGTGATGATGTGGGGAATGTTTTTTGGCACATCCTGGGCCCTCTGATATTTGCAGATGGATGTCATGACAAATTGTCCTAGTCATGACATCCACAGGTATCAGAGAGCAACCTCCGATGCTGTCATTGAACTGAATGGAGCAGCAGTGCACATGTGCATCCTCTGCTCCATACATGCAAGGACCATCAGGACCTCTGTTCTTGTCTGGGATGATTTAGTGATCCTGCATTTAGCAGGGGTTGGACCCGATGACCCTGGAGGTCCCTTCCAACTCTACCATTCTATGATTCTATGTTCTTGGGATGTGTGGTGGTCTCCCACCAATCCTAAAGTTATCCCCTATCTTGTGGATAAAACTCCTGTAATTAATAAAAAATAAGCCTAAAGTCCCTTTAGGTTCCTCTGCTGTCCATCCTGGTGGAGATCCCTTTATTAAAGGCCCAGCCTTGATCATTCCATACATTAAATAAATATTTGCAGACCGCATACACTCTACTATCCACATGTAAACTCCTTAAACCTGACTTTAAAACCACACAAATGTGGAAATGGAGAGCATCGGCACATTATGCCTACAGTGTCACTTGAAAGGATGTTGGAAAGATGAACCTGCGTGCTGTTAATACACGGTAATGAAGCTCAGATGTTAGTAAAACCTGTACTTACTGAAGCTTGCTGAGTTACACAGCTGTTCATATGGCAGCTGTTCAGGCCATTTGATATCATTTCTTTCATCAAGCAAATTACTGGTTCCTCACTTAACATGTATCATTGGGAAGGAGCCGTCTGACGCTAGTAGATCAGGTAGGGTTTAATGACCTCCATTCCCACCAACAGATGTGTTAAATTATAGAACTATAGATAATATGTGACAAACCTGATATGTGTGAAAAATCTCCAGTAAAGAAAGCGTCCTATAGAAAAACTCATGTCTAACCAACGCTGCTTACATACGAGACCATTTCCTGTCGGTGACAGAATATGGATACCAGTGGAGTAATGTGCAAATCCTACAGATACAATTACAATTCAAGCCTCCTCTTCATGTGAGACCTAGCATGACTGTAACCATTTGCTATTTTCCCAGTAAATGAAGAGAGATGACCTTCGGGATTGGTAAGTTGATTGCATTTACATGCTTCAAGGTACGCTCCTTTTTTATCGGCAGAGTTAAATTAAAAAAGGTGAAATGGCAGCCATAAGCTATGACTTTTGGCATCATGCTTTATTATAGCTCAGATTATATTTTTGTGTCATATTTAGTTCATCGTTTCCACTAGGAAATTGTAATAGAAAATTCAGCCAGTGAGCTCTACGAGAAAGAACCATGTAGGGAAATGTTGTTAGATACATTTAGTGGGTGGTGAGAAATTTTTGAAATATTACTAGAGTAAAATATACGGTTGCAGGCTATATAATTGTTATTGTTTGAGGAAATAGTATACATTGTTCAATGCATGATTTAGGTTTAGATATACTGTATTGTCATTCTATGATATTTATAATTAAATTATTTTTCTCACCCCTATGGGTGGTATGTGTCTTCCTCAACCTCAGGTCCTCTACCAAGGCCTGGGAGTTTAAGGGTTCTACACAGAATCTTGGCTGTTCCTAGTATTGCACTCTTCTGGATAGTGTGCTCAGATGTTGTTCCTGGGATTCTTGGAGTTGAAGCCTGTTCCTACCGCCACTGGGACTACTTTGGCCTTCACTTTCCAAACCCTCCCTAGTTTTTCTTTCAGGCCCTAGTATGTCTTCAGTTTCTACCTGATGTTGCTGTTGCATAGTATCACTATATGCATCACCACCACTGTCTTCTGGTCCTTGTTAATTACCACAATGTCTGCTTGCTTGGCTAGTATTTGTTTCTCCCATCTGGATTTGGAAGGGTTAAGCTCATACATTGTGCAGATGTTCCTGTATATATAGCACATGCAATGAAGATAATATCTCACAAAATCAGTCTTAGAAGTTATGAATACTGGGGGCATGTCCCAGGCTAGGAGCAGCATGGTCGCACATTAGACCGGCTCCTGCCAGGCATACTTTTTAAGCAACCTCCAAGTACTACTGCACCACTGGTCACTTACCTGCAAGTGAGGACTGGCACCCGCACTGGTGACACGACCTGTCACAGAAGAAAACTTTCACGGAAACCAGATTAAGACAGCGCTGGCAGCAATGCTAGCAGCAGGTGCTCTTAACCTCCATCCTCTATTACCACAAAACCTTCACTCATTGAGATTACAAGCTGTTCAGAGCTTACCTCAATACTTACCTATTCCTCCCCAGGCAGCCTTCTTCAAGCATCTTTTCCTCGCTGATCTTCTCCAGTCCCCTGGGCCACCTCATTACAAGTTGTCCGGATCCTCTTCTTGTTATGATGCTTCCATTCTCTGCATTCTTCCTCCAGCAGATCAGTGTAAGTTATGTCACTGGTGATGTAACATTCACTGCCTAGGAATGGAATGCTGAGACTGCGCATGCGCGCTGTCTCACTGCGAAAGTTCATATACTATCGCAGAGATACAGTGCGCATTCCACATGATGTAATAGAACTAATACACTTTTTCACAACAAAAGAACAATTTATGCTAAAATCCAGAAAATGAACTACCCTCCCTGAAACCTACCAAAAAATCACAATGTTTGCTGACCTGTCACAAGCTACATTTGCAGCTAAGAAAAAACTTTCACCTATATCTCAGACCCTAAGGAAACATACGATCTCATATAAATGGGGCTTCCCTATAAAAGTAATTATCGCAAAGGATGGCTCAACTTACAGCTTTAGAGCCCTCGAAAAAGGATTTGAACTTCTTCAGCAATTGAAACTTTCACCTTCATCTCCAATGAAATAAAACAGAGTTGAGATTCACTCAACATATCAAAGCTGATTAAGGAATGGAGCTCAGTGACCAAAGATGGTAGAGGATATGTATATGCTAATCTTTTAGTAGGCAAAGGACCAGAACTGTCCTCCTACAATATACCCCCACAAATGGCAATTTACACACTGCTTGTTTTTCTTCTACCTTATGATAAGAGATGAGCGAGCACTAGAGATGAGCGAGCACCTAAATGCTTGAGTGCTCGTTACTCGAGTCGAACTTCCCGCGATGCTCGAGGGTTCATAACAAGTAACGAACCCCATTAAAGTCAATGGGCGACTCGAGCATTTTTGTATATTGCCGATGATCGCTAAGGTTTCCATTTGTGAAAATCTGGGAAATTCACGAAAGTGATGGGAACGACACAGAAACGGATAGGGCAGGCGAGGGGCTACATGTTGGGCTGCATCTCAAGTTCCCAGGTCCCACTATTAAGCCACAATAGCGGCAAGAGTGGGCCCCCCCCCCCCGCACTGTCAGCATAAAGATCGTTCTCCTCTGCCACAGCTGTAACAGCTGTGGCAGAGAAGAACGATGTTAGCCCATTGAATTCAATGGAGCCGGCAATACAGCCGGCTCCATTGAAAGCAATGGGCTGCCGGCGAGCACGGGATGAATTTTCGGGAAGGGCTTAAAAATATAAGCCCTTACCTGAAAATCATCCTAAAATGTGTAAAAATAAAAAAAAAACTTATACTCACCTTTCCGCTGAAGCCGGAGTTCAGCTGCGTCTGGCCGGCAGTTCTCTTGAACTGCTCTGAGTAGTATTCAGCAGCCGGGGATTTAAAATCCCCGGCTGCTGAATGAGCTGCCTCTGATTGGTCACAGCCTCACCAATCAGAGGTAGCTCTCACTCACACCCATTCATGAATTCATGAATGGGTGAGTGAGTGCTGCCTCTGATTGACAGCTGAGAGTTGCCCCTGATTGGTCCCTGCGCTGAGCCAATCAGAGGCAGCACTCACCCATTCATGAATGGGTGTGAGTGAGAGCTGCCTCTGATTGGTGAGGCTGTGACCAATCAGAGGGAGCTCATTCAGCAGGCGGGGAGAACTGCCGGCCAGACGCGGCTGAACTCCGGCTTCAGTGGAAAGGTGAGTATACATTTTTTTTTTTTTTTTACACATTTTAGGATGATTTTCAGGTAAGGGTTTATATTTTTAAGCCCTTCCCGAAAATTCATCCTGAGATCGCCGGCAGCCCATTGCTTTCAATGGAGCCGGCTGTATTGCCGGCTCCATTGAATTGAATGGTCAGTGCTCGTTTAATTGAGATGAGTACCGTGTGGTGCTCGTCTCGAGTAACGAGCATCTCGAGCACCCTAATACTCGAACGAGCATCAAGCTTGGACGAGTATGCTCGCTCATCTCTAGCGAGCACCCAAATGCTCGAGTTCGTGTTATTCGAGTCCAGCTTTTCGTAAAATTCGAGAGCTCTACTCGAGTAACGAACCCCATTGACTACAATAAGAGACTCGAGCATCTTTGTATGTGCAACGCCGAGTGCCGAGCTTTTTTTTTTTTTCCCTAGGTTTCTCTTTCTCTCTCTCTCTCTCTCTCTCTCTCTCTCTCTCTCTCTCTCCCCTGTCTGCCAGACAAAAAATTTGCCAATGACGTGAGCTGCGTCGCGGCAGGGAGGGGAAAAAACAGGCATGTCACAGTGAGGAGAAGCCAAAAACTAGGTCGGGTTCAAACACGGCTTGATGCTCGTTCGAGTAACGAGCACCATCAAGTACGCTAATACTCGAATGAGCATCAAGCTCGGCAGAGTATGTTCGCTCAACTCTACTTATGATCATAAACTTATTTTGAGCATAGTTTTTATGTTACGTTTTTTAGTTCCCATAGCCTTGTTCCATGTACCACTAAGACAAACAATTAAAGATAACACCAATTTTTATGGGATTTGGAAAAAGTGAGCCCTCAGTCGAGATAGCTTCATATTTTAATCCACAATGACAAAAATATTTTCACTTAATGTTACAGGGCTTAACAGCCCACATAAATGCTCACTACTGTGGAAAGAAGCTAGAAAAAAAAAACCAATGCTGACATCATATATGTGTGCAAGAAACACATGTTGAATAGCATCCCCTGCAAAACTCTCCAACACCTACTTTCCACACATACCTTTCAAATGCAGAAAAAAAAAAGTCGGACTACTTATTACCATTTGGGACTCAATAATCTTTTCTCCCTCCAATGTGATTAATAGCAATAAAGCAGATATGTTGCCTTAATTTGTACCATAAAGAACTCCATCTACACTATTGTTAACATGTACACCCCCAACAAATCCCAGATAATCTTTCTTAACATATTGTTGAAAAACTCAAAACAACTTCTAAGGAAAATTAATTATATGTGGCCACTCCAATATCATCCATGATGCCATTCTAGATACAACATCCAGAAGCAAGAGATCATGGTTAGCCAGGGAAAATGTATATGACATATAGAGATGGTTACCCGCCTCGGAAAAAGATTTCACATACCGTTTAGACTGACATAACACAAGAATAGACATGTTTATTACCACTAACTGGGTCATCCCAGATGTAAGTCACTGCAATATCGGCCCGACTACATAGGCAGATCACGCACCCATCACCCTTATAATTTAATTCCCCGAATACCCTAACAAAACATATATCTGGAGAAGCAACACATATATCATGTCTCTGAAGCAAACCCTGAAAATATTACCTAGTCAACTTACGGAATTCTTTTCAATTAAAAAACCAACAGCTTGCAACCACTTTTCCCTTTGGAACTCTCCTAAAGCATTCATTAGAGGCATACTAATTCATCAAGCCGCAAATTTCAAAAAACAGCAACACAAAAAATAGAAGATCAACTAAACAATATCAACCTTTTAGAACAACAAAACAAATCAAACCATTCACCCTCAACACACTCACTCTTAAAAGAAGCACACAATTCTCCCCATAGCTACTTGTCCCTAGAAATTGAGAAACATGCTGAAAAACTAAAAACGAATTACTATGATTCCTACAACAAAGCAAACAAGCTAAAACTTACTACAAACAGAACCAGAATTACACACCTAAAATCCCAAAGGTCTGGAGATAACAGTCATGACCCACATGCCATATCAGACGAATTTAGACCTTATTACCACAATCTCTTTAACTTAAAATTTGACCCCTCGTGCGGTGCAGCATGTTAAGGTTGCAGGTTCAATCCCCACATGGTTCATAGAATCATAGCATGGTAGAATTGGAAGGGACCTCCAGGGTCTTCTGGTCCAACCCCCTCCTCAGTGTAGTATACAGTAAATCATCCCAGAGAGATATTTGTCCAGCCTTAGTTTGAACACTTCCATTGCATAGCTTGGTGAAATGAGTACCCAGCTTGCTGAGGGGTAAAAGATGACTAGGAAGGCAATGGCAAACCACCCCACAAGAACAGTCTGCCAAGAAGACGTCAGTCAGGACTCAGTGCTTGAACCAGGGGACTTTACCTCTACCTACCACAATCTCTATATTTAAAATTTGACCCCTCCACTCCACAATCTTAACAATCATTGATATATGATTTCCTTAAAGGGTTAAACTTACCTAGCCTCTCACAAGCACAATTGCAAACATTTAACAAACCCATTTCTGAACAAGAAATAGCTTCTTTTATTAAATCATTAAAACAAAAAAAAAGCCCCGGGCCCAGATGGGTTCTCTAACGAATACATAAAAAATGTCCAACCTATTCTAATCCCAAACATTTGCATTTTTTTCAATCTAGCAATGACTAAAGCAGCATTCCTGGAGCAGAACGAAAAAGTCATTCTAATAGCCTTTACCAAACCAGGTAAAGATGCTAATATTGCAAGCAATTTTTACCCAATCTCCCTCCTCAATTCAGAACTAAAACTTTTGCGCAAAACTTATAGCAAACAGACTATTCCCTCTGATGTCTAGCCTGGTCAAAAATGATCAGGTGGGTTTTACTAGAGGCCGTCAAACCCCTGATGGAAATAGATGATTGATAGACCTAGTGGATACTGCCGCCTTCTCTCATAATATCCCTAGATACGGAGAAGGCATTCAAAAGGTTTCACTGGGGATATGTGTTCCAGACACTACAGAGATTTTGCTTTGATGACCCAATATTTTATGCTATTAGAGCTCTTTACTCTTTTCCCTAAACTTCCTTGTTGACCACTGGGCTCCCCTCTAAATCATTCACCATATCGAATGGTACAAGACAGGGTTGTGTCTTGTCACCCCTAGTCGTTTCAATAGTGATGGAACCACTAGCAGAAAATGTTAGAAATAATCCAAACACAAGTGGCATAATCATGGGCTCTACAACACATAAAATCAACCTATTCATAGACGACGTTATATTAACCATTACCATTCTGGGGTCTTCAATGGCAGCTGTTTCAGACAAACTTACCAAATTTGGCTTATTGTCCTATTATACTAAACCCCACTAAATTCCTGATGATTGGAATTAACCTAACACAAAACATTCAACAACATTTGATCTCTCTTTTCCCTTTCCGCAGGAGTCTCTGTTCAATCCCATATTTTGGAATCTGGCTTAGCCACAGTACCTCTGACCTAGTAAAAGCCAAGTTGCTTTTTTCCTCACACCACAAAAAAGGTGAAGTCTGGCCCTTCTGCTGTTGGGAATTGATAACTTCCCATTGGAATTTAGAACCATCACATGCCACATTCTACACGCATCCCACCTCATCATTGCACCCACTGGAAATGCAATAAAATATCTTCCATAGAACATATCATACCTATAGTATCAAACGTCATAGATGAAAAACTGCTAGCAATTCAAGCCAGAAAACGTGATACCTTTATCCTTAAATGGAACTCATGGCTCACTTACTTTGTTTCACCTTCTTAATGTACAACTACTTCCCACATCCCTCCCCCCTCTCTTTCATCAAACCATGTAATTCAATTGTCTTTAAAGTGGTACACATTGATTACCGTTACTTGTTTGGTGCTTTGTTTTCAAATGTTATATATCTTAATAACAAAACCAATTTTATAACATTGGTTACAGACTAATTTCATGATGTAACTTTGCATTCTATGATTTTTCCATGTATATTACTGTACCCATTACACATCGCAATTTGTAATTTATCTGTGCAGCTTTCCCTTTATCCCTCTGTTAACTTTTAAAATCTAATAAAAATCATTGAAAGAGAAGTTATGAATACCGTATGTTTTTTATAGCCCAAGTAATCTCAAACACATTGAATTATATTGACGTCTGGGTTCTTGGGTGGCAAGTCCATTTTTCAGAAGACATTCTCACATTTTTGGTAAGCATGTTTTGATCAGAGCAGTTTCATGGGGTTGTTATCTCACCGTATAATTAATTGTTTTCCCATTAAAATGTTTTTCAGAAAGTGTTACATGATAGATGTGTATTGTTTTGTAATTATCAACACCCATGATGCCTTCAATAATAAGCATATCAACAATTCCAGATGTTATTTATCCCCCAAACTAGCATTCAACCTCCACCATGCTTGACTGATGGTTGTAGACGTGGTTAGAAGAGTCTTTCAGTGCTTCATTGACATACATTCTGCCATCTGTTTCTCTCAAAGATTTCAATTTTAGACTCAAGAGTCCATAAAACCAACCATATTACATTCAGTATGCAAAATCTACAGAACAGAAATGGGATTTCAGGCTTGTTGCACACTTGGCTAGTAGACCTGTAACTTGTAGACAGCTGTTTAGTAATTGTCAGATATTGTAAATTGTTGGTGTTGCAACGTTTCTGGGATCTGTTCATTTTTAGTAATCCAGTACAGGTCTTGTATTTGTTTCTCCATCTTCCAGCTTTGGTGGGAGTGGTATTAGGTGAGACTTGCTTGGTCTCATCTGTGGGTATTTGGGAGGACTATTTAAACTGGCCTGGTGCTTAGCCCAATGCTGTTTAATTTCAGTCTTTCTCTGAAGTCAGAACTTGGTGCTGGATCTTCTATTTGCTTGAGTCTTCTCGAAGCTAAGCACTGCGGCTACTATCATTTACACCTTGTTTACTTTGGTAATCTCCTATTCTACGTAGGGTCTGCTAGTGGCCTAGGTATGTGTTCAGGTTCGCCCTTCTCAGGGTGGGTTATCTATGTATAGGCTGGTCTCTTCCCATGGTAAAAGGTCTTTAGGGATAGTGTTTTCCTTGTGTCAGGTTATCTTTATTGTTTATTATTGTTTTTGTGCAGTTGCATGAGTATTACTAGGTTACAGATCCAGCGCATCCTGTTTGGATGCGACAGTTGATATTCAATATATCGAAGGCTATTTAATAATCAATACTTCTTAGATGTTCAATTCCCATTGTTCTAGTGCAAAGTTTTCACTTAGAATGTCTTAATATCTATACAGCTGTTTTTCTCACATGGGTAGAAACACCGCTAACTTATTTTTGTACCATGGTCTTGTGTTTATCCTACTTATCATAATGTTCAATGTTTTTCTGATGGAGACAGTTTTACTGGTCTTCAGATTTTCATGGATTCTTACATCACCTTTCCTTAGAGAGTCTGTCTCATTGAGGACATCTCATGTCAATAATATGCCTCCCATGTGGGACCCACCTGCATGAGTCAAATCAGAGAGCTCCTAAGCACAGCCACACATTTCAGATAGCTATCAGTCAAAGGTTTGGTCAATGCACATGGAGTCAATGAGTTGAGGGGAATAAGACTCTGTCAGACTCCTCTGACAACCACTTATCTGCTCTGGAAACAAAAGATGCTTCTTTTCCCTGACATTTGCCCTTATATTAGATAGTCAACTGGTCTGAATTTGTCAGCTTTCCCTGACACTAATATGTATGGGCACCTCTAGAGTGGCTTTCAATCTGGCAGAATTTTCTGTCCATGTATTGCATGTCAACCACTCAGGGTGGATTCACTCGTAGTGTAAAAATCTGCCACCAAATCTGCATGTCTTATATGTGGATGTTGATGTGGATTTAGTTACTTATTTATTGTGGAATTTGGGTGAAATTGCTGAAGACTGTGCCTATGAATTGTAAATAGAGATGAGCGAACGTACTCGGTAAGGCCGTTTTCGCAATCGAGCACCGCGATTTTCGAGTACTTCACTACTCGGGTGAAAAGTACTCGGGGGCGCTGTGGGGCGGGGCGTGGTGTGGTGGAGCGGGGGTAGCAGCGCGGAACAGGTGGGAGCTCTCTCTCTCTCCCTCTCCCCCCACTCCCCTCTGCAACCCCCCGCTCACCCACAGCGCCCCCGAGTACTTTTCACCCGAGTAGTGAAGTACTCGAAAATCGCGGTGCTCGATTGCGAAATCGGCCTCACCGAGTACGTTCGCTCATCTCTAGTTGTAAAGCATGATTGTTCTCAGTAAGAGGAACCAAGTAATCCTGTAGATATGATACCTTTTAATGGTTAACAAAAATAATGATGTTAATGCAAGCTTTTGGACCTCACAGGGTCCTTCATCAGGGCAAAATGGAATGGATCCGAAGAGGCATGCATATATATATATATATATATATATATATATATATATACACACAAACACATACTTATGACAAGGCACAGACATGGTGACATTAATTTGCACTTAAAAGAATACTACAACAGATATACAAACATAGATGTGAAAGTTTTATGGACTCTGAATTAGTATTAAGAGATCATCAGGTCAGCAGTGTTATCTGTGCTATAGATGTCTCATACTTCCCATTCACGCATGAATCCTTTCAAAGAATTTAACTCTGTGGTGAAAGTGTCAAAAGTGGTTATAAATTTGTATTCCCAAATTCTTCTATGACTTTGTGTCTTCCAAGTTTTGTCCATAACTAGAAAGGTGCTCCGCAACAGAGAATTCTGTCTTTCTCTGTTTAATTGCGTGGCAAGGAGACCTCATCCTTCCTTTAAGTTTATGTCCTGTTTCTGGCATAAAATGCTGGAAATGAACAACAACTTTTTGATGTGCTTAGAATGGTAACTGTCCCATCTGAGGTATGTGGGTTGATCAATTGGTTTTTGGTATAGGAATGTCTGTATTGAGTTATTTGAAATTTTCATGTTGGTGTCAAAAAGTTGATTTCTGTATATGAGTAGCTTAATGTCAGGTTTATGGTGTTCATTGTTGGTCCAAATGATTATGATGTCATCAATGAAGCACTGCAAAGAACAGAATCACGAGCATTTCTGAATCAAAATTCACATGTAAGACATTAATTTTGTGTGTATTTGTTTGTGAAGCATTTTTACGCTATGTATGAATCCATTCTTTGATGCACATGAGAAAGTAATTTGAAAGTTAGATAAATCTTGTTTGGATAGATATTTTTGCCAACATGAGTTACTCTTTGAAAGCTTATACAGATTGTCTTCACTTACATTGGACTCTATCTCCATGGGAGCTCACAATCTATATGTTTTTAAGGTGTGGGGAGAACATACAAACTTCATGCAGATGTTGTCCCTTGTCAAACTTCAACCCAGGAGCCCAGAACTGCAAGGAAATAGCACTAACCACTAAGCCACCTTACTGTCCTACTAAGCAACTTCCTGTGGGAACACATTTGCCTGGGAAGAGGCCGATGTACCTCACTGGTTCTAAGACTGTATGGGTGGAAGAGTTAAAATAGCAGAAGGGTGCCCAAAAGTGGAGAAATTAACGGTCCACCAAATCTAAATTACAGATTTATAAAAGTGCAGCTAAAAAAAAGCATTTCCTATATCTTTCACATCTATAAATGTAAATGATTCTTAAGATTTTAAGCTTCCTGTAATTTATCCTTTGAAGAACACTACAGACAGTCAGCCGCGGTCATCTGTTTAATCTCTGACATTGAAAAATCTATATCTTTAATCTACTCAAATGAGACGTGCATTTTTGGCAACCATGTTGTTTGTTGCTCCAGTGCGTCTAATGTAAATAATGATGAACCTTTGCAAGTAATCTTAAACAAAATATATCTTATTTAGATGTGTCTGCAGCTCCTTATGCAGATTTAAGTGTCTGGTTGCTTAAACCTATATACAAACCCTATGTAGTCAGATCATGCGGTCACATTCCCACACAATTGTCCTCCGTTTTACTTTCTGCTGTTTAACAGAAAGCAAGGGGCACATGGAGACGAAAAAATAGAAAATTGATGGCAGAAAAAGACCACCTGGTCCATGTAGTCTGCCCTTCTATTATTTCCCTTTTTATCTCTTTCAGCATAGGTCTATGCTTATTCCAGGCAGTTTACATTAATTTATTGTTAATTTTCCAACCACGTCTGCTGGAGGTTTGTTCCAAGCATCTACTAGTCTTTCAGTAAAATAATATTTCCTGACGTTGCTTCTGATCTTTTCACCAACTAATCTCAGATTGTGCCTCCTTGTTCTAGTGTTAAAGGGGTTGTCCGGCCATAAACATTAGATCTCATTACTTCTGTTTGCCCAATACAATGCACTTTGTAATATACATTGTGCATTGTAAATTAGGCAAACAGAAGTTATTCACTTACCTCTTGGCTGCACCCCCCTGTGTTGCTCCTCCGTTGCCATTGGTTCCGACAAGTCTCTTGTCCTCTTCTTGTCGGGACGACGGGGACGCGCTTCTCCAGCACAACTCTGCGCATGTGCAGAAGAACTTCAGCCGCTGGGAAGCTCAGTCCTGCCTGCAGGGGAGGCGTGGCTGCTGGCTCTTCATCTCCAAGGTAAGAATGAGCGGAGGGGCGGGCTCACGTGGGGGGGGGGGGGGATGGAGGAGGGGGGAGGATGGATGGATGGATGTGTGCAAGTGGTGTCCGGGGACCCAGCTGACAGAAGTCGCGCGCGGGGGGGGGGGGGGGGGGGGGTCGGGGTTGTGCAGTGATGTGTGTGTGCTAGTGTAATGTCAGGAGACCCGGCTGTCAGAAGTCCCGGGGGAAGGGGGGGGGGTGCAGTGATGTGTGTGTGCTAGTGTAATGTCAGGAGACACGGCTGTCAGAAGTGCAGGGGGGTGCAGGGGGTGCGGTCATATAGACTTGTAGTGGTGGAGTGTGCGGTCACATAGACTTGTAGCGGTGGGGTGTGCGGTCACATAGACTTGTAGCGGTGGGGTGTGCGGTCACATAGACTTGTAGCGGTGGGGTGTGCGGTCACATAGACTTGTAGCGGTGGGGTGTGCGGTCACATAGACTTGTCGTGGTGGAGTGTGCGGTCACATAGACTTGTAGCGGTGGGGTGTGCGGTCACATAGACTTGTAGCGGTGGGGTGTGCGGTCACATAGACTTGTAGCGGTGGGGTGTGCGGTCACATAGACTTGTCGTGGTGGAGTGTGCAGTCACATAGACTTGTGGCGGTGGGTTTGTGCGGTCACATAGACTTGTGGCGGTGGGGTGTGCGGTCACATAGACTTGTAGCGGTGGGGTGTGCGGTCACATAGACTTGTCGCGGTGGAGTGTGCGGTCACATAGACTTGTTGTAGTGGGGTGTGCGGTCACATAGACTTGTAGCGGTGGGGTGTGCGGTCACATAGACTTGTCGCGGTGAAGTGTGCGGTCACATAGACTTGTGGTGGGGTGTGCGGTCACATAGACTTGTCGCGGTGGAGTGTGCGGTCACATAGACTTGTAGCGGTGGGGTGTGCGGTCACATAGACTTGTCGCGGTGGGGTGTCCCGTCACATAGATTTGTAGCTGTGAGGGGGTGGTCTGTCACAGTAATTTGTCACGTGGGGTTGGAGGGGGGCTGTGACAGTAATTTGCCGCACTGGGGGGGGGGGGTAGCGTGGGGCTGTCATAGTAATTTTTCACACGGTATAATCCTGCCTGTGCAGGGAGGGGAGGAGGTGAGCTGTGTCTGTTGTGAATGGTGGATCCTGTGTTATCTATATATATAGGTATCACTGTACTTGTAGGGGGGAGGGGCAGGGGGTGCTGTTAGTGTACTTGTGTGTGGGCACTGTAAAGGGGGACTCTGTGGGGGAGGTCACAGGGTGGGCACTGTATAGGGATGCTGTGGATGGGGGGACTGTGGGGGGCATGTGGAGGGGGGCTACTTTGGAGTGCACTGGGGGGGACTCTGGGGGGGTGGCATGTGTAGGGGGAGGTACTGTGGAGGGCACTGTGGGGGGAATACTGGGGGGGCACTGTTGAGGGGGGACTGTGGAGAATGCTGTGGTTGGGGGGAATGAGGGGGGCTACTTTGGAGGGCACTGTAGGGGTGACACTGGGGGGCACTGTGGGGAGGCATGTGTAGGGGGTACTGTAGAGGGCACTGTTTGTGGCACTGTAGGGGGGGACTGTGGGGGATCATTAGGGGGGCACTGTGGGAGAGTACTCTGTGGGGGGGGGGTCATTGTGAGGGGGGGGGGTCGCTGTGGGAGGGGCACTATGAGGGCATGTGTGTGTGGGGAAATGTTTTGTTTTACTTTACTTTAGCAGGGTGGGGGGGCAGTAGGTAGCCTTGCAGTGGGGGGCTGCAGGAGAGTTCTCTCTTGGCTCTCCCCAGCCCCTCTCCATTCACTATACATAGTGCTGTTGTTTACACTCATGGTAGGATTTTATCCTGAACCATGAGTGTATAAAGCAGTCTTCCCTGGCCACACCCCCTCTAATTATAGTATGCAGCAGGGGGCAGGGCCTGGGCAGGGAGAGACTGTAGAGCAGTTCAATAGAGGTGGGCGTGTCGTGGGCGGGGCTAGGACATGAGCTGAGGGAGGCCATGAAATCCTGCCTTTTCATGCCTCTTACTGTTATCGGGAGCGCGCACACAGAAGAGGGAGAGCGCAGAGCATTGTGGGAAGGCAGCACAGAGGCGCCATCTTTGAAAGCTGCAGTGAGGATCAGATTCTAAGGTAAGAAACTGACATTGCAGCTGATCTGCCTGCCTTTTTGAGCCCCTGTATGCTGTGTGTTACTATCCTTACTGAAAGGGAAGCAGCAGCATTATAAAAATTTTTACCCTGTGTGGCCGGACAACCCCTTTAAGTTTCTTCCCTCCAGAACCTCATTTAAATCCTTAACATATATAAAGGTTTCCATTATGTCTTCCCTCTCTCTTTTCTCCTATAATATATATAAAGGTTTCCATCATATTCCTCCTATTCCTTCTCTCCTGTAACATATATAAAGGTTTCTATTATGTCCCCCTCTCCCTTCTCTCCTCCTGTAACATATATAAAGGTTTCCATCATGTCCTTCTCTCCCTTCTATCCTCCTGTAACATATATAAAGGTTTCCACCATGTCCCACCTCTCCCTTCTCTCCTCCTGTAACATATATAAAGATTTCCATCATGTTCCCCCTCTCCTTTCTCTCCTCCTTTAACATATATAAAGGTTTCTGTTATGTCCTCCTCTCCTTTCTCTCCTCCTGTAACATATATAAATGTTTCCATTATGTCTTCCCTCTCTTTTCTTTCCTCCTTTAACATGTATAAAGGCTTCCATTATGTTCCTCCTCTCCCTTCTCTTGTAACATATATAAAGGTTTCCATCATGTGTCTCCTCTCCATGCTTTCCTCCTGTAACATATATAACGGTTTCCATCATGTCCCCCTCTCCCTTCTTTCCTTCTACAACATTCATAAAGGTTTCCATTATGTCGCCCTCTCCCTTCTCACTTTGCCTTTCCACTTTAACCTGCCATTTAGCTACAGTTTATGATTTGTAATTTGTATTACTAAGGATAAATGTATGCATTCATTTTGTTTCCAATTTTGTGTCTTTCTGATCTGTAAAAACCTAAAATAAAAACCTTGCTGACCTGGTGACTGTTGTCTTTAGCCAGAAGTAGTACAGCATGTTCTTTAGTGCAGTATGATAAATTGGTCTAGTCTATACACAGCTATGATTTCTAAAAGTACAGCATTTTAAGAATTCAGCCTCTGGGATAAATTCATTTTCAGAACACTGAATGCCATTCAAGTTCCTGTAAATATCAAGGCCAAACAAGGCAGTGTGTATTTTGCGTTATGAGGCGGGAAATGAAAGAATATTGTATCAAAAGGCAAATAAATGAATTTCATATTGGAATAATGAAATCTGTAAATTAACGGCAGATAATAAAATCTTTTGTTATTTCTCCTTGCAGTTGTCATTGATTTACATAAAACACTTTCCAATACTTTTTCTCTGCAACTTTGAAGGCGATGAACTTTCATTAGATCATCATGATATTGTTCATTAGTGCGGCAATAACTAGATTAAAACAAAGTTGTACACCACACAAATACATTCGTCCTCATATATCAAATTATTTAAAGGAACACAACAGGGCCTGAAGGGGGCGATATAGAGAGGAAGGATTCAAAGAACACCAATGAAGGAATTAGCATGTCATGTGCCGCTCCCTTGGATCCTGCACTAACACGATAGGGCAGATTCACAAATAATGGTGAATTAATCAATACCAAATTATACAGTGTGAAAACAGAAATCACTGTATGTAAAATGGCAAAAACAGACATTGCAGGAGTTAGGGCCCATTTACATGCAACAATTATCACTCAAAGTTTGTTTAAATGATAGCATATCAGCAATAATCATTAGGTGTAAACGCTGCCATCGTTCACTCTTCGGCTGAACGATGATTTTAAGGTGAGCTCCCTGGAGTAATCCAAATCGTTTCTGTATGCATTGCAGACGTACAGGACATGCCTCCATGGAATGTGCAAGTTTGAAAGGTCGTCCCCTAGGTCCATGGACCGCCACCCGGGTGGAAAGAAAGGAGGTCCTGCTCAGAATAAGCAATAGAGGATGTCCAAATAAGTTGGTCACTGCCCTGAAATCCTGATAACCATAGAAGGCGCACCCATTTCAGCACTCTTAGACACCAGTTCTCAAGTGACTACGATACAGAAGGCACTCTTCGAGTGATACTGGGACCCCGCGGTTCTTGTGCATATATTTCACTATATGTCTATAGCATTCTATATCTATCTATCTATATCTATATATCTATATACATAAAGCTGAAAGCCCTCACTGACTCACTGACTGACTCACTGACTGACTCGCCAAAAGTTCTCCAACTTCCCGATGTCGTAGAAACATGAAATTTGGCGCAAGCATAGATTATCTCCAAAATAGGAAAAGAAATTGGGTCCCAACTCGATTACTCAATTCTAGCGCAAAAGAATTGGCGTCGAAATTTAACGTACATAATCTAAATCACTCACTTCCCAATGTCATAGAAACGGGAAATTTGGCACGAGCATTGATTATGTTATAAATAGGAAAAGTTAATAGGTCCCAACTTGATTGTTCAATTCTATGCGCAAAAGAATTAGCGTCCAAATTTTACGTACGGAATCTAATTTTCTCACTTTCTGGTGTCATAGAAACATGACATTTGGCACGAGCATTGATTATGTCATAAATAGGAAAAGTTAATAGGTCCCAACTCCATTATTCAATTCTAGCACAGAAGAATTGGCGTCGAAATTTTACGTGCGGAATGTAATTTCTTTACTTTCCAGTGTCATAGAAACAGGAAATTTGGCACAAGCATTGATTATGTCATAAATAGTAAAAGCTAATGGGTCCCAACTCCATTATTCAATTTTATGCGCAAAAGAATTAGCGTCCAAATTTTACGTACGAAATCTAATTTTCTCACATTCCGGTGTCATAGAAACGGGAAATTTGGCACGAGCATTGATTATGTCATAAATAGGAAAAGATAATGGGTCCCAACTCCATTATTCAATTCTTTGCGCAAAAGAATTAGCGTCCAGATTTTACGTGCGGAATGTAATTTTCTCACTTGCCGGTGTCATAGAAATGGGAAATTTGGCATGAGCATTGATTATGTCATAAATAGGAAAAGCGAATGGGTCCCAACTTGATTATTCAATTCTATGCGCAAAAGAATTGGCGTCAAAATTTTACGTGCGGAATGTAATTTTCTCACTTTCCGGTGTCATAGAAACGGGAAAATTGGCACGAGCATTGATTATGTCATAAATAGGAAACGCTAATGGATCCCAACTCCATTATTCAATTCTATGCGCAAAAGAATTAGCGTCCAAATTTTACATGCGGAATGTAATTTTCTCACTTTCCGGTGTCATAGAAACGGGAAATTTGGCACGAGCATTGATTATGTCATAAATAGGAAAAGTTAATAGGTCCCAACTCCATTATTCAATTCTATGCGCAAAAGAATTAGCGTCCAAATTTTACGTACGGAATCTAATTTTCTCACTTTCCGGTGTCATAGAAACGGGAAATTTGGCACGAGCATTGATTATGTCATAAATAGGAAAAGCTAATGGGTCCCAACTCCATTATTCAATTCTATGCGCAAAAGAATTAGCGTCCAAATTTTACGTACATAATCCAAATCTCTCACTTCCCAATGTCATAGAAACATGAAATTTGGCACAAGCATTGATTATGTCATAAATATGAAAAGTTAATAGGTCCCAACTCGATTATTCAATTCTAAGCGCAAAAGAATTAGTGTCCAAATTTTATGTACGTAATCTAATTCTCTCACTTCCTGATGTCATTTTATATGAAGGAAACGTCGCATGGTTACCTCCACGTGGTGTTTCCTGGGTAACGCAGAGAACTATGCAAAATGGTGAACATATGTTTTTCCTCAGTATCTCTAAAGTAACCATGACTTCATAAGATTTTCCGTGTGAACACCAGATAAACACCAGTACCAAATTAACTCGGGCGAAGCGGGGTATATCAGCTAGTATATATATATATATATATATATATATATATATATATACACTGTGATTGGTTGCTATGGGCAACACAGACACATTTTCTTTTAGGCAGAGTCATATTCTCTTAAGAGACAATCATTTTTACATTTTGAGCAATCTCAGAAAGCTTTGTATATGTATTCAACTCACCTGACGGTAATTTCCACTGATTTGTATGCATGCTGCTGGCATACACATGTATATCTTCATGCAAAGACAGTGTCTTTGTGTCTCAGAACTTAATACATAAACCGCATTTGATTTAGTAAGGCATTCATCATCAAATAAGCTTTTTTTCTATGTATATTAATGCATATTTGTCAATGATATAATCTGTAATTTCCAGAGCCATTGCTATATGTAAGTCTATCAAAGACAACGCTGTCTGAGAGAAATATACAGCACTGCATTGCTTGAAATGATTACTAAACTTCATTTGCATTTTAAATAGTTTTCCTTTTCAATCAATACATGAATACATTGGTGGAAGAAGGAATCATATCAACATGCTATAAGAAAGGATGCCAGAAATATAGACTGGTCACAGTCAAATGATTCCACACAAATATAGATTATCGGTAGTTTGTCATTATCTATATTTTGTTATTGAATGCAACTGATGGTATCACATCTGTTACTTATGGTTCTTCTGTATTACTATAAGTAAAGTGAAAGGGGTTGTCTGGGACTTTTAGTATTAGTATCTATCCACAGGAGATTGGTGGGGGTCCATTGCTCAGGATTAGAGATGACTGAGCACGCTCAGATAAGTCAGTTACTCGAGCGAGCCTCTCTCTTCTCGAGTAACAGCTTTCTTGTACGAGCGTGCTCGGGGGGCGGCGGGGGATAGTGGGGGAGAGAGTGAGCTCTCTCTCTCACTACCCCCCGCTCTCCCCTGCTACCCCCCCCCCCCCCCCCCCCGAGCACACTCGGACAAGAATGCAGTTACTCGAAAAGAGTGAGGCTTGCTCAAGTAACTGACTTATCCGAGTGTGCTTGCTCATCTCTACTCAGGATCCCTGCTGTTTGCTGAGCCCCTATCAGTTCTGAAATCTGGAAGTAGATAGTGCTGTCAACATTGCAGCAACCTGGTTTAGTACTGCTGGCACAGCTTCCATTGAATTCAATGGGAGCTGTGCTTGCAGTACCAATCCAGGCAGCTGCAATGCAGAGAGTACTATCTGCTTCCAGCGTGGTCCACACTAGCGGTGGGCCTGGCTAACAGTTGATCGGTGGAGATCCTGAACAGTGGACCTCTACTGACCTACTATTGATGTCCTATCCTGTGGATAGATTACCAACACTAAAAGTCCCAGACAACCCCTTTAACTTTAGTGGACTATCATAGTGCATTAAAGTTACTGTAAGGTTAGGTTCACACGGGGTAGATTTCCAGTGGCATCCCAATAGTTTGGCCGCACTGAAAAACCGCGGGAATTTTGCAGTGGGTTATGGAGTGGTTCAGCCACCGGCATTCCGCTGCAGCTTTCTCTCCCGCTAGAAAGGAGCGGCAAAAAAAGACATGCTGCATATTCTAAATCCGCGCCGCAACACCAATTCCGCTCGGCTTTGCCGCAATGGATTGGCTGCCCCGTGTGGAAGAGATTTTTGCAAATTCTTAGCCACATGGCTGGCTAACCTGGGATTAGCATCCGCAGGCGGCTTTGCTGCAGCGAATTTCCGCAGGTAAATTCCACGGCAAATCCACCCCATGTGAACCTAGCCTAACTGACAAGAATCATAGAATGGTAGAGTTGGAAGGGACCTCCAGGGCCATCGGGTCCAACCCCCTGCTCAGTGCAGGATTCACTAAAACACCTCAGACAGATATTTGCCCAGCCTTTGTTTGAACACTTCCATTGTAGGAGAACTCACCTCCTCCCCTGGTAAGCTGTTCTACTCATTGATCACCCTCAGGCCTTAGTCACACGGGAGTTTTTTCCCGCGATTTGCGGATCGCATGACGGATGCGCATCCGCAAATCGCGTGACCGGGGCCGAAAAATCGCCCAAAAATACTGCTCCTAGCCGCGTTTCAATAGAAACAGGCGGAGCTGTCCAGCGCATTGAATTCAGTGGAGCCGTCAATACAGCCAGCTCCATTGAAAGCAATGCGCTGCGGGCGATCGCGGGATGAATTTTCGGGAAGGGTTTAAATATATAAGCCCTTCCCTGCAATTCATCCAGAAATGTGTAAAAATAAAAAAAATATATATACTCACCCGGTCCCGGCAGACGGAGTTCAGCCGCGGCCGGCGGCAGTTCTCTGAACTGCTCTCTGTAGTATTCAGCAGACGGGGATTTAAAATCCCCCCTGCTGAATGAGCTGCCTCTGATTGGTCACAGCCTGACCAATCAGAGGCAGCTCTCACTGACACCCATTCATGAATTCATGAATGACAGCTGAGAGCTGCCTCTGATTGGTCAGGCTGAACTCCGTCTGCCGGGACCGGGTGAGTATATATATATTTTTTATTTTTACACATTTCTGGATGAATTGCAGGGAAGGGCTTATATATTTAAGCCCTTCCCGAAATTCATCCCGCGATCGCCGGCAGCCCATTGCTTTCAATGGAGCCGGCTGTATTGCCGGCTCCATTGAATTCAATGGGCAAACATCGTTCTTCTCTGCCACAGCTGTTATAGCTGTGGCAGAGAAGAATGATGTGTCTAGTATATGCTCTCAATGGGGTCGGCGCTGCTGCCGCCAGCCCCATTGAGCGCATATAGAGAAGAGAACAGGAATCGCAGATCGCAGATAGGTGCGATCTGCGATTTCTGTTCTATAATTTATCGGATGAGCGCATAAAAAGCGCCCATGTGTCCGATACCATTGCAAAGCAATGGTTCTATAAAATCGCCAGACGCATGCGCAAATCGTGTGAAAAAACGCCCGTCTGACTAAGGCCTCACCGTCAGAAAGTTTTTTCTAATATCTAATTTGTGTCTCCTCCTTTCAGTTTCATCCCATTGCTTCTGGTCTTTCCTTGTGCAAATGAGAATAAGGCTGATCCCTCTGCACTGTGACAGCCCTTCAGATATTTGTAGAACGCTATTAAGTCTTCTCTCAGCCTTCTTTTTACAAGCTAAACATCCCCAGATCCTTTAACTGTTCCTCATAGGACATAATTTGCAGTCCGCTCACTATCTTGGTAACTCCTCTCTGAACTTGCTCCAGTTTGTCTTTTTTAAAGTGGGGTGCCCAGAACTGGACACAGTATTCCAAATGAGGTCTGACTAAGGAAGAGTAGGGGGGGATAATTACCTCACGTGATCTAGGCTCTATGCTTCTCCTAATACATCCCAGAATTTGTGTTTGCTGCTGCATCACATTGTTGACCCGTGTTCAGTCTATCATCTATTAGTATACCCAAGTTTTTTTTCACATGTCCTGCTGCTTATCCCAATTCCTCCCATTCTGTATGTGCTTTTTTCATTTTCCTTGCCCAGATGTAGGATTTTGCATTTCTCCTTGTTAAATACCATTCTGTTAGTCGCCGCCCACTGTTCAAATTTTTCTAGATCTTTTTGAATACTCTCCCTCTCTTCCTTAGTGTTAGCTATCCCTCCTAGCTAATTCAGTTCTACTACATTTGTATGCAATTAATTGGTGTCTTGTATTGTCCTAAAAAATATATGACTTTTATACATCATTGTCAAAGGAAAAAATAATTCTTCTTGTCTTTAAAGGGACTGTCATGGATTGTAGAAAAACAATCCCAATCTTGCCAGGGGTCAGATATTGCATCCCCTTTCAAATGCAATACCAGATACAACCTGTGGAATAAAAAGTGGCGCTGTTTTTGGAAAGAAAAAGCAGTCCCATGTTGTCTGCTCCTAGATGACCACTTTAGGGCCCAGTCAGACAGGCTTTTTTTTGCTGTGCATGTTATTTGTGTTTGCGATTCGCATCTATATAGAACCAATGGTTTTCAATGGTAGCGGTCACATGTTCAATTTTTACATGCGCATAAAATTCGCACCTATAAAAGATAGAACATATGCGTGTCAATAGCAAGGTCATACGTTTTTTTTACGTGCGAAGTGCAAATTTTTTTAATGTGTGAATAAAAGCATGTGAAAAACGCCCATTTGACTGAGCCCTAACAGTGAATTTTTGCACTTGGTGTTTATTTTTAATCAACAATAAATTTTATTAGATAAAGCAGTCTGATTACATTAAGAGTTGAATACTATGAATTGTATTCATATTATCATCAGAGAGTAATAAAGATCCTCATATAAAGCATGTGCTGAACAGATACATCCAAGCATACAGTGAATGTGAAACCTGCATTGTGTACACCGGAAAAAAAACTACACAATATCTCAGCGAATTAATAAACCATAAGACTTGAGACAGCAGGTATCTCGTCCTGCAGAACTACGGAGAAGAGAACTTTTACAACACGTATTACCAAGGAAAATAACAGAAAAATAAACCTTATGTAAGTTGTTGTGTATATCAGATATTTAGTCTAGTCTGTAGAGGCTACATCACTAAAGCATAAACTTGGAGCGGGCAAAGAGCAAAAAAGAATAGAGCCCAGGTTCCAGGTATAATGTATGTGAAGTTGGACTAAGTGTGTTGGCTATGTAATCAAACACAACAAACCCAAATTAAATGTCCAAGACAGGACTGCAGAAATGTAAAGTTTATTGAGGTTACAAATATAATAAAAACATTTAAAAAACAGAACATAAAGGAAATGCAGCATCAATACAAGGGATATACATCACCTCAAGTCACACATGTAAGACGTTCCCAATCATGCTTGTATGCTTGTATAAATCTACAATAGGCCCAACCCATCTCAATGTCATGCATATATTAAAGTGTTACCACGTAATCGAGGACCTGGAAATTCCTGCACCCCGATACACACGTTTTGCCCTGAGCTTCGTCCGTGTAATCAAACATGCAGGCATCTATCATGTAATCTATTAAATCTTTGTCTTTTTAAAGGGGTCGTCTCATGAAAAATATTTGTTTTTAGCTACATAAAGCCCATAATTCTAAACATTTTTTGTATTTACACTGTATCCCTAGATATTCCAAAACTAACGTCAGAATAGCGCCATCTGCTGTTTCTTTCTGCATTCCATCCACCTCAGTAAATGTTCAAAGGTGGTCACACCTACTCAGTGTTGTACATGGTCACACATGCTCAGTCTTACACATGGTCACACATGCTCAGTGTTACTTTTCACTCTTCCACAGAGTATGTGGAGGGCTCCCTGGTGTGCTGAGTTGGGCTTCTGAAGCTGCAGCATCTTTACTTATCAGAAAACCAATTGTATTTCAGTAATGCTGCCCATTCTATTTTCAGTTTCAATTGTAAGGGGATACCGTAAAGGGTTAAGTGGTTGCTATGGTGATTGACTATGAGTTGGGCCAGAAATTTTGTCAAATTATTGCATGAACCAAAATTTATGGCAAAACTGCAGAATAGAAGCACTATGCAGGCCCAAAAAACACTGGAAGATTAGCTGGCATTAAAAAGGAATTTCTGCTGCGCCACAGGCAGAAGTGCATTAGGGTGTCTCAAAAAACTCAACTTTCAACTGCAAAGCAAGACACCTTCTTATTTTCTTTCCTTTTGACAAACCTTTATTTGGGGCAGAGTTTCAGTTTCGTATATAAATAAGAAGGCTGTGCTCAAAGACCCTGAATTTTTTAGACTTTCACCAAAAATTGTGTTAAGTCTTACCGACACTGGATTGGAGCCACAGGTATAGTAGCCATGCTGGTCACTGGAGAATAGTCAAGATAGCTGGGAGTCGTTATCGGGAAATCTTGGTAAGCAGTACAATAGACTAAAAGCGTAGTCAATTGGAAGCCAGAGGTCAGCAGCAGCAGGTATTAGTATGCAGTGCAATGAGATGAGATGGAAATGTAGTCAAATGAAAGCCAGAGGTCAGCAGCAGGAGGTATCGATACAATTGCAGATGAGCAGGAGGAAGAGGAGCTTGATCAAGCACTGGTGGAGCAGAATAATCACATGCTGGATCGGAGGCATGGTCAGGCTTTTATAAGAAGTCCTAATTAGAAGCGGGGTGGAGCCATAACAGGGAGACAGGAAGTGGATTTAGCAGGTGCAAAGAAACATAGAACAAAGCTGGGTTTCAGCAAGGAACTGTCCAAATCCTGGATTGCCCGGGGAAGAGAGCTGCCATCTGGTACGCAAAAGGTCCTAGGTTCGACTCCTGACAAACTGTTGTCTTTTCAGGCATGTCTTTTATTATGCATATTTACTTATTATGCCATCACCTGTAGGTTATATATATTTATTTTATTTCAGGAATTCATCCATTCAGTATGGCATTAACACGCCAAAGTAGGGAGACCTACGTACCTTATAGATTTTCATAATATACGTCATAATATACATCAGTTTTGAGCACCATCTTGCAGTTGGAATTTAAAGCTAAAACTTTGCCCTAAGATTCCTATTAGCAGATGTAACAAATTAGGAAGGTGTCTTGCTGTATAGTTGCCTCTTTATTTTTTTGCCGTATCTCTATGCTTCCCCCCAAAGTGCATGGAGTGTAACTGTCAGGCAGAAGTGATGCTGGAAAGACGTTCAGTGCAGCAACAGTCATTGGGTGCCAGACATAGTGGGACACACCACCAAAAGTACAGGGGCACAGTATCTGGGTGGTGGAGTGAAAGCGTGAAGGTCGGCATAGAGGATAGAAGCTGCAAGCGTTTCCACAGTAGGCTACTGGGGGAACTCTGATTCTCTCTAGATGGAAAACATGAATGATGTTTGCTGTAGAAAATAACAAGGGCTATGGTAGAGATGGAAACAAGCATGCAAGGAACTAGATGAAATACAATAGCAATCATTCAGGAGATAGATGTCACAACACCCCAGAATGTCCTTAACACTAAACAGACTTGTCTGACAGTAGATGAGGACAGAAGTTGCTGACTTGACCAGGAGCGCAATCAGACTAGAAGTATAACCGGCGTCCTCCATGAGGAGGAGCCAGAACAAATGTGTACAGACAGGCACTGATTGGCTGGCTGAGCGTCAGGCCGCCAAGCTGACTAATGCACCCACACACTCGCAGAGAAGTGTTCATGTTGGTACTCAGCACCGAAATGACACTGAGCATGTGCCAACTAATGGAATGATGCCCCAACAGTCCCGTTCTGACACAAGCCATGACAGTTATTAGAGAAAAGGGTCTATTGCTTTCAGAAACTACCCCTATCTTGCCTATAATTAGATATATTTTAGTAGAGGATATGTTTTATGAGATTCACAGAATAGCATGTGAGCCTAAGTGTACTAGTAAATATAGAACAGTATTTCTAGCTGTATTTTCCCAGAAGGCCATGTGCAGGGTTGTACTCACATTAATGGATCCCATTTAATTAGGAATTCACCTGTCCTCACTATTGTATTGATCTAAGATGACATTTTCCAAGAGTCAAATCACTAAGATCTCTTTGACTTCTTCTGCATATACACAGATAACATAATTGTAAGAATTTGCTTGCTAGTCAGTCTTTTTTTTTCTTTCTCTCTAATCAATAGACCTCACCATAGTTCTAATTTAGAAACCGGATTATCTTTTCTGGACAATGAAGAATCAATTTATTGCATTATATCCAAGACGCAGCATCCAAGTCAGTTATTACAAGAGGTCCACAGTAAAGGTTGATGCCCGGTCACCAAAATAGTAAACCATTGTTTTCTTGTAACTGTATACTGCTGAGTTTATGCTTATACTATTTAATAAGTGTGATAGAGTCATAGAATAACACACAGTGTGCTTTTTTTGTTGTTGTTTAATTACATTGTACGTTTATATGGGATAGGGTGGTTTCACATCGGCGTTGGAACCTCCAGTCGGAGGTTCTGTTGTAGAGCCAGCACAAAATATTATACGAAAAAGGCCTGCAGGCAGAACTTTGTGCTCTGCCAAAAAGCCAGGCAGCTGAGTGAAAAGCAAATGGACCCTATTAAGTCAATGGTCCATTCGGCACTATTTGGTTCAGACGGAGACATTCGGCAAAGGGGTTCCCCTATCCTGCTCCTCAGACGGAACAGGAAACTGGACCTCCTGCTGCAGATTCAAAATCACCCTTTGGCCTCATGTCCATGGGTGATTGTATTCTGCATTTGGGAGCCTGCAGCGGAAACCTATCATGACCGCGGCCGAGGACCATGCTTACCCGTCTGGGTCTTCTGCGTGCCTGTCCGGCAGGGCACCAATGCACATATGCAAGTAGAGTTTTTTTATAACTCCTGCTTGCTGCGGAATCTGCGGCCTGTCCGCAATTCAATTGCGGCCTAGTAGCAGATCGAATGGCTTCCATTGACTTTAATGGAAGCCATCCGTGCTGGAACCGCACTGAAGTGGAGCAAAACAAATCTGCATGCTTTAATTCATGTGTGGATGCCCATGCTTCCCTATGGGCGGCTTGATTTGCGGATCTTCCGAGCAGGTGACCCGCGCGGATTCCGCAAATCAGATCCGTCTATGGACATTGGACCTTAGGACTCTACTATTACATCCTGTTATTATCATAATTGTAAATGCTTTTTTTCTCTATTGACAAACATACTTCAGGACATTGAGCTAGCAGAATGCTAGGCTTGCCATATACCCCCTGCATGAAAGTGGATTGCAAACAGCAGGCAACAGAAGCACGAGGAAGACCACCTGAAAAGCATTCACAAGAATAGCATGGAGACCTAAATGTACTAATGAATATAGAACACTACAGTATATCTAGCTGTATTTTACAGACATGAGAACAGGGAACCTAAAGACATGAAATGGTGCAAACAGCAGGTAGGGTAAGTTACTTGTTGAAAACTCAGGCACACTTTAAACTTGTGGGAAATGATAACAGTCACATGGTGATTATTAATGTTAGAAACCCCATATTGTAAAACATTTGGCAAATAAGTATTTTTGAATCTCATTTTTACTTTTAGCGACAATTTGTCCTTTACTTAAGCATTGCTTTACGCTTTACACCTGTTTAGTAGCCATTAGAGATGAGCGAACGTATTCGTCCGAGCTTGATATTCGTGCGAATATTAGGGTGTTCGGGATGTTCGTTATTCGTAACGAACACCATGCGGTGTTCCGGTTACTTTCACTTCCTTCCCTGAGACGTTAGCGCGCTTTTCTGGCCAATTGAAAGACAGGGAAGGCATTACAACTTCCCCCTGTGACGTTCAAGCCCTATACCACTGCCCTGCTGTGATTGGCTGGGAAGATCAGATGTCACCCGAATATAAAAGTCGGCCCCTCCCGCGGCTCGCCTCAGATGCCGTGTGAGTTAGATGAGGGACAGTGCTGCTGGTACCGGAGCTGCTGTAGGGAGAGAAATAGCAGTTAGTGTAGGCTTCAAGAACCCCAAAGGTCCTTATTAGGGCCAGTAATACCTGTGTGTTGGCTGCTGTTAGCAGTGCCTTTTTTTTTTTTCTGCAGAGCGTTGCACCCGGCATTAGGGACAGAAGTGTTGGATAGGCAGGGAGAGTGTTAGGAGTGAGTGTAGCCTTCAAGAACCTCAACAGTCCTTTCTAGGGCCATATTTAACCGTGTGCAGTACTATGCTGGCTGCTGTTAGCTGTGCTGCATATTTTTTTTTCCTCAAAATCGCCTCTGCAGAGCATTGCACCCTCCATTGATACTACAGGGAAAGAATTGTGTAGGCAGGGCCACAACACAGTTATTATTCATTGAATATACGCAGTGGGTCCTTTTGGTGTAAAAAAAGGGAAACGAAATCTATTTGTCCTGCCTCTGTCCGTCCTAAGGGCTGTGGACACGTGTGAGCTGCGTGTACAACGTTAAAAAATCAGACGCACCCAGCTACGGTTTACTGCTGGCTTCGCCATTTGCTTTCCTTAATTGGGAAAAAAATACCTGCTCTGCCAGAGTTAATAACTCTGCTACCCTCAAGTTCTGTGACACATTAGCAGGGACACAGCACAGTTATTAAACTTAGATAATTCATTCAATAGAGGCAGTGGGGCCTTTCGTTTTCAAAAAAGGGAAAAAATTATATTTGGCCTGCAGTCTTGCGCCAATTTATTTCCTGCCTGTGAAATCAAATCACTAGTAATACAGCATGCTGAGGGGTAGGGGTAGGCCTAGAGGACGTGGACGCGGCCGAGGACGCGGAGGGCCAAGTCAGGGTGTGGGCACAGGCCGAGCTCCTGATCCAGGTGTGTTGCAGCCGACTGCTGCGCGATTAGGAGAGAGGCACGTTTCTGGCGTCCCCACATTCATCGCCCAATTAATGGGTCCACGCGGGAGACGGTTATTAGAAAATGAGCAGTGTGAGCAGGTCCTGTCCTGGATGGCAGAAAGTGCTTCGAGCAACCTATCGTCAACCCGCAGTTCTGCGCCGTCCACTGCTGCAAATCCGAATCCTCTGTCTGCTGCTCCTCCTTCCTCCCAGCCTCCTCACTCCACTACAATGACACCTGCTCAGGAGCGGGAACACTCCCAGGAACTGTTCTCGAGCCCCTGCTTAGATTGGGCAGGAGTGGTTCCTCTCCCACCAGAGGAGTTTATCGTCACTGATGCCCAACCATTCGAAAGTTCCCGGGGTCCGGGGGAAGAGGCTGGGGACTTCCGCCAACTGTCTCAAGAACTTTCTGTGTGTGAGAAGGACGATGACGATGAGACACAGTTGTCTTGCAGTGAGGTAGTAGTAAGGGCAGTAAGTCCGAGGGAGCAGCGCACAGAGGATTCGGAGGAAGAGCAGCAGGACGATGAGGTGACTGACCCCACCTGGTGTGCAACGCCTACACAGGACAGGTCTTCAGAGGGGGAGGCACGGGCAGCAGCAGGGCAGGTTGCAAGAGGCAGTGCGGTGGCCAGGGGTAGAGGCAGGGCCAGACCGAATAATCCACCAACTGTTTCCCAAAGCGCACCCTCGCGCCATGCCACCCTGCAGAGGCCGAGGTGCTCTAAGGTCTGGCAGTTTTTCACAGAGACGCCTGACGACCGACGAACAGTGGTGTGCAACCTTTGTCGCGCAAAGCTCAGCCGGGGAGCCAACACCAACAGCCTCACCACCACCAGCATGCGCAGACATATGATGGCCAAGCACCCCACAAGGTGGGACGAAGGCCGTTCACCGCCTCCGGTTTGCACCCCTGCCTCTCCCCCTGTGCCCCAACCTGCCACTGAGATGCAACCCCCCTCTCAGGACACGGGCACTACCGCCTCATGGCCTGCACCCACACCCTCACCTCCGCTGTCCTCGGCCCCATCCACCAGTGTAGTTCAGCGCACCGTCCAGCCGTGGCTTGCGCAACTGTTGGAGCGCAAGCGCAAGTACGCCGCCACGCACCCGCACGCTCAAACGTTAACCGTCCGCATAGCAAAATTCATCAGCCTTGAGATGCTGCCGTATAGGGTTGTGGAAACGGAGTCCTTCAAAAGTATCATGGAGGCGGCGGCCCCGCGCTACTCAGTTCCCAGTCGCCACAACTTTTCCCGATGTGGCGTCCCAGCCCTGCACGACCACGTCTCCCGCAACATTGTACGCGCCCTCACCAACGCGGTTACTGCCACGGTCCACTTAACAACGGACACATGGACAAGCACAGGCGGGCAGGGCCACTACATCTCCCTGACGGCACATTGGGTGAATTTAGTGGAGGCTGGAACAGAGTCAGAGCCTGGGACCGCTCACGTCCTACTCACCCCCAGAATTGCGGGCCCCAGCTCGGTGGTGGTATCTGCGGAGGTGTATGCTTCCTCCACTAAAGCACCCTCCTCCTCCTCCGCAACCTCTGTCTCGCAATCAAGATGTGTTAGCAGCAGCATGTCGCCAGCAGTCGGTGTCGCGCGGTGTGGCAGCACAGCGGTGGGCAAGCGTCAGCAGGCCGTGCTGAAACTACTCAGCTTAGGAGATAAGAGGCACACGGCCCACGAACTGCTGCAGGGTCTGACACAGCAGACCGACCGCTGGCTTGCGCCTCTGAGCCTCCAACCGGGCATGGTCGTGTGTGACAACGGCCGTAACCTGGTGGCGGCTCTGCAGCTCGGCAGCCTCACGCACGTGCCATGCCTGGCCCACATCTTTAATTTGGTGGTTCAGCGCTTTCTGAAAAGCTACCCACGCTTGTCAGACCTGCTCGTAAAGGCGCGCCGGCTCTGCGCACATTTCCGCAAGTCCCACACGGACGCTGCCACCCTGCGCACCCTGCAACATCGCTTTAAGCTGCCAGTGCACCGACTGCTGTGCGACGTGCCCACACGGTGGAACTCTACGCTCCACATGTTGGCCAGGCTCTATGAACAGCGTAGAGCTATAGTCGAATTCCAACTCCAACATGGGCGGCGCAGTGGGAGTCAGCCTCCTCAATTCTTTTCAGAAGAGTGGGCCTGGTTGGCAGACATCTGCCATGTCCTTGGTAATTTTGAGGAGTCTACCCAGGTGGTGAGCGGCGATGCTGCAATCATTAGCGTCACCATTCCTCTGCTATGCATCTTGAGAAATTCCCTGCAAAGCATAAAGGCAGCTGCTTTGCGCTCGGAAACGGGGGCGGTGGAAGACAGTATGTCGCTGGATAGTCAGAGCACCCTCCTGTCTATTTCTCAGCGCATACAGGAGGAGGAGGAGGAGCATGAGGAGGATGAGGAGGAGGGGGAAGAGACAGCTTGGCCCGCTGCTGACGGTACACCGGCTGATTGCCTGTCATCCTTTCAGCGTGTATGGCCTGAGGAGGAGGAAGAGGAGGAGGAGGAGGAGGATCCTGAAAGTGATCTTCCTAGTGAAGACAGCCATGTGTTGCGTACAGGTACCCTGGCACACATGGCTGACTTCATGTTAGGATGCCTTTCTCGTGACCCTCGCGTTGCACGCATTCTGGCCACAACGGATTACTGGGTGTACACACTGCTCGACCCACGCTATAAGGAGAACCTGCCCACTCTCATTCCCGAAGAGGAAAGGGGTTCGAGAGTGTTGCTATACCACAGGACCCTTGCGGACAAGCTGATGGTAAAATTCCCAGCCGACAGCACTAGTGGCAGAAGGCGCAGTACCGAGGGCAAGGTAGCAGGGGAGGTGCGGAGATCGAGCAGCATGTACATCCCAGGTAGTGCAACAGTCTTTAAGGGCCTGGACAGCTTTATGGCTCCCCACCAAGACTGTGTCACCGCTCCCCAGTCAAGGCTGAGTCGGCGGGAGCACTGTAAAAGGATGACCGTCCTCCGTGACGCCTCTGCCACCTACAACTACTGGGTGTCGAAGCTGGACACGTGGCCTGAACTCGCGCTGTATGCCCTGGAGGTGCTTGCTTGTCCTGCGGCTAGCGTCTTGTCGGAGAGGGTGTTTAGTGCGGCTGGGGGAATCATCACAGATAAGCGTAGCCGCTTGTCAACCGACAGTGCCGACAGGCTAACACTCATCAAGATGAACAAAGCCTGGATTTCGCCAGACTTCTCTTCTCCACCAGCGGACAGCAAGGATACGTAAGCAATACGTGGGCTGCACCCGCGGATGGAAGCTACGTTCTCTCTCACCATCCAAAACGGGGACATTTCTGCTTCATCAATCTGTGTCTAATATTCCTCCTCCTCCTCCTGCTCCTCCTCCTGAAACCTCACGTAATCACGCTGAACGGGCAATTTTTCTTAGGGCCACAAGGCTCACTCAAATAATTTTTCTGAACAATTTTTAAAAGTTTCAATGCGCTTAAAAGCGTTGGAACTTTAACTTGAACCAATTTTTCGTTACACTGGGCTGCCTCCAGGCCTAGTTACCACTTAAGCCACATTAACCAAAGCGATTAATGGGTTTCACCTGCCCTCTTGGCTGGCCATGGCCAATTTTTGGGATGTACATTAGTACTGTTGATACAGCAATTTTTGTGGGCCCTCGCCTACAGTGTAATCAAATGAATTTTTAGCCCACCTGCATTACAGCTGACGTTACCTCAGCTGTGTTGGGCAATGCAATGGGATATTTCTATGTACCGCCGGTGGCTTCCTGGCACCCACCCATGCTGTAGGTGCACACGGAGTTTTTACTACATCTGTACACTTGAAAAGAACCCCAGTCTGACTGGGGCATGCAGTGTGGGCCGAAGCCCACCTGCATTAAGCACGACATTACTACCTCAGCTGTGTTGGGCAATGCAATGGGATATTTTTGTGTACCGCCGGTGGGTTCCAGGGAGCCACCCATGCTGTAGGTGCACACAGAGTTTTTACTACATCTGTACACTTGAAAAGAACCCCAGTCTGACTGGGGCATGCAGTGTGGACCGAAGCCCACCTGCATTAAGCACGACATTACTACCTCAGCTGTGTTGGGCAATGCAATGGGATATTTCTATGTACCGCCGGTGGCTTCCTAGCACCCACCCATGCTGTAGGTGCACACAGAGTTTTTACTACATCTGTACACTTGAAAAGAACCCCAGTCAGACTGGGGCATGCAGTGTGGGCCGAAGCCCACCTGCATTAAGCACGACATTACTACCTCAGCTGTGTTGGGCAATGCAATGGGATATTTTTGTGTACCGCCGGTGGGTTCCAGGGAGCCACCCATGCTGTGGGTCCACAGGGACTTCACAATAGGGAGTTGTACCTGCCTGTGTCTATGAATTAAAAACCGCGGTCTGACTGGGGCATGCAGACACCTTGACAGAATGAATAGTGTGTGGCACATAGGTTCCCCATTGCTATGCCCACGTGTGCAGCTCCTGATGGCGGTGGCACAGGATTCTATTTCTCATTGCTTCTGTACAGCATTGTGGGCTATCGCCCCGCCACTTTTAAAGAGGGTCGCTGCCTAGCCGTGCCAACCTCTGCAGTGTGTGCCTGCGGTCCCTCGTCATGGCAGACGCAATTCTAAATAGACATGAGCGTGGTGTGGCATGAGGGCAGCTGAAGGCTGCGCAGGGACACTTTGGTGTGCGCTGTGGGGGGGAGGGGGGCGGTTGGGCAGCATGTAACCCAGGAGAAGTGTCAGTGGAGTGTCATGCAGGCAGTGATTGTGCTTTGTTGGAGGTAGTGTGGTGCTTAGCAAAGGTATGCCATGCTAATGAGGGCTTTTCAGAAGTAAAAGTTGTTGGGAGGGGGGGGGGGGCACTCTTGCCGGTATTGTGGCTTAATAGTGGGACCTGTGAACTTGAGATGCAGCCCAACATGTAGCCGCTCGCCTGCCCTATCCGTTGCTGTGTCGTTCCCATCACTTTCTTGAATTGCCCAGATTTTCACACATGAAAACCTTAGCGAGCATCGGCGAAATACAAAAATGCTCCGGTCGCCCATTGACTTCAATGGGGTTCGTTATTCGAAACGAACCCTCGAACATCGCGGGAAGTTCGTTTCGAATAACGAACACCCGAGCATTTTGGTGTTCGCTCATCTCTAGTAGCCATACATCATGTGTCCCTCAATGGACTTTCTACAGTATTGGTTCTTTGTACATTTAAATGTATTATGTTTGCCTAATCCAACTATACTAAGGGCACTCTTTCTGCCCGAAAAAAATGAGATGTAGGGATACATGACTGGGGCTATGGACTATTGTTGAGTGAACTGAACCAGTAGCACCCTGTTTTGGGCTGAACTTTGCTAGAAGTTCGACTGTGGCAATAACTCAAACTGAGCTTTTGGCAAAGGTCTACCCAAACCATGGTTCTACTGGGTCAGTTCCCTCAAAACTAGTCCTGAACACTGGAGTATAACACTGTCTAAGAACTATAAAACCCATGTATAACAGTTTCAGAGTGTCATCCATAGCTTTTATAGCTCTTAGAAAATATTATGAAAGCATGTAAAAAAACGCCCATCTGACTGAGCCCTAACAGTGAATTTTTGCACTTGGTGTTTATTTTTAATCAACAATACATTTTATTAGATAAAGCAGTCTGATTACATTAAGAGTTGAATACTATGAATTGTATTCATATTATCATCAGAGAGTAATAAAGATCCTCATATAAAGCATGTGCTGAACAGATACATCCAAGCATACAGTGAATGTGAAACCTGCATTGTGTACACCGGAAAAAAAACTACACAATATCTCAGCGAATTAATAAACCATAAGACTTGAGACAGCAGGTATCTCGTCCTGCAGAACTAGGGAGAAGAGAACTTTTACAACACGTATTACCAAGGAAAATAACAGAAAAATAAACCTCATGTAAGTTGTTGTGTATATCAGATATTTAGTCTTGTCTGTAGAGGCTACATCACTAAAGCATAAACTTGCAGCGGGCAAAGAGCAAAAAAGAATAGAGCCCAGGTTCCAGGTATAATGTATGTGAAGTTGGACTAAGTGTGTTGGCTATGTAATCAAACACAACAAACCCAAATTAAATGTCCAAGACAGGACTGCAGAAATGTATCATTAGAAAAAGTTTATTGAGGTTACAAATATAATAAAAACATTTAAAAAACATAACATAAAGGAAATGCAGCATCAATACAAGGGATATACATCACCTCAAGTCACACATGTAAGACGTTCCCAATCATGCTTGTATGCTTGTATAAATCTACAATAGCCCTGACCTACCACCAAGGCCAGAGGCGCTGCTCTATTCATGCTATACTCTATACCACTATATCTCAGATAGAGACCTATTTAGGGACATGGAGACTCTGCTACAGTGACCCCACTGTGCATATATCTAGCTACTAGATCAGACTCAGGTTTTGCCTATACCATCTTTATTGGAAAACCTGAGCCTTGCACTACTTGACAGGGGTCACTTTTATTTATTTGTTGGCATAAGAGGGCTTATTCTCTAATTTTAAAAAAGAGGCTTCCTCCAATATAACTGCTGCTATAGGCAGTACTTGCTCTATTTTGCCCGTTCACAGGCACAGCTAAAGAATTGCTACTGTGCACGCTTTATCCATGTTGGCATAAGAGGGCTTATTCTCTAAAGAGGGCTTATTCTCTAAAGAGGTCTCCTCTAATACAACTGCCGCTACAGACATTATCTGCTTCATATTGCCCGTCCTCAGGCACAGACAAAGAGTTGTTACTGTGCATGCTGAGATACTGAATCAGACCTAGCTGTTATATAGACTATCTTGGACAACAGTCTCGGTCTGGTCAGGGGGCATCCTTTGGCAAAAAGGTCCTTCAAGACCCACTATTAGCCCACATCTCTGATGCCACTTTCATTCTAATACCTCAAAGAGTCTCCCTCTATATAAACACGAGATATTACCGTTACTTGGCAGTATATGCTTGATATTGGTTCGGAGTAAACTCGGAAATACATTATGAACAAGCACCAATGATTCGTGCTTTTTGTACTAATAAACACATAAAATTGATCCTTTAGTACTAAACTCATTGATCTCCTGATGACCCGCCATTATTAGCGGAGAAATGCGTTGAGAATAAATGGAAAGAGATTATACAGTACTGAGAGAGCTAACTATGAGTGCATCAATGCCGATATTAGTAATCTGAATGAATTAAGAATCCAGGACTACTAAACAGGCCCTGGAAGGAGAAGAAGTGTGCTCACTGACATTTATACTGGGCCCACAACTTGTCCTTATATCCTTTCTCTTTTGCTCGCATGAATTCAAGCATAAGAGGGTTTCTAGAGAGGCATATAGGTTTCTGAATAATGATATGAAGATCCGCACTACTGCATGATACATTTCAATCAACCTTTATTACAACACAGCTCTCTAGAAACTTATTTTCCCTCTGTTTAAAACTATACTATGCTCATCTATTTAAGCTTCATTGCTGAGTCCATCTAGTGATGGTAGCTGAGTTGTTTGTTACTTTGATAGTGAACTAAGAGGACAAGAGAGGGACACTAGTATAGAATTTGGTCCGAGTTCTTTTTAATTGTTCGTTGATTAAAGCCACTGTACGTTGCCAACTTCCTATAACATGCTCTTCCTCTCTGCTATGATTGTATACAGAGGGAAGCAGTATTAGGATGTGGCACCTAGGTCCTTGAATAGACTCTCATATCTCCATCAACCCAGTGGCTTCTGTGTTGTGCCCCGTGTTCGTTCAAGTAATTTTTAAATATAATTAATAAAGAATTATCATTTTAGATTTGTCTAAACTGTGAAAGGGGGGTATAAATCTACAATAGGCCCAACCCATCTCAATGTCATGCATATAGTAAAGTGTTACCACGTAATCGAGGACCTGGAAATTCCTGCACCCCGATACACACGTTTTGCCCTGAGCTTCGTCCGTGTAATCAAACATGCAGGCATCTATCATGTAATCTATTAAATCTTTGTCTTTTAAAGGGGTCGTCTCATGAAAAATATTTGTTTTTAGTTACATGAAGCCCATAATTCTAAACATTTGTTGTATTTACACTGTATCCCTAGTATTCCAAAAATAATGTCAGAATAGCGCCGGGATCTCCTGGGACAGCAGAGCTACAGGGTCCTATAGACCATGATCAGCTCTGCCAGTGACTATTGTGACTACAGGGGGATGTTTTCTCCTGTAACTGGGGCTCCTATGGATGCCCCAGTTATGGTGTAAAAGTGTGTCATAAAAAAAAAAAAGACAATGTGAATGACCCCCAGAGGTCTTATATGACGTCATGGGGGACATAAACAGTAAGAAAATTAGTTACATAATAAGTAAAAAAAAATTACAGAACAAAATAAAAAAAATATACTGTATATACTCGAGTATTAGCCGACCCGAGTATAAGCCGAGTCAATAAGTTTTACCACAAAAAACGGGTAAAACTGATTGACTTGAGTATAACCCTAGCTATACTCGAGTATATACTATGTAAAAAAAAACAACTTCTCACTTCTCAGATGGTGTCTGTGTCCCAGCGCGATGGTCTTCCTGCCGATGCGGCAAGCTGCTTCAGTCTTCTCTGTGCTGTCATCTCCCCGGCTTGGTTTTGAAATCCCCACCACCAGCACTGTGTGAGGAAGCTCTGTGATTGGATCGAGCGCCAACCAATCACAGCCGGCACTCGATAAACCAATCACAGCCATTCAGCGCACTCGGTCCAATCACAGCACTTCCTCACACAGCGCTGATGGCTGGAAATTTCAAAACCAAGCCAGGGAGATGACAGCAGGGAGAAGACTGAAGCAGCTGGCTGCACCGCTGGTGGGAGCATCGCCCCAGGGACACAGACACCAGCTGAGAAGTGAGTATTGCATTTTTTTTTACCTCACTCGAGTATAAGCCGATTGAAGCTTTTTCAGCACATTTTTTTGCGCTGAAAAACTCGGTTTATACTCAAGTATATACAGTGCATAAAAAAGAAAATAACCCAAAGCTGACGCCAACCAAAACCGTTGCCGTATGCACCCTGTAATCAAAAACCATACATATTATATATCAAAACATTTGAAACTAAATGAGGAACCCCTTCCTATACTTTATTTTAGTGTAAATACTGTATACTAATTTTAAAAAACCCAACTAGAAATGTTAAAAAATCATTTTCTTAACTTTTTATCCCCAATTAAACTAAAAAGCAGAAAAAAAAGTCAGTGAGAAAGATATTAAAAACCAGTCCTATATGTCACAGGGGGAGAAGATGCAGCAAAAGTAATTTTCGTAGCTAAAGAAAAAAAAGTAGGGCAGTAAAACCACCACATGGGAAAAATCCCTAAAAAGTGTCTGGTCCTTAAGGTACAAAACAGCCTGGTCCTTATGGGGTTAAGGGTTTTGGTGAACTTCTGTTTCGGTTTGAACTAACTCAGATCGAACCTACTTTTTTCAAAAGTTCAACAAAACAGCTAAACTGAACTTTTCAAAAGCTCACTCATAACTGTGGACAGGTTTATAGGGTGGTTTGGATCTGGGCATTCTCTTTCCTTCATCTGCTGGGTGGAAGTTGTCCAGTCTGCCAATTTTTTACGTAATGGTTTTAGAAATAAAAAAAAGATTGTCATAGCAGGGAGATGCAGGAGAGATGTGGTCACAGGAGGGTTATGGAGGACTAATGAGATCAAGATTTATTGGCAGTGGTGGCATTCGGTCTTTTGGGGTGAGCACAATGGACAGTAGAATATTTGATGCCTTAGCTATTGTCCTTCAGTGCTTTCCAGGCTGTGTTCATGGCGGGGTCAAGTGGTCGGGCGGACTTTATTGAATGAAGTCAACTTCTCTGTGGTTGCAATTTAAATATGATATTATTATACAGTATATTGCTATATGTAATACTATTTAATGTTGGCTATAAACTTGTAAGGGTGGTTTCACATCTGCGTTGGAACCTCTGTTCGGAGGTTCCATCACTGATTCGGCACAAAATACAGCGCTTTTTTGGCTAAAAGATGGGCAGCTGAGCAGAAAGCGAACGGACCCAATTCTAGTCAATTGGATCAGTTTGGTGCTGTTCAGTTCTCTCCTAAGGCCTCCTTTGCACGGGCGACAAAGTCGCGCAATTTTCTTGCGGTGTGACATTGCTACAAATCGCATGTATGTGAAGCACATGCTTTCCTATGCGTTCCTTCATATTTGCAATGTTTTGTAGCATGCTAGTTCAAGACCTCACTGGGGTCCTGTAACGATGGTACGACCTATCTCTGGATGGTGAGTGGCTGTGAGTGGTTCATTGAATGTTGGCTCTGATTGGCTAAGCGTCAGCCAATCAGACGCAGTGCTTCCAGGAGGCGGGGATTGAATGGCGCGCGTTTAAAAGCGGCATTCCAGCCGCGGAAATCTTGTGGTAAATATGTATATATATATATATATATATATATATATATATACATAGGTGGCAGCAGAAGCATGGATTACAATGTCAAGGATACATTTCTATTGGCCAAGAGTGCGCCCGTGCAAGTGTAAAGTGCTCCCTGGCAGTCGCGCCCCGGGTTCGCGCAGCTGTCTTCATTCCGCTCTTCCTGACAGGCAATGAACGCTACGTCACTAGTGATGTATGAGTACATTGACCTGAAGGAAGTGGAATGTAGCGCAATGTACACTACATCACCGGATCCAGGGAAATCAGGCGGCTGCAGGTCACGTGACCGAAGTGACAAGCGGCTCCAGGAGAAGATTTGGGAGGGGAAGAAGAGATAAGCAGGCTGCCTGGGGAGCAATAGGTAAGTATATATATATATTTTTTTAATGACAGAACCCCTTTAATTGTTTCAGGTCCTCATGATAACTATAGTGACTGCTGTTCATTTATGTACTGCAGGGACCTGACAATCATGACATTCCTGCAGCACAGGAGAATCTGACACCTAGCAAAAACAGCTTCTGATCCCAAAGCAAATAAACTCTTTGTAAAAACAAAATCAAGCACCTAGAAGGAATTTTTGTTTTACTGCAAATCTCGACATACGGTTACATCTATAAAACCTATAAAAAGGTTCTCTTGTGTGTAGTGACCTCTTCTTCCGCTTGTGCAGAGTTTGTTGAACACTAGACATGCTTCTACAACATAATCAAATTTATTGCACCCAGATAACAGAGGGTCCATTATTGGAACGCGAGAAGTTGGATGGTTCTATCAATAAATCGCCCGCCACCTGGGCCATTCTAAACAGACTTTTAGGAGGTGTTGGGACTAGTTGATGCATGAGGGCACACAAGGCGACTGGGTTCAGGATCCCCTCGACAGATCACTAGTAGAGAGGATCGTCTGATCGTCCAACAAGCACAAACAACTCAAACTGTTTTGTTGGCCACCATCCAGAGATAGGTCGCACCATCGTTACAGGACCCCTGTCGGAACCCTTTACAGGCACCTAGCTGAAGAACATTTCGGATCACAGCACTCAATAGTGTTCTGCCTTTGACACGCACCCCCCCCCCCCGTCACCTCTGTTTGCAGTGATGCCATGGACAATGAAACTGGACTGCTACAGAGTCAAGCTAGTTTGTCTTCAGCGATGAATCCAGTTTGGATACTGACATTGTCCGTGTTTGTGTCTGTAGACCCAGGGGTTAGCACCTCAATACTGCCTTTGCTGTGGAGCGGCACACTGCCCCCACTGCTGGTGTGATGGTCTGGGGGGACCGTCACATATGATGGTCGGTCAGCCCTAGTAGTAGTGGATAATGGCAGCTCAGAGATATGTTCAAGATCTGCCAGATTTATCTCTGATAGAACATGTATGAGACTGTCTGGGATGCTATCTTTGATAACCTATGGGTCTGTATGATCTAGATGGTCAATTACAGAAAATGTGGAGCAATATGATGCAGGATACCATACGGAACCGGTATGCCTCCATGCCTGATCATAACAGATCTTGCATCCAAGATAGAAGCAGCACCACAGGGTATTAAAGCCTCCATGCCTGCCCATATCACATCTTGTATCCAAGCTAGAGGTGGTCCAACAGGGTAGTAGAGTCTCCATGCCCGCCCGCATCACATCTTGTATACCAAGCTAGAGGTGGTACAACAGGGTACTAGAGCCTTTATGCCCATCCGTATCACATCTTGTATTTGAGCTAGAGGCGGTACAACAGGGTACCAGAGCCTACATGTCCCCTTGTATCACATCTTGTATCCAAGCTAGAGGTGGTACAACAGAGTACTAGAGCCTCCATGCCCACCCGTATCACATCTTGTATACCAAGCTAGAGGTGGTACAACAGGGTACTAGAGCCTTCATGCCTGCCTGTATCACTTTTTGCATCCAAGCTAGAGGTGGCCCAATAGGGTACTAGAGCCTCCATGCCCACCCGTATCACATCTTTTATGCCAAGCTAGAGGTGGTACAACAGGGTACTAGAGCCTCCATGCCCACCCGTATCACATCTTTTATACCAAACTAGAGGTGGTACAACAGAGTACTAGAGCCTCCATGCCCACCCGTATCACATCTTGTATACCAAGCTAGAGGTGGTACAACAGGGTACTAGAGCCTCCCTTAGAGTGTTCAACAATAAATGATCCTTTACTTATATCAATGTTACAATCACACAGAGAAAGTTTCATTCGATTCCAACAACTCCTTCTAGGGGCTTCATGTCTGCACCCAGAGTGGAGGCTGTTAGTAACAGCCATATCTGGTTACTACCTACAGCAGGAACCATACAATCACTGCGGGAAAGAGGACCATAAATATGTGACAGCTCTGCCGACTGGCACACTGCTGGCGGCCATATATTTAATACGTGATGCAGTTGGGAAGAGTTTAATCTTGTGCCATAACTCAAAACAGAAGATTTTATTGATCTCCACTGGTACTGGACTTCTCTATTCAGAGTCATTATTCTTTTCCTTTTTGTAACACATTGTACAGATACATAGAACTGAGTGACACCAAAGAAATGAACAAAAAAAATAATAACATATTAACTTTAACTGATAGGGAATATGAAAAAAGCATATAGTCAGAGCTAACTAATGTCGGGGGTTAGCCTGCACAAACAGACTGGTCAGTGATGTCCGTTTCCAAATTGACCTAGGTAGGAGCGCTTCTGAGAGACCATGCATAGACCTATACACACAGTATATGGTTTAAAGCAATGAGCTCTGTTTATTGTCTGCATATCTGGGTTTTTATAGCCAATCGCTCTTGCAGGGATGCGACTTGTGGTTAAACAGGGAAAAACTTATGACTTAACATATGACCTTAGACAAACATATTTTTCTTTAAAGAACTGATGACTCTCTGTGGTCAAGCCATTTCTTGCTAAACTTATGAACATCTGCTCTGGTGACCTTCCTGATTCCATTCAGGTCAAGCGTAGACCTTAAGACAGGAAACCACAGGCTTCTTCCTCAGAATAGTCATGAGTTCTCTTTCACACATAAAATATCGCAGTATTCAGCCTTATTGATTCAAATAGATTACTAAGCAACATATATTAATTACTTTTAGGCCCTATCATTCCCCCATTTTGGACATCAGGAAGTCACACGCAGTGTCCAGTTCTATTTTGAAAAGTCATAGTCGAGGTAGGTCCTATTGGTCGACTAGTCCCTATAAGGCGTCTCTAGTATAATTTATAAACCGCTGCTAATTATAATAAACATAATTAATCCAATCAACGTTTATTTACCATAATGACCAGGAAAATGGACTCGAATCTAGGTTTAACTTGGTCTCTAATTTTTAAAACTTGTCAGGTACCCCCCTTGGCTATCCTATGACGTCAATGTACACGTGTAGATGAAAACTACCACCAGGGGTCTCTCTTCTCGCTCTAGTATGATGTTACAATACTAGTAGCGTGCACAGGTACGCACGGCGTGGGACTCCCTAATCTTCACCCACACCAATGTCCCTCCTGGAGATAGTCCTAATGGTGAACACGTCCAGGTCGCCTCACCCTGACCCTACACTACCTAGTGACAAGACTGGAAGGAACCACCGTATGTTCTGTGTAGCTAAGTAGAGTGGGTGGTCCTTCACAGTTGCTATCCAGTCCTTCTACCTCCCGTCTTTGTCTGTTGGTGAGTTGTGGGCTATTAGGTTTTTGGCACATTAGTATACTTAATCTAGCTAGGGAGCAGGGACCTCCGGTCAGGTTAGCTGGAATATATGTGTAAGTCAGGTTACCGCAGGACAGGACCCAGCCTAATGGTAATTTGACGTGCCTAAAATGGCTGGGGCTTCGGACTGTGTGGTTACAGAGCATAGGAGTGTGTACCTTTCTACATTGCTCGACTGTGCGATTACAGAGTCTCTGGGAATCACTAGTCACCCTGGTTCTCTGCGTACAACCTCCCATATGTTCTTTATTACACGTGAAGTTATAGCATACCTCAGCCGGGGCGACATTCCTGACCTGGAAACGAGTCATATTTGACCAAAGTGTATGTTCGACTGCATCACAATGGGGACAATATTCATATACATTAAGAAAGGTATTTTCCTGGACAACATTGCTCTCTTCCACATCACTATCGTTATGCACTATTGAATATATCGCGAAGTGTCTTTATTGGAGTGGGGATAGACAGTAAGCAAGTCCGTAAAATATCTTCCCCACTCCGAAGGTTGGGCATGCACATGTGGGAGATATTCAGTACGTCTTTTGCAAGGTATTCCCACATGTTGGGGTGTCCTTCCGCCCAAACAGTCCATCTTCTTCTTACATCGACAGTTGGTGAGGAATTGTCCCGAAAAGAGAGTAGTCCAAGAAAACAAAGGGTAAATAATACACCTATCCAGACTATCAGTGCTGGTGTCCAGGTTGCCATCCCCCTCCCCCACCCTGGGTTGGGCTTATTCTCCACCCCCCTCGTGGTGCTGAGGCGTTGGAACTTTCTTGCAGTGTGAGGCATGGATCCAAGTGGGTTTGCCTTCTAGCTTGACCGAGGTGGGAGTGGTTAACAGTACTTGGTATGGTCCGTCAAAGCGAGGTTCCAAAGTCTTTCTGACGTGTCTCTTTACCACCACCCAATCTCCATGTTGCAGAGAGTGGGATCCTTCCAAACTATCAGGGTCTGGAATAGAAGAGAAAACTAGGTCGTGTGTTATTTTAAGCTTTTGGCATAAGTCCTGCACAAAGGAAGTAACTTTATCATGACCCAGGGATAGAGCTTGTGGGTGATACAGTCCTAGCCTGGGCACGGAGCCAAAGAGAATCTCATAAGGAGACAGTCCTGTTTTCCTATTTGGCGTGGTCCGTACTGAGTAGAGGGCCAGAGGTAGGCACTCGGGCCAAGGTTTTCCTGTTTCAACCATGGCTTTCTGTATCTTAAGTTTGAGGGTGCCATTGAGTCTTTCCACTTTTCCGGAGCTCTGCGGATGATAGGGGGTGTGAAACGCCTGCTCTACTCCTAAGGCGGACATGACTTCCTTCATTACCTCACCAGTGAAGTGAGTACCACGGTTGCTCTCAATGGTCTCTGGTACCCCAAATCTGCACACCAACTCTGACACAAGTTTTTTTGCAGTGGCCTGGGCAGTGGCCTTCGGGACCGCGTAGGCCTCAGCCCACCCGGAAAAGAGGTCAATGCATACCAGGACATACTCATACCTTCCTGACCTGGGCAGCTGGATGTAATCTATCTGTAGTCTCTGAAAGGGGTACAAAGGTCGCAGAGTGCACTTCCGAGGGGTCTTTACTACTTGACCGGGTTGTGTAGTGCACAGATTTCACAAGCCTTGACATATGCCTTTGCCATCCTGTCAAATCCCGGAGCGTACCACATTTTCTCCACCAGGGCTACCATGGCATTACGAGAAGCGTGCACCTTTCCATGAGCCAAAAGGGCCATACTAGGATAGGCAGCCGCAGGTAAACACATACGGGAACCCATTATCCAACCTTCATTTCCTTTTACTGCCCCTGCACTTGCCCAGCGCTCCTGCTCTTGCCCTGAGGGGAGTAGGTCCACCTCCTTCTGTGGTGGGACAGAGGGAGTCTGGTCCTTGGCAGGGGGATCAGGATCCTCCTCCGCTGGGCAGGACCTGGTCTGAACTCTGCACACGGGTGTCCTCCAGTCCAGCAGGGCTGCAGCCTTAGCTGCTCTGTCTGCCTTCTCGTTGCCTCTGCTTTCCAAGGAGTCCCCTTGGGTGTGTGCCTTTACCTTTATTATGGCTACCTGCTTCGGGAGCATGATAGCTGACATTAAACTACTTACTGCCTCACCATTCTTTATCGGTCTGCCTTGAGCTGTTAGGAAGCTCCGCGCGCGCCAAATCGGCCCATAGTCATGCGCAACGCCAAACGCGTACCTGGAGTCCGTGTAGATATTAGCAGTGACTCCCCGGGCTAACTTGCAGGCCTCGGTCAGAGCGCACAGCTCCGCTTCCTGTGCTGACATATGTGGGGGCAAGGCGCGGCCTATCAGTACTTCATTCATTGATACTACAGCAAACCCTGTCACAAATCTGCCCATCTCATTCTGGTATCGTGATCCATCCACAAACATTTCAAGGTGGGGGTTTAGGAGAAGTTTATCAGTGACATGTGCGAACCCAGCTGTCTCCTGCTCCATGAGTGCTGCACAGTCGTGCTGGTGTTCTGCGTCAAAGGCCTCCTCTTCATCAGTCAGGGAATTCGCGAAAAGCTGGTCCCCTGTACTTACTCCCCCATTTGAATCAGTGTCACCTAATGGCAGTAAGGTGGCCGGATTCAAAGTTGTGCAACGTTGAAATGAGACATTGGATGAAGAGTGTACTGCAAGTTCCATTTTGACCTGTCTAGCAAGAGACAGATGTCTACGGCTCACCTGTGTCAGAATTCCATGTACGTCATGGGGCGTGAGGACCACAAGAGGGTAGTCTAGGACCACCTCAGAAGCTTTCTCAAGTAGTGCTTGTACGGCCAGAACTGCTCTTACACAGGAGGGTGAACCACTGGCTACTGCATCAAGATGTGCACTGTAGTATGCTGCAGGGCGCTTTTTGTCACCATGCTCTTGTGTGAGGACGGCAGTAGCATGTCCCGCCATCTCAGTCACGAACATCTGGAAGGGTTTATCATAGTCTGGCAGACCCAGTGCTGGAGCACTGGTAATCTGTATTTTCAGCTGATGGAAAGCTGACTCGGCTTCCGGGGTCAAAGCAAATGGCTTAGAACTCAGGCAGTCGTACAGAGGCTGCATGGTCATGGAGGCAGAGCGAATCCACGGCCGACAATATGAAACTAACCCCAGAAATGTCCGCAACTGAGCATGGGAGGCGGGGAGTGGCATGTCCTCCACCACCTTGGTACGTTCTGGCGTGAGGTGTTTTGTACCAGGACCTAGGCAGTGACCAAGAAACACAACATGAGATTTGCAAAACTGTAATTTGTCTTTACTGGCTTTACACCCGCTGTCTGCAAGAAAACAAAGGAGGCTGAGTGAGGCCGCAACGCAGGCAGGTCTGTCCGGTGCACAGAGTAGGAGATCATCAACATACTGAAGCAGGGCCACACCCGGTGGGACCGTCCATGCATCAAGTACAAGCATCATACATCGGGTGAATTGATTTGGGCTGTTTTGTGCCCCTTGTGGTAGAACAGTCCAACAGTACTGTTTTCCTCGGAACGTGAAGGCAAACAGGTACTGGCAATCGGGGTGGAGCGGGACAGAAAAGTAGGCATTGGTAAGATCGACCAGGGTGTACCAACAGGTTCCGGAGGGTATGGTGGACAACAGAGTGTAGGGATTGGGGACCAGAGGTGTTTCTAGGATGGTCACCTTATTAATTTCTCTTAGATCGTGAACCATCCGGTAGGTATCAGGTTCGCCTTTCTTGCCTTTCTTTTTAACCGGGAAGAGTGGCGTGTTAGCGGGTGAGACGCAAGGTTTTAAAGCATTCAAGGCACATAACTCTGTAATAGTGGAGGCTATTGCGTCTTCCTGTGCCATGGCTAGGGGGTACTGGCGGATCATGGGGGCTTTTTCCCCATCTTTGAGATATACCATGACTGGGGGTACGTGGAGATGGCCCAAGTCTGTCTTCCCTTTTGCCCATAGGGTCTCTGGCACTGCTGAGAGAACCTGTGTATCTTCTGGGGTCAACACATATACAGTACAAGAAGGAGGCGGAGTGACCAAGTCTGCTGCCATGAGACAGAATACCTGGTGGTCGGCCGCAGAGGTACTGACATGAGCCTCACCGGAAGGATGGAGCTGAATGCAGCACCCCAGGGGTCCCATCACATTGGTTCCCATGATGCAATCCTCAGCGGGTGACACCAGGAAGCGAGTGAGGACTCGTGACCCTTGAAAGGAGACTTCTATGGGCTCGGTCTCATGCATGGGTGTTGGTTCACCGGACACTCCAACGGCTATGGCTATGGAGTCTGAGAGAGGAATACTAAGGTCATTGACTTGTGAGGTACTGACACATGATTTAGTGGCCCCTGTGTCAATTAAAAAGGGCACCTCCTTCCCCTGGATTTTTAGAGGCTGAAAAATTTGTGGTCCACATGTGTCAGTAACTATAAGGGACACGGGGGAAGGAGTGCCAGACCTTCATTGGTAATTGGTATACCCGTTATTTCCCTGTGGGCGGGATGATGTGGTATTGGCCGTACTTCCCTGTTGCCCCCTTTCGTCTGACATGTTCTGTCTAGGGCGTTTAGGGGCCCTACAATTACGGGCCAAGTGTCCAGTCTTCCCGCAGTTATAACACTTACGGGTCTCCCGCCTGGGGTCGTTAAGTCGGGCTGTGTCCCCCTCCATGGTGTAATGTTTAACCATAACACCCTTTGCGTGGTCTTCTGTGTCCATGACAAATCCTACAGCTTTCTTATATAGATCACGCGGTTTGGCCTGTCGCCAATCGGGGGTACATGCTTTAACGCGGTCGGACAGGCGCTTATCTATTCCTTGCATAAAGGCTTCACAAAAAGCAGCATTACGTATGGCTTTTGGACAATCATACAAACCCAGATCTCTGCCTACTTCCTCTAAACGGCCAAAGTAACATTCAATAGACTCGCCCTTGTTCTGTCTACACTGGGTTAGGGCTGTACGTCTCTCTTGGGCTTTATCCTTAAACCAGGCCTTAACCTTGTCCACATATTGAGTACCACTAAGTAATGTCTGGGGGTCATCTGGGCGTTCTTCAAGACCACAAAATTGAGTAATACTATTGTAAAGGCCCAGAGGACATTTTACATTCATAAGACATTCCATGTCTGTCCAAGTGGCAGAGTAGTTTTTCTGTATGACTTCCAACTTTCTATGGAAAGCTGCTGGCTCTGTCTGGGGATCGGGCAGTTGCTGACACAGTGCCATCTGGTCTCTGGCGCTCCAGGGTCGCCATGTAGTGACTGTAGACCCGGGAGTTGGTCTATGTGCGTCCGTGGGTCTGTCATTAGAAGACGATGGTCCGCCGGTGTCCTCTTGTCTGACCGTGCCCAATGGTGGACTCGGTCTGTTTGGTTCTCTATAATGGGTAGTGGAGGTTGTAACGGGGAACAAGGGAACCGGTTGTCTACACTGGTCCCTGGGACGTGGAGTCCCACATACCGTACAGAGTTCTCTAAAACAGGCATTCTGTTGACCACAACGTGGACAATCCCAAGCCGGACCTCTATTTACTTCAGGGCCCGGAGATCCTGATTGAGGGCTGTAGGGAGGTGTATCCATCTGGGCAGTAGCCTGTGGATACGTAGGGGGCAGGGGCGGTAAATTGGGATACAGAGAATTAAAGGGATTATTTGGAGACATTGGTGGAGCGGCCGGGACGACAGGAGGGACTAATGGAACCGTAGGGGTTTCCATGGGAACGTCTATTGGTGGCCGGGCCATAGGACAATAAACTAAAATGCCCTCGCCTCGGGACTCGGAGTCCCAGTGTTCGTCTTCTGCTGTTTTAGAGCAGTCCAGGATGGCCTTCATGCCCTTTTCCAAACCCTTATTTCTTATTTCCTTTCTATGCTTATCCTCATATTGTGACCAAAATTCATAATTGAATGTTCCCGCCTTCTTGAGGCCTATACGTTTGTAAACTTTATAGGCTTGTCTGCAAATGTCCTCCCCTTCTCTATCTTTAATTATTTCAATAGGAGTCTGATATGTCTTAGTTTGTTCAGACCCCATGTTTGACCACTTCCAACTATTCTTCACTAAGTATACAGGACGTATATTTCACAAAGTAAACAAAGATAATCACTGAGATTATCTGGGAACACACAGTTCCCTGTCCTGGAATAGATTTACAGAACTAAAACGTGGTCAACTTCAAACACTAGGATTCAGGGGAGACCGGACTTCGCCTCTTAGGGAACTTTTAGTAATATTATAACAGATCCAGAGTAACAATATGACTGCCAGAAATTAGACTATAACAATAACAATTATTTCAATCTCCAATACAGACAACATGACTCTTTAAGTCCCAATGAGTGAGTTCTTCCGTCTAGGACAGTTAAATGAACTTATTCACTCTAAAATATGGACGGGGCAGAAAATATATTGAAACAGGCAACAACTAACCTCTAGTCCGTTAGAGACACACAGATCTAAAGAATCCAGACTGTATAATAGTAAGACAAGCTCTTACCTTTACACCGGTGTTTTCAGTCTGGGGTCTCAGGATCCAGTATCCACGTCAACGGGCCAGGAGCTTGTTTCAGTCTACTGGTTGCGATGTCCCGTAAAGGGAAGCTCCGCCCCCTAGTTGGGCGCCAAAAACTGTCGGGGGTTAGCCTGCACAAACAGACTGGTCAGTGATGTTGTCCGTTTCCAAATTGACCTAGGTAGGAGCGCTCCTGAGAGACCATGCATAGACCTATACACACAGTATATGGTTTAAAGCAATGAGCTCTGTTTATTGTCTGCATATCTGGGTTTTTATAGCCAATCGCTCTTGCAGGGATGCGACTTGTGGTTAAACAGGGGAAAACTTATGACTTAACATATGACCTTAGACAAACATATTTTTCTTTAAAGAACTGATGACTCTCTGTGGTCAAGCCATTTCTTGCTAAACTTATGAACATCTGCTCTGGTGACCTTCCTGATTCCATTCAGGTCAAGCGTAGACCTTAAGACAGGAAACCACAGGCTTCTTCCTCAGAATAGTCATGAGTTCTCTTTCACACATAAAATATCGCAGTATTCAGCCTTATTGATTCAAATAGATTACTAAGCAACATATATTAATTACTTTTAGGCCCTATCACTAACAATGCAGCTCATTGCGAAATATGTAATAGAACACCACTTAACTGTAACCAGTGTCTCTCAACTCCACTCATGAAGGACTCTGAGCAGGTCATGGTTTCAGGATTTCCTTAGTATTGCTTATAGGTGATGTGATTATTATCAGTGCCTTTTTTCTTTGGTCTCCCAGCAATCTGTTACAAGTCACGTCCACCACCATCTTTCTCTACCTGCCTGCACTGTCGGCGAGACATGCTCTCCTACTATCTGTTGCAGGTACCATGCTCTTCCTCCTGTCAGTCTTTCTCTGCTGCCTGAAGGGCGCATGCACACACACCTGCAATCTTAAAGGGCCAATGCACATCCTGTATTTCTGTGTCTCACTAATCCCACAGCGCCATGGGTTAAATCAAGTACCTTTTCCCTAGGGAAGGTGCATAAGCTTTTGGTGTCTTTCTCCAGCTGAAGCTGTTATTTGTTTGTGCTGATTTACTGATTACTGATTCTACCTCTTGACTGCTCTGCATTGTATTTTCCCCTTGTATTCTTCATAGTGATCACTAATCCAGTGGTGGACCCCCATATCTTTGGGCTCCATAGAAGTTCTATGTCTGCTTCTGAGGTAGCTACATCTATGTATGCAGGGATTTTAGTGTTTCTTTATGTCTGCTTCATCTTGAGAATGACACCTTCGCTGTCAGCATATAGTAGTATCTTTAGCTGCCTGCTCATCTGTATACACAATTTGCATGTATATATAGTATATTGATTTGTGTGTATTTATATGTAAATTAGGAAGCCACTGTGCTCTGGGAATAAGAGGAGGACACTCGGGGAGGACATGAAGAAGGCTGCCTTATTTAGTAACAGCAGAGAAACATTTTAAAGCCATATATGACTTAAGATGTGGCTTACTTAAAGGGGTTGTCCAGTTACAATGAACTTTTTAAAATTTGAGCTAAAGGTATTAAAACAAAAAAAACAAAGGGTACTTACCTGCCCTCAGCCCCAGCAATCCAGGGCTGTAGCCCCACGATTCTTCAAGTCTCTTGACAGCGGAAGTGATTGCTGCCTGCCAATCAGACGCTACAGTGTCAATGCCGACTCTCTTGACATCAGCGCTCACATCCTGGGTGCCATGATGCCAGGAGTTCAAAATGATGATGCTACGACCTCTGATTGGCAATCAGTGGTCATGTGACTTTATTCCAGTGGATTCCTGGATATTGGTGACTTTTGCATCAATTGTTTGACTCTGTATTTTGAGAGTTGTGCAGTTGTCTTTTGTGTGTGCATTTTAAAGCGCATGTTTGTGTGTGTATTGTGCATATAAAGTGTGTAAAAGTATATAAAAGCAGCAACGGTGGAGACAGAGAGAGACTTATTGCTAAAAAGAGTAAGACTCACCATAAACTGTTCTTCAATTATATAAGTAGTAAAATTAATATTGAAAGAGTTGGCCCTTTAATAAATAGTGTTGGAAAAATAGAGGGTGATGAGGAGAAAACAAATCTATTTGATAATTTTTTTCTTTAGTGTATTGACAGAGGAAAAGAAAATGTCAGACGAGATACAGAGTGATAAAGTAAACTCTCCACTAAATGTCAGCAATCTAACCCAGGAAGAAGTGCAGAGCCGCATTAAAAAGATTAAAATAGACAAACCACGGGGTTCCTATGACATACATTTATAACCAGGACTGTGACTGTAACAAAGGGGCGCTCTATTTCTAGAGGAAAGAAGGTTACTAAACAACATATAAGGGGGTTATTTGATGTTAGAGCAGTGAGACTATGGAACTATGCTCAGGACGTGGTGATGGTGAACTCACTAAAAGAGTTCAAGATGGGCCTGGATGCCTTTCTTGAGCATTACAATATGTTATAGTCACTGTTTACTTCAAGAGGGACTGTGATCGACGGATTATTCCAATTGCCATATTGGAAGGATTTTTTTCTGTTAAATGAGGAAAATTGGCTTCTACCTAATTTTTTTTTAGTGCCTTCCTCTGGCTCAACATTGGGGGGTTAATAGGCTGAACTGGATGTTCTGTTATTGTAATAACATATGTATTCTATTGTTTACATATACAGTATTTTCATGTGTTTCTTACATCAGCCTTAACAAACATATGTATATATATATATATATATATATATATATATATATATATATATATATATATATATATATATTCGTATATCTACCTTCTTAGTGAATAACTAACATCTAAATGGTTAACTCGCTCATGTTGTACACTGGTATGTAGCTGTAGGCTCATAGCTCCCCACATCCTTTCCTGGCTTAGGAATGTCCTCTGGTAGTGGGTTCTGACCCCCTTACTTTGAAGAGGAGCAGTTAGAACAAATACAGAATGAGCCTATTATTAGAGATAAGCGATCGTACTCGGTAAGGACAGATACTCGAGCGAGTATCATTCTTACCGAGTACCTGCCTGCTTGCCCGCAAGGATTTGGGTGCCAGCGTGGGTGAGTGCTGTGTTGCGGACTGAGCAGGAGGGAGTGAGAGGGAGAGAGAGAGATCTCCCTCCTGTTCCCCCCTGCTCTCCCCCGCTGCTCCCCACCCCCTGCCGGCACCCAAATCTTTGCAGGCGAGCAGGCAGTTACTCGGTAAGAACGATACTCGCTCGAGTATCTGTCCTTACAGAGTACATTCGCTCATCTTAACCTATTATTCTTCTTAAGTTTCAGGTTCTTAGGAATTATGTATTTAGTAGTAAAACAACTCAAGGCGTTAACATATATTAAATCATTAGCAGCTAGAGCCAATCATAATGTCCTTATGATTACAGGGAAGCGTGTATGTCTGATAATACGTAATCTAAGGTATATTTGTGCCATGAGGATGTTAATATAGACAGAATAGGATCATTGTCGGATGATACTGACTGTGTCATGTGTCAGTGATTTGTGTACACAACTTCTCATATATAATCCGGAGCAGTCGATGAAACAATATGAAATCCCTCTGATGATTTCCCTAACATATGTCTTTTTTTGGCCCAACATACTATATCTGCATATATAATATAGCATTATTTTATACGTAAGCAGTATAGTTGTGGGGCAAAGCTCTACTATTCATACTTGGAATACAGCAGCAGTATGAATGTATTACCGGCAATCCAAATTGTAGCTGCCTCTATAAATGAAATGCATTTTAACACTTTTCAGCGTAACTTGGCATGACTACTTCCAAAAGTTATATATGCATCTCACTACAGCTCTGATAACATTCGTGACATAAGGGTCGTTGACAACGAAGAATAATTTTAATACTAATTCTTAACCTCAGAAGATTTACTTAAAAAAAAAAGTGAATATGTATTTTTCAACCTTAGTTCTACTCTTGGGTCATTGAATTGTTCAGCACCAGATGAAAGCTCTTTTGTACTACAAACAGGCTTGATACATCGCTAAGTGGTAGGAGACTGCCTAGCCACAATAAAAGAATACAAATATTCTTATAAATAAAATATCCTAACCGAATCTGTAAGAAAGGAGATTCTAGCTTTATAACGGCAATTAGGATATGCAGCCTCTTATTATGTTTTTATTCATGGTCTGGTGCTTTCGGCTAGATGTTTTGCACAGCCAGACAAACAAAGCAAGCAGTTTGATATTCTGCCAATTTAGAGAGAGTTTGTTCTGTCTCAGGGCGGCGGATGATGTATCGTTGCATCATTAATAGGTGGCACAAGGCTCATTCATAATGAACAGCAACTGTTCTATTTGTGCTCTTAGCATGATTTTAGTTATTTAAGAAAAACACAGTATTGCAGTCTTAGCAAAGGTGTTCTGTTCTGCGGAGATAATCATCACACCGCTGGCTTTCAGGGGTGACCAGTAAATAAATCTTAACATGTAATTGCATTTCAGGACAGCTTTGCATAGTGCATGGACGAAATAACAGAGCGTGGCACATGAAAAATATGGGAAATTACCATCGCCTGGATGCAGAAATAATATTCCCTCTCTATTGGATCAAAGTTTCTTTTGCGTGCTCTTTTTAAGGGGTCAGTCTAGGAGCTTGTTATTAAATTATATATACACTGGATTATAGAAGGCTCTGAGCATGTACAGTAAATAATCCGACAGGCCTTAGTTAAAGGGAATGTGTTATCAGAAAATTACCTATTGTATAAATTAGGTTTTAATGTTAAACGTTTTTTTTTGTGTGAATAATCTCAGGAAGAAAGAAAAAAAAAAAAGGAAGAAAAAGAGGAAAATCCCTTTCTGGAGTTCAAATGTGTAGTTTTTTTCTCATTTAAATAAATTGATTATTTTGCACCAAATCGACAACACATTTGTCAGTTCCACTTTGGGATTAGCATCTGTGGTAGCCAATTTTACTGTTTCCGTTTAGACAGGTCTTTTATAATTTTTTAAATTTTTTTTATTTTAATTGTCCGGATTTATAAAGAAATCCTAAAATCCTGTTTTTACACAGATCAGTAAGCATAATAATAGTGTGAGGCTTCCTGTTCTGCAGAAAAAACTTTTCAGCAGTCATCTTATTATCATCACAGGCAGGATTACAATGAAAGGTAACACATACATATAGATAATACAGGATCCACCATTCATAATAGGTGATGGTCAAAGCTTACCTCCTCCCTCTCCCTGCACAATGACCTCTTCACAGGTCACAGACTTGCCCACAACACTCTCCCATAGAACTCAATGGGTCTCTTCCTGTCTGCCATGTCTGTAGTCTATATGTTCTGCTTTAAGGCATGTCTAAAGACTGTAAACTGCGAGAAAGGCAACATGGCTGCCCCCATAGTCTTGTACAGACAATAGAACAAAATAATCCACAATCAAAAAATGAAAGCAAGTAACAAAAATGGAAAATATTTCACTGTCCGGTTTTAGTTATTATTAATAATACTATAAATAAGCGATACATTTAATTTAAAGGAGTTGCATGAGATAAGGAAAGAAATGATAGTTTTGTTTCAGAAACAGTGCTACGTTTGTCCATAGGCTGTGTGTGGTATTGCAGTTCAGTCTGATTCACTTGAATACAGCTAAGTTGTAATACTACTGTGCTTCCCCAAAAATAGGACCTACCCTGTAATAAGACCTACCCGGGGTTCAGGGGAGGCTTGAAATATAAGCCCCCCCTCCGACCCCTGAAAATAAGACCTAGCTAACCTGCATTAAAAAAAATCAATACTCACTAAGTGAGTCTCCGGCGGCGCTGCGGCAAACTGCAGTGTCCTCCCTGTCTGACATGTCAGCTTCTTTCTGGTGACGGGGCTAAGAATACCCCTCCTCCATCAAAGCGAGCACTGTGATTTGCTAGTCGAGCGCCAGCCAGCCAATCACAGCCGGCGATCGATGAGCCAATCACTGCCACTCAGTATACGACAACACTGATTACCCTTGGGGAGTCCCCTCATCCCCTCGGGGGCTAAGGGATTAAGAGCAGGTCATTTAAAAGGTGCTTCTAGCCAGGGAAGCTATTGGCAGCGCAGGAGTTTCCATTAACTCCAGCTCCCATAAGAGTTAATGGAAACTTCTGCAAAACACGCACCTATGTCCTATCTTTTTTAGGTGTTTTGTGCTTCAAATTCCACGCATACGAACACTTCTATAGGAACCAATTGATTCTTTTAGAAGCGTGCATTATGCGCACGCAAAACACATGGGCTTCTGAATGAGACCTTAAGGAAATCTTATTTTTCATACAAAAATAAAGGACAAACTGAGAGATCAGATATTAGCATGAATCCAGCCTTCAGCCGCATGTAGCACTGGCAGCAGGTACAGTCAAATGCAGATAAGTTTAACATGACTTTTAACACGTTCTGTTAACTTTCTGTACTGCAGTTTATTTACCCCTTCAATAGCTTTAACCTCCTAGTGACGATACCTGTTTGCGCCTTTTTGAGGAGCTATTATCACTGGATCACTCACAGAGCAGCCAGCAGGGGGACGGGGCGGCTGCAGGAGATTTTTTCGGACGACGTTCACTTTGTGGGGTAAATAATGCATTACTTTGATAGATCGGACTTCAATGGATGCAGCGATACCAAATCTTTGTTTCATTATTTAAATTATTTTATTATAAATATGACAAAAGGGCTTTTTTTTTACATTTATTACTTTTTTTTAAAATATAGTAAAACTTTATTGCTCTGATTTAACTTTTTTTTTGTCCCCACAGGGTACAACAACTAGCGACACTTTAATCGCTTTAGCATTACATCATATTGCAATCTGACAGGCAGTCTATCAAGCCACCCCACGGGGATAGCTTGATAGGCAGTCTGCTAAGACAGCCCAGGGGCCTTTCAGAAGGCCTCCGGCTGCCATGACACCCACATGGCTCCCTGCGATCTCATCATGGGGAGGGGGGGGGGGTATGGGACCCCTGAACATTTAAAGGGTTAATAGCGGGGAACAGCCATGCAGCTGATTGCAGCTATTGCCAGCGGGTATCAGCTGTAATAAACAGCCGACTCCCGCATTGTATAAAGAGAGGTCGCTCTGCTTTCTCTCTTCATATATACCCGGACGCTGCAGGACATAAGTGTATGTCCTATAGTGGAAGGAGTTAAAGTGGTTGACTTCCAAAGGAATTATAGAGGGGAGTTTCATGTTCAAAACTCCTTTCTATAAAGCAGAGAGGAAGGCTGATATGTAAGAGCCGTTTCCATTCTCATAGATCCGGCCTGTCTATGCGTTACACTTTTGGCCATGTAATGAAGTAGAAGCATAACCCTGAGCCAAGCGGGCCATCTCTCCACTCCTGCTCCAAGGAGTTATGAACAACAGCAATGCTGAGAAGTGCCAGGGCACAGTCAGCTTGTAAATACTGCCTGGCACTTCAATAGGATTGAGCTGCAGTACCAGGCACAACTCAGGCACAACTACTACAAAATGTACTGAGCTGTGCCTGGTAAACAGTGAAGAGGCTGCAGCATTCATTCCAGCACCATGGCCCTTTCAATCAGCTGATCAGTGGGAGTACTCAGGGGGTAGACCATCAACCTTAAAGTTGTAGAAAACTCCTTTAAATTACTGATGTGACATACTTTGACTTGAAATTTTCAACAGCTTGTGATTGATTAAATGTCAATTGAGAGTTTTCTTTATTATGCTATGTAACATATTAAAGTTAAGTCAAGTTAATTTTTTTGCTCGCTGGAAAGTAAGCACAGCATGCTGCGATTCGCCGTGGGCTATGCACAGCCGAATTCCATTGGCAGTCAATGGAAGCCGTCTGTGCTGCGGCCATTCCACAATCATTGCGGAATGGCTGCAGGAGCTGTGTCAACACTATGAGCGCGGCGTCCTCTCAACTGCGCATGCTCCGGCCGGCATATTCGCAGCAGAGGAGGGCGAGTCATCGCCATAGTGACGGCACGGCGTCCTCTGTACTGCGCATGTGCCGCCCAGCTCATTAGCAGCACAGGGAAAGACAGAGAAGACGCCGGACAGGTAAGCAGGCCTGACACAGGGTCAAACTCCGCTGCGGGAATCCCGCATGTGGGGTCCGACTGGCCCATGTGCAGGAGGCCTTATGCAGTATTTAGGGTCTTATTTTTCCATTGATGACCATCAGGTTATCCATAGAGGATTTACAGGGACTAGCCACTCAGATCTCTGCCAATCGGGTGATTCCATCTTCTCTGCTGCCAGCTTAATAGACTCCAGCACACAGATGTTACAAAGGCAGGACAGAAAACAATAATAAAGTTACTTCACAGATTTTCTTCAGTTACTTCACAGATCACACAGCCTGCGCCTATTAGGGGTTAACACTTTTTTGCAAGCAATATTCTTCCTCCAACAGGTCTCCTGATCGCTCAGCAGTTCGTTGCAGATCCTCTTCTGATTGCTCTCTCTCTCTGACAGCTCCTGCAGCAGGAAGATGTTGATTCCTCTATGTGGCACACACACTGTATGCTCCAAGCCATTCCTTGTTCCACACTCTGCAATCTGGTCCCATGTTGCACTTTGAGCAGAAAACAATTCTCTCCACAGACTGTTGCGCTTCTGAGAACCAGCAGCACTTACAGCTCACTCTATGTCTCTGCACTCCATCTCTCAGCAGCACCTCAGCTCCTTACAACTGTCCCCAGGGCTCTTTCATTGTGGTGCAGCAGAAAATCTTATTACAGGGCACGAGCAGGTGCCAAGAAAGTTTGGGGCTAGTCATCCTAGGAGGATGGGCTTCACCTCAGCGCTGTAAGTGCTGTGCTCTTCTGGTATTTCATGAACATCAATTTGCTGTCATGCGCTTAATTATGGCGCACATCTCACTCTCCCTAACTCCACTTTCCTGTCTGACAGGGGGCAGAGGCTAATGCGGTTGGAGCGGCCGCTACAGTATAGACCCTTTTACACGCAATGGTTATCACTAAAATGGCCGCACGACTGAACAAACTGACAATATTTTTGCATAAAATTACACATACAGATAATGGCTTTTATTCCTCTCCATTTCTCTCATTAGCTAAAATACACACAGTAGCAGCTGTTTGCTCAAGTGGTCATGTGTTTATGCGAGGGATTATCTGGCCAACAGGATCCCATTGTTTTCTCCAGGCATGAGCCTCATTGTGTATGCAAGGCAAACAAACACTACCGGCAAGCCGCTTAAAAGACTGGGCAAATTCCATTCAAATCGAACATCTTTTGAGCGACTGAACAATGGTTTTTATGCGGGCTAAAAACTAGCGGTAAACAACGAGTGAACGAATAGTGCACAACTGCTCGTATTTACACATAAAAATTATCGCTCACTTTCGGACGTTTGAACAAATTTTGAGCAATAATCGTTATATATAAAAGGGCCTTAAAAGGGAGAGAGTGAGACTTATCTCCCCCTCTTACATACACATGATTTTCTGACTCTGGACAGAGCCAAGGCATTGTCATTAAATTTGCAATCTAATGGGTAATGAACAAATAAAAAAATAAATGAGCTTTATTTGCAAGACAGTGCTTGGGGCAAATATTTGTTGCACTTGGGGAACAGTGACCACAATATAATCAACTTCCAGCTGTCATTTAATAAGAAGCCTTTTCAGGGAGTGACAAATAAACTAAACTTTAGTAAAGCAAAATTTGATCAGCTTAGAACTACTATCGGTAACATTAATTGGGACAACACCCTCAAAAATATCAGTACAGAAGACAAATGGGAAAAGTTTAAAAGGATCCTAATCACCTCATGTGAGCAGTTCATTCCCTTTAAAAATAAAAGAACTTCAAGTAAAAGGAAACCAATGTTTTACTTGACAAGACGGTAAGGGGGGGGGGGGGCAATAAATGAAAAAAAGGAAGCGTTCAAACTACTAAAGCAAGAAGGCAGCGAAGAAGCCGTAAAATCGTACAGGGAAAAAAACAAAATATGCAAAGATAAGATCAAGACTGCTAAGGAGGAGGCAGAAAGACTGATCGCCAATGAGAGCAAAAACAACCCGAAACTATTTTTTAACTATATTAACAGCAAAAGGATTTGCACCGAGAGCACTGGCCCTTTAACAAATAATGCAGGAGAAATCATTGAAGATGATGAAGAAAAGGCAAACCTATTAAATAGTTTCTTTTCAAGCGTATTCACGAATGAAAAGAAATTGCCACATGACATGCAGGGGACCATAATGAACCCCTCACAAAATATCTCATACCTAACGCAGGAGGAAATGCGGAACCGGTTAAAGAAGATTAAAATCGATAAATCGCCAGGCCCAGATGGAATACACCCAAGGGTACTAAGGGAACTAAGTGATGAGATAGCTAGGCCGCTCTATCTAATATTTATGTATACTATCAAGACCGGGGTTGTACCACTGGATTGGAGCATTGCCAACGTGGTTCCAATTTATAAAAAGGGGTCCAAAAGTGAGCCTGGTAACAACAGGCTGGTAAGTCTCACTTCAGTAATGGGAAAAATATTCAAGGAGTTTCTGAGAAACGCCATTAAAGAATACCTCAAGGAGAACAATGGTATAACTCCTCACCAGCATGAATTCATGAAGGGTTGATCGTGTCTGACCAATCTGATCAGCTTCTACGATGAAGTAAGCCCTAGGCTGGACCTGGGAGAATCTATTAATCTCGTATATCTGGACTTCTCTAAAGCATTTGACACCGTGCTGCATAATAGGCTAATATATAAAATGAGACAGCTCGGATTGAGTGAAAACGTGTGTAGTTGGGTAAAGAATTGGCTCAGAGATAGAAAGCAGAGGGTGGTAATAAACGGTTCGTACTCTGATTGGGCCACCATCGCTATTGGGTGCCACAGGCTTCAGTATTAGGCCCCATTCTGTTCAATATATTTATTAACGACCTGATAGAGGGACTGCACAGTAAAATATCAATATTTGCAGATGACACAAAATTATACAATATAATCAATGCAACGGAGGACAATGTACGGCTACAAACAGACCTAGATAAGCTGGGGGCTTGGGCAGAAAAATGGCAAATGAAGTTCAATGTTGACAAATGTAAGGTTATACACATGGGCGGGAGAAATTGATGTCACCAATATACACTAAATGGGGTATTCCTAGGGAAAAGTGAGATGGAAAAAGACCTGGGGGTACTAGTGGATTGTAGATTAAACTGGAGTAACCAATGCCAGACAGCGGCTGCAAAAGCTAATAAAGTCTTGGGGCGCATTAAAAGAGGTATAGGGGCAAAGGACGAGAACATTATTTTTCCACTATATAAGGCACTTGTCAGGCCCCACATGGAATACTGTGTACAGTTCTGGTCACCGGTGCTCAGGAAAGATGTTACAGTGCTGGAGGGGGTTCAAAGAAGAGCAACTAAACTAATACATGGAATGAAGGGACTGGAATACCCAGAGAGGCTATCAAAATTGGGATTATTTACCCTGGAATAAAGACGGCTAAGGGGTGATCAAATAAATATGTATAAATACATGAGGGGACGATGCAAGAATCTCTCCTATGATCTGTTTATACCCAGGACTGCGACTGTAACAAGAGGGCATCCACTATGTCTAGAAGAAAGCAGGTTTCATCGCCAACACAGAAAAGGGTTCTTTACTGTAAGAGCAGTGAGACTGTGGAACTCTTTGCCTAAGGACGTGGTGATGGCAAAATCCATAGGGGAGTTTAAAAGGGGACTTGATGTCTTTCTAGAGTGGAAGGATATTACAGGATATAAATCTTAGGTCAATTGTTAATCCGGGTATACAGGCAGGTAGGAACTATTAGGGGTTGATCCAGGGATTAGTCTGATTGCCCTTAGGGAGTCGGGAAGGAATTTTCCCCCAAATGGGCTAATTGGCTCCTGCCTCTTGGGGTTTTTTGCCTTCCTCTGGATCAACAACATAGGAGGATGAACAGGCTGAACTAGATGGACATTGTATTCATTCAGCCTTACATACTATGTTACTATGTTACTTTTTGTCCATAAAGAATAAGGATATTCCTAGCAAATTTACAATTGTTGGCAACTATGGGTGTCCACATTACATGACCTTATGATATGACCACATAACATGATGATACAGAAGTCCATAAATGACCCCATGCTATTATCACTTACAGAGAGCAGTGGCCTCACCTCATTCATATGGGCTATAAAATCATTGCTATCTTGAACTCATTGGAAACCATGAGCTTCACATACATGCATTTTGTAGGGATAATTTTGTAGGCAGTATGAACGCGGATCTTTTCCTGTTTAGTCTTTAGTTAAAGACAAGACATAAGGAAGAAATATTGGAAGCAGTACAGAATGCACCTTACATAGTAGCTGACAGTATATGCACTCTACTGTATACAGACCCAAAGGTGTACTCTCTATTCAGCCCTGACAGTATATAACCTATAATGTATTTCAGACAGTAAACATCCTATACTATGTATACTCTTTGTAAAAAAAAATTCAAGTTCCTAGATGGAGTGGTCGTTTTGCTGTCAACCTAGGCATGCAGTTACATCTCAGGCAAATATGCAAATGCTTAGAGTTGCAGTGTGATTAGATGGACAGTCCTATCACCTGAGGCCCTAAAAGTGGTTCCACCCTTGGCCTATAAAAGGTTCTCAGAGGCTCCTTGTATGTAGTGGACCTCTTTTTGCGCTTGTGTAGAGCTTGGTGACCACTAGACACCTTTATGACACAATGGAAGCGATTTTGCTCATGAGTTTGCGAGGAGCGCATTATTGGAATGCGGTTAGATGAATGGTCATATCAAATTGCCTGCTATCTGGGCCATTCTGACCAGACTGGTAGCAGGTGTTGGGACCAGTGGATGCGTGGGGTAAGCACATAAGGCGACAGGGCTCAGGGCGCCCTCAACAGACCACCAGGAGAGAGGTTTATCTGATCATCTGACAAGCACGAGCCGCTCCAACTGTGTTGTTGTCCGCCATCCAGAGACAGGTGGCACTATCGCTACAGGCCTATGTGTCTGTGGGAACCATTTCCAGGCACTTGGTTGAAGGACATTTGGTCTCAAGACGCCCATTACATTTTCTGCCTATGACACCTACTTATGGTTGCCTCCATTCACAGTGGTGTCATGAACGACAAAACTGGACTGCTACGGACTGAAACCAGGTTGTCTTCAGGGATAAATCCAGGTTTAGTTTGGGCACTGATGACAGCCTTGTTCGTGTCTGGAGACCTCGGGATGAGCGCCTCAATGCTGCCTTTGCTGTGGAGCGGCGTACTGCCCTCACTAGTGTGGGGGCCATCGTATACGACAATCGGTCCCTCTAGTAGTGGTAGGAGGGACAATGACAGGTCTGCGATATGTTCAGGACGTCCTGCAGCCACATGTGTTCCTCTCATGGTGGCTTCCAAGAGGCTTTCAGCAGGATAATGCTTGGCTGCACATACAAGGGAGTCACAGGAATGTCCCACAACATGTCACACTTGTTCAGCTCAGTCACGGAACAAATTAAACTCTTAATCCAAGGCTCCACACTTGTAAGTTAAATCAATTTTCCCAATTGAAATTAATGGAAAAGCCATTAATCCGTTCCAGATCACAAAACTATCCCACTGATTTCAATGGGGATGGCGTTGCCCCATTGAAAGCAATAGAACGCCAGCACCCCCGCAGTCATGTTCAGGGAAGGGCTTTAAATATAAGCCCTTCCCTGTAAATTATTCCTAGCTGTAGTAAAAAAAATATATATACCCATCTGTCTGCCGGGACTCAGTCGCATCTAGCTGCCGCTTGTTCTCCCTGAACTGCTCTGAAGCTTTTCAACAGGTTGAGATTAAAATGCAGGGAGAACAAGCGGTGGCTAAACACGCCTGAGCCCCGGCAACAGCAGACAGGTGAGTATATATTTTTACTACAGCTAGGGATGATTTTCAGGGAAGGGCTTATATTTAAAGCCCTTCCCCGAAAACCACTACAGGGGTTGCTGGCAGGTCATTGCTTTCTTTTTTTTTTTTTTCTCATTAAATTTTTTATTGAATTTCACAATCAGATTTACAATTATGCATTAGTAAGAAAAAAACATTTTTTTTTTCCAGGCTTAATACAGAAGAGTGAATTAGAAAAGATCAGATTTTCAATGTGAAACCGTATTTAGTCATTTAAGATACAAATTATAGAGTTCGTTGGGTAAAGCAGGATATGGGGGGGGGGGGAGACTGAGAGGGAGGGGTGGGGAGGAAAGGAAACAAAGGGATTATGGGCAGGAAGGGATAGGAAAACAAAGAATATAACAATTTTAGACATCCAGCTGAAAGTTATCAAACCATTGTTTCCATACTGTCGTGTATTTTAGGTACGAATTATTTCTGAGCGCAAGAGTTTTCTCGAGGGCTCCATGTTCCGTTATAAGTTGGATTAGCTCATTTATGTGGGGGATTTCCGTAGATCTCCATTTCCTAGTAAGTAAGATTTTTGCTCCCATCAGTATATGGCCTATTAACTGACTTTTTTCAGGTTTGTTTTCCCCGAGGTCCAAAAGTAGTAGTGCTGTAGCAGGGAGTTTCGGGACATTAGTATTCGAGATTTTGTTAATTAATGAGTATACATTAGACCAGTATGGGGTAATTAGAGGGCATGACCAAAGTATGTGGAGTAGGGATCCTTCTTGCCCGCATCCCCTCCAACAGTCAGCCTTGGAGGTTATCCGTCTTTTCTTTAGTTGGTCCGTTGTGAGGTACCACCTTGTGAGAGTTTTTAAGTGAGTTTCTATTAAGTTGGCACTTTTTGTCGCTTGTTTAGCTCTTTTAAAGGACTCTAGCCAGCATTCAAGAGGGAACTTTGTTTTTAGGTCTCTTTCCCAATTTAAAATGTGGCATCTCTTTCCCGAACGTAGATTACCAGTCATCTGGTCGTAGAAGTGTCTGGTTGTGCTTTTGTTCCCCTTTTGTAGTTTTGTTATGTTTGTATCAATTGTATGTGGGATCGGTATATTCTGAGGATGGATGGTTTTTAGTATGGATCTTAGTTGGAAGTATCTGTACATCTCAGTTGTTGGTAATTGATGAACTGGTAGTGAGGAAGGTTTCAACGCGTTTTGCTCATAAAGGTCTGCTATTTGTTTTATCCCCACCTCTAACCAAGTGATTAGTCGTAGTCCCGGAATGAAATGTTCTAAGGTATCTAGCGGGACTGTGCTTTGGTTATGAGTTTTTATATGTTCTGTGCTTTGAGTAAGTTTGGTCCACGCCTCCACAGTCGCTGTGATTGTTGGTGAGGTGTATGGGACCAGAATTTTCGACCTCAATTGTGGAAGTTGAGTTGCCATGATAGTTGCATAGATTAGCGATTTTAAGGCTTTAGAGTTAGTTAATTCTCGTTCCAAGTTGACCCATCCTGTTGTTGTCGAGTGAGTTAACCACTCCCTTGACTGGTTAATTAAAATCGCTGTGTAGTAGGTCTCTAAGTTGGGAAGGTCAACTCCCCCTTGGGTTTTATGTAAGGACAGGATAGAACGTGCCACTCTTGGTGGTTTACCATTCCACACATAGTCTGACATCTGACTTTGAAATTTTTGTAGAATTTTTTGGGGAATCGGAATAGGAAGTGTTCTAAAGTAATAGAGGATTTTTGGAAGAATCATCATTTTGTACAATGTGATCTTTCCAAACCATATAGAATTATGTTTTTTAAAATCATTTAAATCTGCCTGTATAGAATTAAGTAATGGGAGGTAGTTGGCTGATATGGTGGTGGATAGGGGAAAGCAGATTTGGATTCCAAGATAGGGAATATTTTGGGACTGCCACTGAAACGGGAATTCAAGTTTTATATCTCTTTTTAAGTCATTTGGTATAAAGATTCCCAATATTTGTGACTTGGACACATTTAATTTGTAGTATGAAATTCTCGAGAATAGGGATAAAGTGGAGTATACATGTCTCAAGGACGATATAGGGTTAGTTATCATGATTAACGTGTCATCTGCAAATAAGCTGATCTTGTGTTGTCTAGTTTTTGTAGGTATTCCTTGTATGTTAGAGTTCATTCTTATAGATTCAGCCAAGGGTTCCATAGTTAAGATGAATATTAGGGGGGAAAGTGGGCATCCCTGACGGGTCCCATTGGTGATAGAAAAGGTATCAGAAAGAGTACCGTCTATTAGGATTCTAGCTGAGGGGCAGGAGTAAAGTGCCTTTATAGCGTTGATGATATTGCCTGTGAGGCCGAATTTTTCCAGGACAGCAAAGGTATATTCCCAGTGAAGGCGGTCGAAAGCCTTTTCTGCATCTAAGGAAGGAGTATGGCCGGGGTGTGGGAGGCTTCTAGTATAGAGAGGAGATCGATGACTCTTCTTGTAGCATCGGGCGCTTGACGTCCCTTCATAAAGCCCACTTGATCCGAGTGTACTATGGACAGTAGAACTGTCTGTAGTCTCTGGGCAATGATTTTAGAGTATAATTTGGTATCGCAATTGAGCAGAGATATAGGACGAAAGTTTGTTAAGGACGAGGAATCTTTACCGGGTTTGGCTATTGTGACGATTGTAGCTTCAAGCATTTCTCTTCGAAATTTGCTTTGTTGTATTGCCGAATTAAACATTTGGGACAAGTGTGGAGCTAGGATATCTTTGAAGGATTTATAATATTCATTGGAGAAGCCGTCTGGGCCTGGGGACTTTGGGAGTTTTAATGTTCTTATAGAGTCAATAATTTCTTGGGTTGCTATGGGTTTGCTTAAAGGGGTTGTCCGGCCATAAACATTAGGTCTCATTACTTCTGTTTGCCCAATACAATGCACTTTGTAATATACATTGTGCATTGTAAATTAGGCAAACAGAAGTTATTCACTTACCTTTTGGGATGCCCCCCCCCTGTGTTGCTCCTCGGTTGCCATGGGTTCCGACAAGTCTCTTGTCCTCTTCTTGTCGGGACGACGGGGACACGCTTCTCCAGCACAGCTCTGCGCATGTGCAGAAAAACTTCAGCCGCTGGGAAGCTCAGTTCTGCCTGCAGGGGAGGCGTGGCTGCTGGCTCTTCATCTCCAAAGTAAGAATGAGTGGAGGGGCGGGCTCTCGCGCGGGGGGGGGGGTGGAGAGGGAGAGATGGATGGATGGATGTGTGCAAGGGGGGGGGTGCAGTGATGTGTGTGTTAGTGGTGTCTGGAGACCCGGCTGTCAGAAGTCCCGGAGGAAGGGGGGTGGGGTGGAGAGGGAGAGATGGATGGATGTGTGCAAGGGGGGGGGGGGTGCAGTGATGTGTGTGTGTGTGCAGGGACCCGGCTGACAGAAGTCGGGGGGGTGGGTCATTGTGAGGGGGGTCGCTGTGGGAGGGGCACTATGAGGGCATGTGTATGTGGGGAAATGTTTTGTTTTACTTTACTTTAGCAGGGTGGGGGGCAGTAGGTAGCCTTGCAGTGGGGGGCTGCAGGAGAGTTCTCTCTCGGCTCTCCCCAGCCCCTCTCCATTCACTATACACTCATGCCAGGATTTTATCCTGAACCATGAGTGTATAAGTGTCCCCTGGCTACAACCCCTCTGAGTATAGTATGTAGCAGTGGGCGGGGCCTGGGCGGGGAGAGACTGTAGAGCAGTTCAATAGATGTGGGCGTGTCGTGGGCGGGGCTAGGACGTGAGCTGAGGGAGGCCATGAAATCCTGCCTTTTCATGCCTCTTACTGCCATCGGGAGCGCGCACACAGAAGAGGGAGAGCGCAGAGCATTGTGGGAAGGCAGCACAGAGGCGCCATCTTTGAAAGCTGCAGTGAAGATCAGATTCTAAGGTAAGAAACTGACATTGCAGCTGATCTGCCGGCCGGTTTGAGCCATTGTATGCTGTGTGTTACTATCCTTACTGAAAGGGAAGCAGCAGCATTATAAAAATTTTTACCCTGTGTGGCCGGACAACCCCTTTAAGTTTTTGTGTTGCGTTTCTGAGATATTCGGGAGGTTTAGTGTTTGAAGAAAAGACAAGATTTCTTTTTGGTTCGGCTGGGGGGTGGAGGGGTCTTCTTTCAGGTTATGTAGTTTTTCATAGAATTTACGAAAGCATTCAGCAATCTGTTTAGGATGTGAGATTTTTAACTCTTTGTTTTCTGGGTCCGTTATGTACGGGATTTTTGTTTTAATTCTAGTTTTTTTTACTAGATTTGCCATTAGTTTGGAAGGTTTGTTCATTGAGGAGTAGTAAGCTATTTTTGAGTTTTTGATAGTTTTGTCAAAGTCATCAATAAGAAGGGAGCGTAGCTTGTGTCTTAATTCGAAGAGTTGTTTATGTAGCTCCTCTGACTGGACCTTTTGCAGGCGGGTTTCGGTGGATGTGATTTGGTTTAAAATTTCATTAAGTTGTCTTTCCTTGTCCTTTTTGTGTTTTGCGCTGATTTTAATGAGGATTCCCCTAATAAATGCTTTGTGCGCGTTCCATACTGTTGTTGGAGATACCTCCGGAGTATCATTAATTTGAAAATATTCCGTGAGAGCATCCTTTATTGTTTTTGCATGTTTAGGGATCCCCATTAAAAAGGTGTTATTCTTCCATGTGCGTGTCTCACTCCCTCCCTCCCCCAATGTAAGAGTGGCTGTGATAGGAGCGTGGTCTGACCATGTGGCCTTTTCAACCGAGGCGCTTGAGATTAAAGGGAGGGACCATCTATCCACCAGTATCAGGTCTATTCACGAGAATGATCTGTGTGGGGGGGAGTAAAAAGTATATTCCCTTACTGATGCGTTTAAGCATCGAAAGCTGTCATAGAGAGCTTCTTTCTGCATCCAAGGGTTTAGGTTTGGGCATTTTCTATGAGTTTGAGAAGTTGTGTCTATGGAATCGTCCGGGACGAGATTGAAATCCCCACAAATCAGCACTTTTCCATTTCCATGCCTCCACAATTTTTTGATAGTTTTATTTAAAAAACTTATCTGAGCTTTATTTGGTGCGTAAATGTTCAGTAAGGAGAAAGGGAGAGAGTTTAAAGTCCCCGTTACCAAAATGAATCTCCCTCTGGGGTCTTGTATTATTGAGTTGGTTTGTACATTAATCGTGTCTCTAAAAGCAATCATTACTCCTGCCTTTTTGTTTGGGGCGTAGGCCAGGAGAATCTTGGGGAATTTAGTATGGTGAATTTTTGGACATGCGGAAGCATCGAAATGTGTCTCCTGCACACAAAGAATATCAGCTTTTTGGGTCAACGCCTCTCTCCATAGTGATGAGCGTTTAAATGGTGAGTTTAACCCAATCGCGTTTATGGAGAGAAGTTTAACCGACATTTTTAAGAGTAGAGTATGTCATGGAGCAGTATGGAAAATAGCGATGTCTAAACATTGCATAACATTTTATCAAGAGGTAGAGTGTCATCAAAACAGTTGACGAACAACGTGGAACTTCAAGTCCAACTAGAGTATGGACTTGTAAAGTGGGGGGTAAAGTTCACCTGAGTGGGTAAGAGCCAGAGGCAAGCTGTGTCGAGGTATTTCTCGTAGGTCGAGATATAAGCAGATTTTCAATGGCCGGGTTCGAAGGTCGTGAGGGTTTTTTCCGGTCTTGGTCTTCTAGTTGGACCTCTAGGGTTTTTGTCTGGGGGAGAAATGGATATGCCCCAGGATTTCACTTTTTCTGTGGCTTCTTCTGGGTTTGATAAAATATGGGTAGTTCCATCTTTGTGGATTAGGAGTTTCGGAAGGAAACCCCATTTATAAGGGATTTTAGCTTGGCGAAGAGCGTTGGTGATTAAGGAGAATTTTCTTCTTGCTTGTAAAGTCATCTGCAAGAGGTCTGTGTAGAGACAAATTGCATTGTAGGGGGCCGGCAGCTGGTTTAATTTGCGCGTGGCTTGCATCAGAGCCTCTTTAATGTGAAAGAAGTGGAATCTAGCAATGACGTCTCTAGGCATAGAGTCGGGGACAAATTTTGGTTTTGGCAATCTATGCTCACTGTCTATGGTTAAATCCATGGAAGTAACATCTGTGAGGATTGTTTTAATCAATTGCTGGATATAGTTGATGATTTCAGCTGTCTGGATCGCCTCTGGGATACCTCTGAACTTGACGTTATTATGTCGGTTTCTGTCTTCTATATCTGCAAGCTTTATTTTGAGAGCATCAACCTCTTCTGTCAGAGAGTAGTGTTCATCAATTAGATTATTGTGAGATTGAGTAATTTCGCTCATTTTATTTTCAGTATGGGATATTCTTTCCTCCATCTCCTCCATAGAAGATTTTAGAGTTGAACTTAGCGAGTCAAAGTTCATTTGTAAGGAATCTTTTAGGGCCAGTAGCATTTCTTTCATAAATGCCTCTGTGGCTGGTTTATCCGTTGAGGGCATTGATGTAATAAAGTCTTCCATCTGAGGGCTTTGTGGGTCTTCTATCTGCTCATCCGCTATTTTAGCGCGTTGTTTTAAAGGGCTAGTGGTCGGGGAGGAATGTGCTTTCTTGTTTTGGGCTGTGTTTGCAGCCATTTTGTTGGATTGTGACTTGCTCTTCTGGGGTGCTTTCCCTTTAATGGCCGACATGGTGTTAATGGCACGGGGCAGGGGGTTGCTAAGCGGGGCTGAAGTGTCACTCACCGCTATGTTTCCCCTCCGATCTGCTGCGGTCCTCGTCTGGAGGCTCTCACTGGTTCTAGGAGGTTGCCAGCTGGATTCCTCTGTTGGGATTGCAGGCTGTGTCAGAGGCTCAGGGTCCACTGTGTATGGGCTGCCACGCGGGGTGAAGAAGTTCTCTAGCCGTCTATGCAGGGGCTGACAGGACTTGCGACGGCTCATCTGCTCTCAGCTGATTTCAGAGCTGGAATGTCGCTCACCGCTTCGTCTTCTTCCGTTATGGGCAGCGACTGCAGGAGATCGCTGGCTTTTTACCGGTCCGCAGGCTGCCTCTCTCTGTCAGGGAGGCTAATTATGACGGAGGCGCAGGGGCCGTTATGGAAAGACCGCCACGTGGAGAGAGTGGGTCCTCCGTGTGTCCGTGCAGGGGATGTGAATGCCGGCAGCGGCTCCTCCGCTTTTCAGCTATTGTCGGCTGTGCAGGGTTTCGTTAGACCGGGTGAGTAACGACCTTTTGCTGCTGTGTAGTTGCTTTGAAAGCCTCTGTGCTCGGAGCACCTTGATTATGCGGCCATCTTGGTGCTCGGTCAGGCCACGCCCCCTCAGGTCATTGCTTTCAATGGGGCCATCAGAGCAAAAATTGGGGAGGGAGCCTACTCTCAAGTCAAAAGCTTGTAAGTTGAGGCACTAACCCAAGGTATCACTGTATGTGTATATATATACATATATATATATATATATATATATATATATATATATATATATATATACACACACACTCACCTCCATTACGGTCTAAGCTGCTCTGCTTCGGCAGTCCTTCCTTACACTTCAGTCCTTCCTGACTTCCAGGTTGTATGGTCACACCGGACTGGTGTGTCCAATTGGTGACAGTAGTCACATACCACAAAGCACATGACAATGCAGCCGGTAGTCAGGCAGGACTAGATCGGGAAAAAAAGCAAATCAGTTGAGTATTCTGCTTTCTTTTACTTTATAGCCTCACCCGGCCACTTTGTAAGCTGGAGTCTGAAGGGAATGCCTGTAGCAGTTGTGGGTGGCCCCAGGATATGACCTGCCCACAAGGATTTTTCCCAGTGGACTGAGTGGCCAATCTGCCTATGGTGTCACGGCACCCCTGGCAGGTTCTTACGGCGCACCAGGTTGGGAATCACTACTCTAATGTATAGACACCACTTTTGTTTTCTCAGTAGTGAAGGCTGTTGGCCCCTGTGAGAAGAGCTCCTGATATTGTACCCTCATGACTGCTCTTCATGCCTTGGGTTCCAGCAATGTGAACCCCACAAGTAGTTGATGTGCACAACAAGGGCTCTTTTTCCATGGGTTTTGATACTAGGCTCCAACAAGCTTTTGACTGTGCTGAACTGGCAACAAGAAGTGTTGTCATTTTCACTTGCAAAATACAAGGGCCTATGTCTGGATCTTGTAGGGTTTTCCCCATATTGTCCACCAGATAATTGATGACAATGGGCTGTATCTGTAGTAAATAAATATGGCCTCTCAGTATCTCTGAATCCTTACTGTCCATCTTTTCCCTCAGGTTCCAGCTCTGGCGTCATGTCTATGCGAGGAGGTAACTGCAGGAAGATGGGCCCTCAAGGATCCTCCAGTGAAGTGCCCCACTCATTCTTCTAATACCTTTGTCCGTTGGAATGACTTGATCTAGAACCATCACTAATATCAATGGAAAGCCGGAAAATGTTATTTTATTCCAAACTGTAAAGAGCAAATGACTGGAGCAGAGGGCATTTTGGCCGGTATATGGGAAGCTTCTTATCTAAATCTCCTCCAGAAGGAAGAAGACATCGTCTGGGGGTTCTTTAGATTGGCTGGTTGGAAGGGCTCTTGTTCTACATAGTCCCAAGAAAAACTGCCTTCACACCACTCTATTGTATTGCTGGTTCTTTAGTCAAAGAATCTTCTTGGCCAGATCAAATCTGATGTGACCTCGGCTCCACCAATCCATGGACATAGTCTGGAGACCATCGACCAACTCATCCGTCAGCATAAACTGTTTATGATCTCCTAATAATTAATGACTATTCCTTTCATTTTTATTTTATTAAAGCAGATCTGCATTATATCCCTATTATTGAGACTTTGCCCATTTATTGAGACTCCTCCCCTTATTGTAGCTCCTCCGTCTCAGTTTATATGCTGTAGTCACCAGACCATCCACTTCTTCTCTCTGGTAATTTAGTTATTTGTAGTTTATAATCATCTGTTTAAACTGCAATGTTATAATTAGAGATGAGCGAGAATAATCGCTAAGGGCAATTACTCGAGTGAGTATTGCCCTTAGCGAGTACCTGCCCACTTGGAAGAAAAAGATTCGGGTGCCGGCGGGGGGCAGGGAGCGGCGGGGGAGAGCTGAGGGAATGGAGGGGAGATCTCTCTCCCCCTCAACCCCCCGCTCCCCCTGCTCACTCCCGCATGTCACCGGCTCACCCGCGCCGGCACCCGAATCTTTTCTTCTGAGCGCGCAGGTACACGCTAAGGGGAATACTCGCTTGAATAATTGCCCTTAGCGAGTATGCTCGCTCATCTCTAGTTATAATCTTTTCTTGTATTGACTCCCTGCTGTTCTGCAGAGCTGCAGCATAAAGCATGGAGGAGAAACAAAGCATTAGCCTGGACCTCTGGTAAGACAGAAATTAATTGTTCTCATTACCTTAAACTCAGCTATAAAAAGTGCCTAAGCTGGAGCCATTGGTGTGCCTTAAAGTAGAAAAGCTGCAGTGTAAGATCCCCTGTCTACAGTCGAGGCGGAATATCGGAAAATCTTCTGGAACTTCTCCTGTTCTCCAAAATTATTGCAAGAGGTGCAGCAAGTACCTCTGCTGCCTCCTTCAGTACCCTAGGATGTAATTCATCTGGACCTGAAGACTTGAATTTATTTAAGTTAGGTCATCTCTCTGCTTACAGATAGCCTGTATTCTTTTATTCCTTCAAGAGCACAGGGAAGCTCAGCTGATGTTACATTTACTTCCTGAGTGAAAACAGATACAAAATAGGAATTTAAAAGTTCAGCCTTCTCAACATCATTTTTAACCAATTCACCATTTTCATCCTGTAAACATCCAATAGCATCTTTGACTTTTCATTTGCTTTTAACATACCCCCAAATCCTTTTTATTGCTTTTAGTCCCTCTTGCAAGTTTCAACTCATTATTACCTTTAGCTTTTCTGACAATTCCCTACAGTTTCTGCAAATTGCGTTATATTCTTCTTTAGATATCCCCCCCCCCCCTTTACATTTGATAAACACATCTTTCTTCCTGTTTAGCATGTGTGCAACCTCTGTGTTCATCCATCCTGGTCTCTTTAAATGCTTCACATTCTTCCTTCTTTTAGGGATTGTTAACGGTTGTGCTTTGAGAATCTCATTATGTAATATTACCAACCTTCTTGGACATTTCTGTCCTTAAAGGGGTTGTCCCGCGCCGAAACGTTTTTTTTTTTTCAATAGGCCCCCCGTTCGGCGCGAGACAAACCCAATGCATGTGTTAAAAAAAAAAAAGTTTAGTACTTACCCGAATCCCCGCGCTGCGGCGACTTCTTCCTTACCTTACTAAGATGGCTGCCGGGATCTTCACCCACGATGCACCGCCGGTCTTCTCCCATGGTGCACCGTGGGCTCTGTGCGGTCCATTGCCGATTCCAGCCTCCTGATTGGCTGGAAACGGCACACATGACGGAGCGGAGCTACGAGGACCAGCGGCCCCATTCACCAGGGAGAAGACCAGACTGCGCAAGCGCGTCTAATCGGGCGATTAGACACTGAAATTAGACGGTACCATGGCGACGGGGACGCTAGCAACGGAACAGGTAAGTGAATAACTTCTGTATGGCTCATAATTAATGCACGATGTACATTACAAAGTGCATTAATATGGCCATACAGAAGTGCTGAACCCCACTTGCTTTCGCTGGACAACCCCTTTAAGTACATCCAGCCATTGGATCCTTCTTACCCTGTTTCTGAATCCATTAAAATCTGCCTTTGTGGAAACCAACCCTGAGGTCTGGGTTTTCTCAGGCCTTCCTCCCCTTGTTATTCAAAATTCAAGGATAGCATGATCACTGCCTACTAAAGGCCCTTTTATACGTAGCGAGTGTTGGCAAATGATGCCCGACACTCTTCCCTGTGTTTCCTCACTCTCAGGCCTCGGTCACACGGGCGATTTTTCCCGCGATTTGCAGATCGCATAACGGATGCGCATCTGCAAATCGCGTGACCAGGGCCGACGATTCGCTGAAAAAGCTGCACCAAGCAGCGTTTTCAGTGAAACCGCCCCGCACTGCCCGCTGAATTCATGAATGGGTGAGTGAGAGCTGCCTCTGATTGGTGAGGGCTGTGACCAATCAGAAGCAGCCCATTCAGCAGTCGGGGATTTTAAATCCCCGCCTGCTAAATACTACACAGAGCAGTTCAGGAGAACTGCCGGCCGGACGCAGCTGAACTCTGGCTGCAAGGAAAAGGTGAGTATCCTTTTTTTTCACTTTTACACATTTTAGGATGGTTTTCAGAGAAGGGCTTATATTTTTAAACCTTTCCCGAAAATTCATCCCGCGCTCGCCAGCAGCCCATTGCTTTCAATGGAGCCGGCTGTATTACCGGCTCCATTGAATTCAATGGTTGAACATCATTCTTCTCTGCCACAGCTGTAACAGCTGTGGCAGAGGAGAGCAATCTTTAAGTATATGTTCTCAATAGGGCTGGCGCTGCTGCCGCCGGCCCCATTGAGCGCATATATAGAACACAGCAATACGCAGATAGGCGCGTTCTGCGAATCGTTGTGTCCTATAATTGATCGCACATCCGCATAAAAAGCGGACATGTGACGGATCCCATTGGGATGCATTTGGTCTATAGATCTGCAGATTGCAAGCGTGTCTGCAGATCGGACCAAAAAACGGTCGTGTGACCGAGGCCTCATGCTGTTACACAGGAGGGAGCATCACTGAATTGCTGCCAGCAGGGGGCCATGGGGGCTGAAGGAGAGTTCTCTCTCTGCCCTCTCCATTTACTGTAAGCAGCGGCCACTCAGTAGTAAATGGCTGCTGATTACACTAAACGATCGTCGTTCAGAATTTTAAGCAGTTTTTGTATGCTTTTACATGGGATAATTATCGTTTAAAAGCCCCCGGAAGCGAGGGTTTTTGAATAACCAGAACAATATTCATCCTGTGTTAAAGGGCCTTAATGTCCCACGCACCCATACTTTCTCAACCATTTCCTCCCTATTGGTAAGAATTAAGTCCAGGATCGCAGAGCCCCTTGTTTTCTCTTCTACTTTTTGGAAGATAAAGTTGTCAGCAACATCATCTATCAGGCAAAAGTTTAGCCGCCCCATGCACAATAGAGACTTGTGCGAACCTGTTGCTATTAGTAGGCTCAGACAAATAAAGTTGCAGTGACCGAGGCACAGGGCGCACAGCTGAGGAGATGGTGGAGTAGCTGTTAGGGATGTCACGGTGGCACTACCATCTCCCCTCCTCAGGGACGCGTGCAAACATTTACCAAGGCCTTGGCAGGCCTCTCCAGGCAACGCTGGTGATGCAGTTACCTGTACAAACCTCTGCGTGGAAGGTTCAGTATATGCCATGGGCAACGCCCTGTTCCATCCACTGCCGTGAACTCTGACGATAAATAGTCCACACACAGGGCTGTACTTTAAATAGAATAAACTAGGAACAATCGGTAAAGCCTTTCTTTACTGGAACATCCAACAGGAATAATACACAACAGTCCTTGCAATGGAGGATTGGCATCTTGATACAGGTATTAGTGTATCTTGACGCCACCAGGAATTTCAGGTGGAGTCAAGATTGATAGGGGGATGACGTCCCCCGCAGCTGATTCGCTGCAAACACTGTTTGCGTTCAGGTCCAGCAAGCTCAGTAAAGTTAATGAGAAAAGTGATGCAGTGCCCTTCGGTCCAGCAAGGGCACAAAAGTAAGGATCAAAAGGCATTCAGTGGCGGCCGCCACTGCAAAGCCCTGAAAGCAAGTGGCTTTAACGCAATGGCTGCCGGCCACAAGGTGGAACCCACCTCTCACTGGTTTTCCGGAAGTGGCCGTCAGGGAGAAGAAATGCGTCCGCCGCTACTCAGCTTACAGCCGTGGCCGTGAACTCACGTGTGAAGCAGCAGAGGCGGTGGGGAGAGAGAGCTGAGCGGTTGCATGCTTACCGTGCTTGGGAGACATGGCAGCCGGGATGGACCTTACACGCTTCAGCTTGTGCATACTTTTGTCCCTGCGCTCAACCCTTCGGCTGACGGTTACTACTGTTCTTAGACTTGCATTATTACATGTAGATGCTGCCATGTTACAGCGGTAACATGCCAGCATTTACAGGTAATAATGTAAGGCTAACAACGGAAGTAACCCTCAGCGGAAGGTAGGCTGTGCTGGTAGGACTTTCGTGCCTTAGCCCAATCGGGAGCTGGGGGTGTAACAGGGGCGTTCCCCCTGAGAAAACCCTAGCTTCCAGTGGCGTCAAGATACACTAATACCCTTGATACATACAGTCCATGTTATCTCAGTACTTTTTCTAATACATAGCGGACCAGACATGGCTACACAGTGCACCCTTAGTACTTGTCCTAATATATAGGGGACCAGACATGGCTACACAGTGCACCCTTAGTACTTGTCCTAATATATAGTGACCCAGACATGGCTACACAGTGCACCCTCAGTACTTGTCCTGATATAATTTGGTTTTGCAAAAGCTGATGCGCACTTCAAAATTTGCTGAGGTGCTCCTTGATACCCCAAATCACATCTCATCTGTAAATTGTAACCCTTATATCTCTGTATCGCCAGAGCTTATGCAGAGTACTGCAGGTTTAAAACAGTGCAATGCAAAGTACAACGAATATACATTATTAGAGATGAGCGAACGTACTTGTCCGAGCTTGATATTCGTGCGAATATTAGGGTGTTCGGGATGCTCGTTACTCGTAACGAGCACCACGCGGTGTTCTGGTTACTTTCAGTTTCCTCTCTGAGACGTTAGCGCGCTTTTCTGGCCAATTGAAAGACAGGGAAGGCATTACAACTTCCCCCTGTGACGTTCAAGCCCTATACCACCCCCCTGCAGTGAGTGGCTGGGAAGATCAGATGTCACCTGAGTATAAAAGTCGGCCCCTCCCGCGGCTCGCCACACATGCCTTGTGAGTTAGCTGAGGGTAAGTACTATCGTGCTGGTGCTGCTGTAGGGAGAGCGTTAGGAGTCAGTGTAGGCTTCAAGAACCCCAAAGGTCCTTCTTAGGGCCACATCTACCTGTGTGCAGGCTGCTGCTAGCAGTGTTTTTTTTTTTTTCTTTTCTCAAAATCGGCAGTGCAGAGCATTGCACCCGGCATTAGGGACAGAAGTGGTGCATAGGCAGGGAGAGTGTTAGGAGTGAGTGTAGCCTTCAAGAACCTCAACGGTCCTTTCTAGGGCCAAATTTAAGCGTGTGCAGTACTGTGCTGGCTGCTGTTAGCAGTGTTGCATATTTTTTTTCTTCTAAAAATCGTCTGTGCAGAGCATTGCACCCTCCATTGATACTACAGGGACAGAATTGTGTAGGCAGGGCCACAACACAGTTATTGTTCATTGAATATACGCAGTGGGTCCTTCCCTTTGCAAAAAAGGAAAAGAAATTATATTTGGCCTGCCTGTGTCAGTCCTAAGGTCTCCGTGTACGTGTGTGCTGCGTGGACAACGTACAAAAATCAGACGCAACCAGCTACGGTTTACTGCAGGCTTGCGCCATTGTCTTTCCTGACTGGCAAATACCTGCTCTGCCAGAGTTAATAACTCTGCTACACTAAAGTTGTGTGACACTTTTTCAGGGCCACACCACAGTTATTAAACGTATTGTTCATTGAATATACGCAGTGGGGCCTTCCCTTTGCAAAAAAGCGAAAAAATTATATTTGACCTGCAGGCTTGCGCCAATTTATTTCCTGCCTGGGAAATCAAATCACTGGTAATACAGCATGCTGAGGGGTAGGGGTAGGCCTAGAGGATGTGGACGCGGCCGAGGACGCGGAGGGCCAAGTGAGGGTGTGGGCACAGGCCGAGCCAGTGCGGTGGCCAGGGGTAGAGGCAGGGCCAGACCGAATAATCCACCAACTGTTTCCCAAAGCGCCCCCTCGCGCCATGCCACCCTGCACAGGTCAAGGTGCTCTACGGTGTGGCAGTTTTTCACAGAGACGCCTGACGACCGACGAACAGTGGTGTGCAACCTTTGTCGCGCCAAGATCAGCTGGGGAGGCACCACCAACAGCATGCGCAGGCATATGATGGCCAAGCACCCCACAAGGTGGGACGATGCCCGTTCACCGCCTCCGGTTTGCACCACTGCCTCTCCCCCTGTGCCCCAACCTGCCACTGAGATCCAACCCCCCTCTGAGGACACAGGCACTACCGTCTCCTGGCCTGCACCCACACCCTCACCTCCGCTGTCCTCGGCCCCATCCACCAATGTCTCTCAGCGCAGCGTCCAGACGTCGCTAGTGCCACAGTTTGAGCGCAAGCGCAAGTACGACGCCACACACCCGCACGCTCAAGCGTTAAACGTGCACATTGCAAAATTGATCAGCCTAGAGATGCTGCCGTATAGGCTTGTGGAAACGGAGGCTTTCAAAAGCATGATGGCGACGGCTGCCCCGCGCTACTCGGTTCCCAGTCGCCACTACTTTTCCCGATGTGCCGTCCCAGCCCTGCACGACCACGTCTTCCGCAACATTGTACGCGCCCTCAGCAACGCGGTTACTCCCAAGGTCCACTTAACAACGGACACGTGGACAAGCACAGGCGGGCAGGGCCACTATATCTCCCTGACGGCACATTGGGTGAATTTAGTGGAGGCTGGGACAGAGTCAGAGCCTGGGACCGCTCACGTCCTACCCACCCCCAGAATTGCGGGCCACAGCTCGGTGGTGGTATCTGCGGCGGTGTATGCTTCCTCCACTAAAGCACCTTCCTCCTCCTCCTCCTCCAACGCAACCTCTGTCTCGCAATCAAGATGTGTCAGCAGCACGTCGCCAGCAGTCGGTGTCACGCGGCGTGGCAGCACAGCGGTGGGCAAGCGTCAGCAGGCCGTGCTGAAACTACTCAGCTTAGGAGAGAAGAGGCACACGGCCCACGAACTGCTGCAGGGTCTGACAGAGCAGACCGACCACTGGCTTGCGCCGCTGAGCCTCCAACCGGGCATGGTCGTGTGTGACAACGGCCGTAAGCTGGTGGCGGCTCTGCAGCTCGGCAGCCTCACGCACATGCCATGCCTGGCCCATGTCTTTAATTTGGTGGTTCAGCGCTTTCTGAAAAGCTACCCCCACTTGTCATACCTGCTCGGAAAGGTGCACCAGCTCTGCGCACATTTCTGCAAATCCCACACGCACGCTGCCACCCTGCGGACACTGCAACATAGGTTTAATCTGCCAGTGCACCGACTGCTGTGCGACGTGCCCACACAGTGGAACTCTACGCTCCACATGTTGGCCAGACTCTATGAGCAGCGTAGAGCTATAGTGGAATACCAACTCCAACTTGCGCGGCGCAGTGGGAGTCAGCCTCCTCAATTATTTACAGAAGAGTGGCCCTGGTTGGCAGCCATCTGCCAGGTCCTTGGAAAATTTGAGGAGTCTACCCAGGTGGTGAGCGGCGATGCTGCACTCATTAGCATCACCATTCCTCTGCTATGCATCTTGAGAAGTTCCCTGCAAAGCATAAAGGCAGACGCTTTGCGCTCGGAAACAGAGCCGGGGGAAGACAGTATGTCGCTGGATAGTCAGAGCACCCGCCTGTCTATATCTCAGCGCGTTGAGGAGGAGGAGGAGGAGCATGAGGAGGATGAGGAGGAGGGGGAAGAGACAGCTTGGCCCACTGGTGAGGGTACACATGCTGCTGGGCTGTCATCCTTTCAGCGTGTATGGCCTGAGGAGGAGGAAGAGGAGGAGGAGGAGGATCCTGAAAGTGATCTTCCTAGTGAGGACAGCCATGTGTTGCGTACAGGTACCCTGGCACACATGGCTGACTTCATGTTAGGATGCCTTTCTCGTGACCCTCGCGTTACACGCATTCTGGCCACTACGGATTACTGGGTGTACACACTGCTCAATCCACGGTATAAGGAGAGCCTTTGCACTCTCATTCCCGAAGAAGAAAGGGGTTCGAGAATGATGCTATACCACAGGGCGCTGGTGGACAAACTGATGGTAAACTTCCCAGCCGACAGCGCTAGTGGCAGAAGGCGCAGTTCCGAGGGCCAGGTAGCAGGGGAGGCGCAGAGATCAGGCAGCATGTACAGCGCAGGCAGGGGAACATTCTCCAAGGCCTTTGCCAGCTTTATGGCTCCCCAGCAAGACTGTGTCACCGCTCCCCAGTCAAGGCTGAGTCGGCGGGAGCACTGTAAAAGGATGGTGAGGGAGTACGTAGCCGATCGCATGACCGTCCTCCGTGACGCCTCTGCCCCCTACAACTACTGGGTGTCGAAGCTGGACACGTGGCCTGAACTCGCGCTGTATGCCCTGGAGGTGCTTGCTTGTCCTGCGGCTAGCGTCTTGTCAGAGAGTGTGTTTAGTGTGGCTGGGGGAATCATCACGGATAAGCGTACCCACCTGTCAACCGACAGTGCCGACAGGCTTACACTCATCAAGATGAACAAAGCCTGGATTTCCCCAGACTTCTCTTCTCCACCAGCGGACAGCAGCGATACGTAAGCAATACGTAGGCTGCACCCGTGGATGGAAGCTACGTTCTCTCTCACCATCCAAAACGGGGACATTTCTGCTTCATCAATCTGTGTCTAATATTCCTCCTCCTCCTCCTGCTCCTCCTCCTGAAACCTCACGTAATCACGCTGAACGGGCAATTTTTCTTAGGGCCACAAGGCTCACTCATATAATTTTTCTAAACAATTTTTATGTTTCAATGCTCTTAAAAGCGTTGAAACTTTAACTTGAACCAATTTTTCGTTAAACTGGGCTGCCTCCAGGCCTAGTTACCACTTAAGCCACATTAACCAAAGCGATTAATGGGTTTCACCTGCTCTCTTGGTTGGCCATGGCCAATTCTTTGGATGTACATTAGTACTGTTGATACAGCAATTTTTGTGGGCCCTCGCCTACAGTGTAATCAAATGAATTTTTAGCCCACCTGCATTACAGCTGACGTTACATCCGCTGTGTTGGGCAATGCAATGGGATATTTTTGTGTATCGCCGGTGGGTTCCAGGGAGCCACCCATGCTGTAGGTGCACACGGAGTTTAACCTACATCTGTCCACTTGTAAAGAACCCCAGTCTGACTGGGGCATGCAGTGTGGGCCGAAGCCCACCTGCATTAAGCACGACATTACTACCTCAGCTGTGTTGGGCAATGCAATGGGATATTTCTATGTACCGCCGGTGGCTTCCTGGCACCCACCCATGCTGTGGGTCCACAGGGAATTATAAATGCATCTGTTTCCACTTGTAAAGAACCCCAGTCAGACTGGGGCATGCAGTGTGGGCCGAAGCCCACCTGCATTAAGCACGACATTACTACCTCAGCTGTGTTGGGCAATGCAATGGGATATTTCTATGTACCGCCGGTGGCTTCCTGGCACCCACCCATGCTGTGGGTCCACAGGGAATTATAAATGCATCTGTGTCCACTTGTAAAGAACCCCAGTCTGACTGGGGCATGCAGTGTGGGCCGAAGCCCAGCTGTATTACGCACGACATTACTACCTCAGCTGTGTTGGGCAATGCAATGGGATATTTTTATGTACCGCCGGTGGGTTCCAGGAAGCCACCCATGCTGTCGGTCGACAGGGACTTCACAATAGGGAGTTGTACCTGCCTGTGTCTATGAATTAAAAAGCCCGGTCTGACTGGGGCATGCAGAGACACCTTGACAGAATGAATAGTGTGTGACACATAGGTTCCCCATTGCTATGCCCACGTGTGCAGCTCCTGATGGCGGTGGCACAGGATTCTATTTCTCATTGCTTCTGTACAGCATTGTGGGCTATCGCCCCGCCCCTTTTAAAGAGGGTCACTGCCTAGCCGTGCCAACCTCTGCAGTTTGTGCCTGCGGTTCCTCCTCATGGCAGACGCACTTCTAAATAGACATGAGGGTGGTGAGGCATTAGGGCAGCTGAAGGCTGCGCAGGGACACTTTGGTGTGCGCTGTGGGGGGAGGGGGGGCAGTTGGGCAGCATGTAACACAGGAGAAGTGGCAGTGGAGTGTCATGCAGGCAGTGATTGTGCTTTGTTGGAGGTAGTGTGGTGCTTAGCTAAGGTATGCCATGCTAATGAGGGCTTTTCAGAAGTAAAAGTTTTTGGGAGGGGGGGGGCACTCTTGCCGCTATTGTGGCTTAATAGTGGGACCTGTGAACTTGAGATGCAGCCCAACATGTAGCCCCTCGCCTGCCCTATCCGTTGCTGTGTCGTTCCCATCACTTTCTTGAAGTGCCCAGATTTTCACACAAGGAAACCTTAGCGAGCATCGGCGAAATACAAAAATGCTCGGGTCGCCCATTGACTTCAATGGGGTTCGTTACTCGAAACGAACCCTCGAGCATCGCGAAAAGTTCGTCCCGAATAACGAGCACCCGAGCATTTTGGTGCTCGCTCATCTCTAATTATTATGCATGTGGGAAATATACTTTATACAACCACGTGACAACTTTGCACTGGGGTGTAAAAAACTTTGGTTCTGGGACACTACATTAGGGGACCAGACATGACTACACAGTGCAACCTTACTACCTGTCCTAATATATAGGGGACCAGACATGACTGCACAGTGCACCCTTGCTACTTATCCTAATATATAGGGGACCAGACATGACTACACAGTGCAACCTTACTACCTGTCCTAATATATAGGGGATCCAGACATGACTGCACAGTGCACCTTTACTATTTGTCCTAATATATAGGAGAGCAGACATGACTACACAGTGCACCCTTAGTACTTATACTAATATATAAGGGACCAGACATGACTACACAGTGCATCCTTACAACTTATCCTAATATATAGGGCAGCAGACATGACTACACAGTGCACCCTTACTACTTATCCTAATATATAGGGGACCAGACATGACTACACGGTGCACCCTTAGTACTTGTCCTAATATATAGGGGACCAGACATGGCTCCACAGTTCACCCTTTGTACTTCTTATAATATATAGGGGACTCACACATAACTGCACAGTGCACCCTTAGTACCTGTCCTAATATATAGGGTGCCCAGGCATGGCTATGCAGTGCACCCTTAGTACTTGTTCTAACATATATGGGACCAGATATGACTGCACAGTGCAGCCTTAGTACTTGTCCTAAAATACAGAGCACCAGATATGACTACGTAGTGCACCCTTAGTGCTTGTCCTATTATATAGGGGACCCAGACATGGCTACACAGTACACCCTTAGTACCTGTCCTAATATATAGAGGACCCAGACATAGCTGCACAGTCAATCCTTAGTACTTGTTCTAATATATAGGGGAACCAGGCATGGCTACACAGTGTACCCAAGGTGATTGTCATAAAACATAGGGGACGCAGACAGGGCTTCACACTGCACCGTTTTACTTGTTCTAATATATAGGAGGCCAAGACGTGGTTACACAGTGCACCGTTAGCACTTCTTCTAATATATAGTGACCAGACATGACTACAATATGCACCCTGAGTACTTGTGTTACTATATAGAGGACCCAGACATGACGACACAGTGCACCCTCAGTACTTTTCCTAATATATAGGGACACGGATACTGTTATCCTTTGTACTTGCTCTAATATATAGGGAACCCAAAAAAGGCTAAACAGAGCAGTCTTAGAGCATGTCCTAAAATATAGGGAACCCACACATGGCTATACAGTGCAACATTAATACTTGTCCTAATATATAGAGGGCCTAGACAAGGCTACAGTGGACCCTTAGTACTTATCCTAATATAAAGGGGACAGAAGCATGACTACACACTGTACCCTAAGTATTTGTCCTAATATATAGGGGACCCAGACATGGCTATACATGGTTATGCAAAGTTTGCTGAGGTGTTCCTTGATACCCAAAATCATATCTCACCTGTAAACTTTAACCCTTATATCTCCGTATCGCCCGAGCTTATCCAGAGTTCTGCAGTTCTAAAAGTGTGCAATGCAAAGTACAACGAATATACATTATTATGCATGTGGGAAATATACTTTATATAACCATGCGACAACTTTGCACTGGGGTGTAAAAAAACTTTAGTTCTGGCATACTACAATAGGGAACCAGAAATGACTACACAATGCAGCCTTAGTACTTGTCCTAATATACAGGGCCCCAGAAATAGCTACACAGTGCACCCTTAGTACTTGTGCTAACATATAGGGGACCCAGACACAACTACACAGAGCACCTTTAGTACTTGTCCCAATATAAGGTGACTGAATTTTCCCAGGATGAAAGTGGCACAAAGGGATGTCGTTAGAGGATGGGGCTTATCACAACATACAATTTCACCTCCAGCATTATAAAATGTACAGGGCCATTTAAAAAAAGAGAGGGAGCAAATTCTGTGGCATTTCTGCATCCAAAAGACAGTCAGAGTCTGTAGCATTGGTGCGGAGTTTGACTGGAAATCAGGCGCGTATCCACAGTTTATTTGAAACTATGCGGTGCTTCCCCTTGAACTAGATACTATTTTCTCCAGCAGGTTTCGGGGTATTCTGTAGCTTCCTAATTGTGTAGTATGGCATGCGCACGCCTTATAACAACCAGTCAGACACAAGATGTAAGTCTCAGGTCTAAACTGAATCTGCGCGGTACATTGCTCATACCCTCATTTTATTGAAACACATAATACCTGCCCTTTATGGGCGTATAACACATTACATCAGTAACCTATATAGGTTTTAATTCGTTGGGCCATATAAAATCCCCCACCCCTCCTCACACCCCTCTCAAGTCCAGTGTATGAGCCAGTCTTTGTCTCCTCAAGAAGTAGTCTGGCAAAAGTAGCTTCTTTGTCTCAGAAGTTGAGGGTTGGGGAGGGCTGGGAAAACACCCAACGTGGATACAGTTCTTCAGTCTTGCAGTATAGCAATGTGACTTTAACCCTTAAGAAGCTGTAGAGGAGCTTTACATTAGGCTAACATTATAGAACAAATCTTTCACCATGCCATTATCCAGCAATTACCATAATGAAATCATGCGGCCATTAGCCTCTACAGAGTTAAATCACTACAGCTGCGTAATACATCTAGTTTATACAAATCAATAGACATTTTACGCTAATTAATCATTATGTCTACTACACCCTCACCTCCTCCACAGGTTTCCCACTGTCAGTGTTTCTGACCAGCGGTGCTGGAGGAGGTGAGGGGGAGCACCGCATAGTATGAAATCGGCTGCAGGTATGCTGCTGATTTCCAGTCAAAATCCACATCAATGGTACATATTTTGACATTTGTTTGAATGCAGAAATGCAACAGAATTTGCTGTTGAAATTTCTACTGCAGACATTCTGCAGCATTTTTGCCACGTGTATACATACCGTAAGTCAGCTAGAGGTATGCTGCCATGTGCAAAGTGGCCTCAGTAGTAAGTGTCCTCCACAGGGGCCTCAGTAGTAATAGTGACCCTCACAGTGACCTCAAAGCTCTGTCCTAGGCCCAGTGCTGAAAATTCTTATAAATGATCTGGAGGAGGGAATTGATGGGAAACTGATCAAATTTGCTGACAGCACACAGCTACGCAGCCGTGCATACGCAGTCATGTGCAGTGCCAAGCGAAACCAGTCAGGCATTTGCAGTGTCATGCGGTCCCTGCCGGAAGTGCGCATGGCTGGAAAATGTGTGAGATACTTGTGGTCTCCCACAGCGTTGTAGGCTTACAGCTGTGGCATTGAGCCCTTAGTCACCTCCAATAGTGAAGTCAGATGGTCAGATGCCGACTCGCTGATAGTGATTACCGTGCAATTACCTACAGTGATCACTTTCAGTTTTCATGTCTAGCTGGCCCAGACCACCATTAGGGCTTTTTCCAGCCTCCATTCGTCTCTGCTGAATTCGGAACAGACATGTTTGGCTACATGGTTTCCCAACACAGCCGCACACTGATAACAATTCCCTCCTTCTGCTCTTTAATCCATTAAAGACATGGCCTATTTTGGCTATAAGTATGCAATGATTTTTTTGGGTTTCTCATCTCCACTTTTCAAAAGCCATAACTTTTATTTTTCCATCAACATGGCGGTATGAGGGCTTGTTTTCTGCGTGGCAAACTGATCACACAGATCACCCCTTGTTCCCTTTTCCCCCACTCCCTATCACACAGGATGCCTCTCGTTCTTCTCCCCCACTCCCCATCACACAGAACACCCCTCGTTCTATTCCCCCCACTCTCTATCATATTGGATGCCCCTCGCTCTCCTCCCCCCACTCCCCATCACACGGTGCCCCTCATTCTCCTCTCCCAACTACTCATCATACAGAACACCCCTCACTTCCCCCACCACTCCCCATCACACAGAACACCCCTCATTTCCCCCCTCCAAAGACCCCATCACACAGGACACCCCTCGTCCTTCTCTTCAGACTCCCCATTATACCAAACACTCCTTGTTCTGCCCCCCCCCCCCCATCACACAGGACATTCTGCACTGCTATGAAGCTCTTTCAGCAGTCGGGGATTTAAAAAATCCCCGCCTCCTAAAAGAGCTGTGCAGATTGGCTGAGGGCTCAGCCAATAGCAGCTACTCATTCATGAATAGCTAAGATATAGCTATTCATGAATGAATAGCTAAGGGCTATGTGTCATTGGCTGAGCGGTCAGCCAATAGCTAAGCAGTAGCTGCTATTGGCTGAGCCCTCAGCCAATCTGCACAGCTCTTTCAGGAGGCGGGGATTTTTAAATCCCCGACTGCTGAAAGAGCTTCATAGCAGTGTCGGGGAGCCAGCCGGAGGACGCGTCTGAGCGCAGGAGAGGTGAGTATGATTTTTTTTTTTTAAATTTCACGCTTTTGGCAGATTATTGGGGAAGGGCTTATATTTCAAGCCCTTCCCTGATAATCATTCCGCATGGCCTACAGAAAGCAGTGCTTTCAATGGGATCGGCAGCAGTGCCGATCCCATTGAAAGCAATGGAATAGAATGCCGGGGACTTCTGCCACAGCTGTCACAGTTGTGACAGCTGTGGCAGAAGTCGCCGGCATTCTGCTTCTCTTTTCAATGGGGCTAGCACTGCTGCCGCTGGCCCCATTGAAAAGACTGGCGATATGTCGGCGTGATGCCGATATCCTGGCGTCATGCCGATTTTTTCTCGCACTGCGATGCGAGACTTTAACTTTAGAATCGCATCGCAGTGGAGAAAATATCGCCAGTGGGTAGGAGCCCTTACCAAGATGGTGAGCGGTCTGCAAATCATGTCCTATGAGGAACAGTTAGAGGATCTGAGAATGTTTAGCATGCAAAAAAGAAGGCTGAGAGGAGATTTAGTAGCTGTCTACAAATATCTGAAGGGCTGTCACAGTGCAGAGGGATAAGCCCTATTCTCATTTACACAGTGAAAGACTAGAAGCAATGGGATGAAACTGAAAAGGAGGAGACACAGATTAGATATTAGAAAAAACTTCCTGGCAGTGAGGGTGCTAAATGAGTGGAACAGGTTACCATGGGAGGTGGTGAGTTCTCCTTCAATGGCAGTCTTCAAACAGAGGCTGGACAAATTTCTGTCTGGGATGATTTAGTAAATCCTGCACTGAGCAGGGGGTTGGACCAGATGACCCTCGATGTCCCTTCCACTGCATGGGCTCCTATGGGAGCCAATGACAGCAGCAGGAGAAAGGTGCGGGGAGGGAGTTAAGCAGCGTGACTGCTAAACTCCCTCTTCTTTCCTCTTCTCTCTTCCCCACCGACTGTTTGCAATGGGAGGGGGTGGGACAGGGCGTAGCTAAGCTCCGTCCCACTCCATCTCCACCCATTACTGGCTGCGGACAAGGGTTGGGGGGTGCTTAGCTCTGCCCCCATCCAGCCTACTCCCTTTGCAAACAGCCAGAGGGAAGGAGAGAAGAGGTGAGCAGGCGAGGGGAAGAGATGTAGAGGCAACGGCATTGCAGCCTCGGCGTACATGCGTTGGGGCCCATGCCGTCTGAATGGGTGCACAACAACATTAGATTTGGCAGGTGCACGTAAAAACGCCTATGAAAGTGTGAAAAAGCCCTGACTGTGATGCATATTAATACACTATCACACTGAAATGCCCTTTACAAATTTTTCAAATTAGTTGTTAATACCCACACAGTTTTGTGGTTAAAACTTCTGCTTGCCTGCAAAATTACTTGATTGTTAAGGATTTTTACCTCAAATTTCACTTTTTGCATAGTATAGGGTAAAATGCACTTCAAATCTGATACTAAGTCCCATGAACATATGTAGGTTTTACCATGGAGATTCACTGCTAATTCTCTGTGTAAATGATCCACCGCACAAGGGCATTTATGCCATTAAGGCTGACTATGTTGATGCTATGGGGCCCATGGAGAGAGGGGCCCAGTGAAGTTTGGTTTTCCCTCCTTTTCTATTGGCTTACTGGAACCAGTGGGGGACTTGCCCCTCCAGAGGAACGAAACTGCCCAAAAACTAGTTGTTGGGAAATGGCTATGGGGTCATGGAAAGGGAATGGAGAAGAAAACAAACAGCAGACTCTTCTGTCCCGGATGCCAAAATCCAGCACTTTAATAAGTGACCCATTTTTTTTTTTGCTCTGGGGCCATATCTCTTCTATGTATGCCTCTGCGACACCCTTACAAAATCATCCTCCAATCTTGTAATTCTCATAATGTACAAGTTAAAAAACTACAGGGCCGTGTAAGGGTTTAAGTTTAAAGTGGGTAAATTCAGTTTGCATCGTCATTGAAATTTCCAGCTGGTATAATGGGCAGTTGTGCATCAACTATCATGTTTTCACTGATCCTCTTTAATCTCAGAGTAACAGCCACCTTAAGGCTTCTTTCACACAAGCGCATATTGACCGGCGTTTTTATGGCTCGCCAATATATGCTTCCATCTGGGGCGTAGAAGCTCGTGAACTGGCGCACAAATCTAAAGTTTGTGCGCCCGTTCACATGGCATGGGATCTGGTGCATATGCACCGAGCTCACCATGCCACCGCCCATTTTCCTTGCTCTGCATCGCAGGGTCACCTCTCGTCTCCTCTACGCTCGTTCTTTGCAATGGAAGGGGGCGGGGCGGGGGTGAAGCTAAGCAGCGACCTGCCCCGCCTCCTCCCATTGATAGCTATGGACAAGGGGCGGGAAGAGGGCCACAGATTAGCTCCACCTACACCCTACCCCTTGTCCATAGCCATCAATGGGAGGGGCGGGAAGGATCAGTGCTTAGCCCCGCCTCCTTCCATTGTACAGAACGAGCAGGGAGGAGATGAGAGGTGAGCCTGCATAGGGGGAGGAGAGCAGAGGGAAGAAGTTTAGCAGCCATGCTCCCATAGGAGTGCATGCAGTGGCCGACGTATTTCGGCCCAAAAGATAGTTCCAGGACTATCTTTTGGGACAGACGTAAAAACGCCTGGCGCTATATTGGTCTTGCTGGGCGCTTTTACATCTCAGTAATACTCTCATGTGATCTGATGCATTGGAATCCAATGTATCAGATAACAGCGCATATTGGCCGGCCGTGAAAAAGGCCTGCCGATAAGCGCTTGTGTGAAAAAAGCCTAAGTTTGAGACACTTCTGATAAGCCTTTTGATGTTCGGCATTACTGATTTTAGACTTTTTGTAATTCTCATTAGCCGCTCTATCCTCTCTAATGCATTTTCAATCATTTGAAGCCATTTATTAGCCATATGTCGTGACGTTTTGCAAAATAAATTTTTCGTACTTTAATTTTCTCAAATGTTCACTATTTGCTGTATACTTGTAGAGCTGACTGAGACAAATCATATGATACCTCACAAGGTTTGGCAGCATGCCGGAGTCTAGAACCACACTAATTTTTTAGGTGTGCGGCACAGCAATTTTAGTCCCTTAAGGAGGCGATGTTATTGCATCACCAGAACTCGTCATACCGAGGTCCGACTCTTGTTACTGGGTACCTTGGCCGTTCCTCTTTACAATGAGATATTTAACACTATCGTCATACATCTAGAAATTAGTTTAATTGTACAACTGTCATGTTTCTGTATCGCTCACCGGCCCAAGTATGGCTCCTGAACTATACACACATTCTACATCAAATCTGCTCTCTGCTGTTATACTAGAGGCAGCTTAGCAGAGTTGTAGTGTTCAGCTGGTTGAAGACCTGCCCAGTTCAGGTGATACTATGGATACTTTTTAAGAATTAGGTTGCCTTCAGTGCACTTTCAGCGCGGTTGCTACATGTGGATATGCAATAAAAAAGAGCTGCAGTATGCTGATGTTCTCTAAACCTTATTACACAGTTTTAAGCTAAAACTTGTAGTTACATGGGAGTGGAGGGGCTCATGTTGCTATTGTATTGCTGCTCTTCTTCAGAAGAATGAGCGTCGCTGCTGCTCCAGGAAAAGCCCCGACTCCTTGATAATGTGGGTGCTGATGTGATTAGTGCTTTGTGATTAGCATGTCACCTGCTCTGGTAACAGTCGGAGGAGTGTCACATAAGCGCCGGATAGTGTCATTTGTGGAGAGGCCACGTGGTGTGCTGTGAGCCCCTACTAGGAGGGAGTGCTGAGGAGACCCTGCTGCCACAACTGCAGAAGGGATGGCCCATATGAGAACTACAGATACTGAAGAGTGTCCCACAATGTGTGCAGGGGCATAGGATGTCTACCACCTGAGCTGCGGCTTGTCAATGGTGGAATCTGCTTATATGCTCCCCCCACCCCACCCCCTCCCATTGCAAACAGCCAGAGGGGAGGAGAGCCGCAGAGAGCTGGCGAGGGGGAGGGAAGAGGAAGACGGCTCATATGGTAGCGTATATCGTCCGGCAGTGAAAACGTTGTCCGATATACGCTCATGGGAATAAGCCCTTAAGTTGTTAAATGACTTAAAGGGGTTTTCCCACATCTTCAGACCAGCATCACATGAGCTTATGCATATTTGAACGCATGGCGTTTTTGAGGGATGAACTATGCTTTTTTGTGCGTGCATCGGTGTATTTTACTCTACACAAAGCATGCGCATTTCTGTTACGTCGCCCTGATTTATACGGCTTTTCAGTCTACTGAGTACCAAATGTGTTCTTTTTTCATTGGAATTACACAGTGTTGCTTCATTAATTTCGATGGAACCGCTGGAGACAGCAGAGTTCAAGCGCTAAGCTATTCCTCTGTCAGTCATACTGAAATTAATGAAGTTGTAATGTTCATGCTCAAACATCGCTTCATTCATTTGGAGACCTTTGGGACCTGCGTTGGACCCCCAATCAGAAAGTCATTCTCAGTCCTGTGAATAGGGATAACGCTCAAACTTGGCAAACCTCTTTAAGATGGTCATACACATGGAGATGAACTGCCACCAGAGATGCCTGACACAGCAGCTACTCCCTCTACCTATGGATGACACATAAATACTTAGCCAAGCCGAGCATACATATGTATGCAAAGCTGGGAGTAATAGCTGTTGGCCAAATAAATATTTGGTTGACCAGTAGTATTGAGTGAACTTTTGAGAAGTTTGATTGGGCCGGTTTGCCAAATTCCGGCAAAAAGTTAATTTCAGTCCACATTAGTTTGAACCAAGCCAGAACTTCAGCAGTAATCTGTCAATTAGTCTGACCTTCAGTTTTCAGCCCTTATTTTTCTTCTGCTAATTTATGACCAGCCCCCCATACCATTTTCCTTGCCACCCGGCGAGACCATCATGATGATTCCTTGCAATCATAACTTGTCTCTACAGAATTTGACACTCAGACAACTTTGACTTCTCTATTTCCCAACCACCTGGCTTTATTTTTCAAACTTGCACATAATGTCCTCATCCATGCCCCAGTTAGTAGTAATGCCACCCATACTTAGAAGCCTGAGAGCATGTTTGGTAACGTTGTTTGTGTTTGTCCCCCCTTCAGATTCTATCCAAGATTTGGCTCCTATGATCAGCACAACACATCAGAGAGTCAGTACAGCTTGAAGAGAAGAAGAGAACACCAGCTCCAGCTGCAGTACAGAGAGTGAACCTGATATGACAAAGCAAGAACGGCTCACCGCTGTCGCCAGTCTCTCCTCTGCAACCTCTATTACCTAATAAGTCTGGAGGTTATGGACATCACAGAGTGACTTCCTCGGGGATATCCTCTATGGGTATAAGAGTTTTTTAAGGGGCTTTACGAGTAATAAGGCATAGTGGCAGTGGGGGGTTGGGGGTGTACTTATGTGGTTGATTGGAAGGCTCCAACAGAAACGCCATCAGTGGTGTTCTGTAAACCTAGCAGGGCTTCTAAATTACAAGCCCATGTGACACATTTACGGGAGACCACCAGACCAGAAGATCTGGTAACGTCACCTGTCAGATGCTGTTCCCACACGGAATCCAACCCTGCCTGCGGCCGGTAAACCCCGCATACCTGTATTCTCCCATCTGTGACGTCTCCACTTCTGGGTTTGCTGTACTGTGCATAGTCCTCATGGCTCACTGTTGGACATGTGCTGTACAGTTTTTTTTTTTATATCCCCTGCTTTCTCATGGGATCTTCGGCATCATCGTAGTATCAGCTGCGGGTGTGCCATGGATCAGACAGCTTCCATTGACTGCAATGGAAGCCGTCTGTAGGGGAACTTCAACAATATGGAGCAAACTGTGATTTGTTTTCCAAACCAAAAGGTCTGCAAAAGAAATCCGCATGCTTTAATTAATTTGCGTACTCCCATGTTTCCTTAAGGGTGGCTTGATTTGCTGATCTCTTGTTCAGGTGCCGCATGCGTATTCCGCAAATCAAACCCACCCGCGGACATTAGGCCTTTTTCACGGTCGGCTGATATATGCTGTGATCTGATGCATTCTATTCCAATGCATCAGATCACATGGCCATATTCCCGTGACATAAAAGAGCCGGCCAGCCAATATAGCACCGTGCATTTTCCTGTTAGGCCCAAAAGATAGTCCTGGAACTATCTTTTGGGCTCGAATACGTCAGCTACTGCATTATCTCCTATGGGAGCCAATGACAGGAGCTGGAGAAGAGAGTTGGGAGGGAGTTTAGCAGCGTGACTGCTAAACTCTCTCCTTCTCTCTCCTCCGCTCTGGCTGATTGTAATGTGAGAGGGCAGGATGGGGGCAGAACTAAGCTACCGCACCCTCCCCATCCCTTGTTTACAGCCAGCAATCGGAGGAGGCAGGATGGGGTAGCACTTAGCTCTGCCCCCTCACCGCCCTCTTCCATTGCAATCAGACGGTGGGGAGGAGAGATTTAGCTGAGCCAGAAAGGGGAAGGGAAGAGTGACGGCATGGCAGCCACGGTGTATATGCGCCGGGGCCCATGCCGTCTGAACGGGCACTCAACATTAGATTTGTGCACCTGTTCACAAGCTTTAACGCCCCAGACGGTAGTGTATGTCGTCCGGCCATGAAAACGGCGGCCGATATATATGCTCATGTGAAGGAAGCGTCAGTTTCAGAAAAACCCTTTAAATTGCTGCCAAAGGTTTAGTGAACAAGGCTTAAAAAGGTTAATGATCATAATGAGCAATGTGGCTTTACGCCAGATAAATCGGTCGGCAATAATCTGCGGTATCACTAGTTTCTCTAAAATAAGGGTGACCACTCAATTCCTTCACTTGATGCATCAGAAGTATTTAATTGCATAGAGTGGATGTATTTGTAGTTTGTAGGAAACATCACTTCTGCTATATTTATCATAATTAGTAATTTTTAAAAATATACCTCTTTTTTTGGTCTATTAGTTCATTGGCCGAAATCTGTCTTGTCTTATTCCAACTCCAACACACCCCCCAGGACGATCCCCCCAACGTATACCACCAAATGTATTTTTCCGTTATTGAAGGGTAATAATTCTCTGAAGGGTTTAGGACTATTCAGCGCTGAAAAATCGCTGTTGTGAAAATGGCGCAGTTGTTGAAGGGGATCTTTATCATTGTAAAAAGTGCTATCTGGACCCTACTGAAATATTTTAAAACCTTTGTCCATCAACCGTTTAATACCGGAGAAGATTATGGCCTCAATTACAGCCCATATATACACACAGAGGTCAGTTAGATTCTTCTTGGTAAATACGCATAGAGGTAAGGTAGATTCTCTTTCGTATATACACACAGAGGTCAGTTAGATTCTCTTCAGTATATATACATACAAGTGAGGTAGATTCTCCTCAGTATACAAATTATTTCCCTAGACTTAATGGTTTCTGAGAAAGGAACTATCTTATGTATTGCGGATTTTTGCACAGTTTTTCACATTTAGAATTGAATATTTAAGTTGCGACCCCTTTACTTTTCCAATTTAGGATGTAAAGAATGGTCGCGCCAAATTTCACGTTTGTGTGGTACAAATGTGTGTTATTAGTTACATTACATACAGTAGGGGGTCACTTACTTTTACACTTAGAATTGAACAATCAAGTTGTGACCCCCTTACTTTTCCTATTTAGGACCTAAACAAAGGCCTTGCCAAATTTCAAGTTTATGCAGTTCAAATTTGTGTTATTAGTTACATTACATAGGGGGGTCACTTACTTTTGAGTTTAGAATTGAATTATCAAGTTGCGACCCCCATAGTTTCCTATTTAGGACCTAAGGAAGAGTGGTGCCAAATTTCAAGTTTGTACAACATCGGGAAGTTAGAGAGTTAGATTAGGTATATAGCATAGTGGGGTCACTTACTTTTGCACTTAGCATTGAATAATCAAGTTGCAATCCCTTTACTTTTCCTATTTAGGACCTTAAGAATGCACGTGCCAAATTTCAAGTTTTTGCACAACCCTGGGAAGTTACATAACATAGGGGGTCATTTACTTTTGCACTCAGCATTGAATAATCAAGTTGTTTGTGTGCAGGCAACCTTAGTCAGTGAGTGAGTCAGTCTGTGAGTGAGTTAGTCTGTGAGTGAATCAGTCTGTGAGGGCTTTCACCTTTATATATATAGATTCTGTATTATTAGCATATATGAGTGATTGTCATGGATCTATCAGTGTTATAATCACTAGACATGACCACACAATTACAGTCTATTGAAATAATGATGTTGTTGCCCCTTTACAAGGGGGCTGGCAGGGAAATTAGAGGCCATTTTAGCTATACAGAATATGATTGGTTGCTCAGACTCTTCTGGTTCCTAACAGCTGCAGCTTGTGATGTCACGGAATGTTGTGGCTATTGGCCCCTCCCCCTTTCATTATCCACATTATGACATCATAGACATTATGGCGTCACAGAGGTTATATAAAGAGCTGCAGCGCCAACATTCTGTAGAGAGTTGCAGTTGGCGTTAGAGGTAAGTCCGCTATATGTGGAGCTCCTGTATTGTACTTCATTATCTTCAGTCTTGGGTCCTCTTCTTCAGCTGGGATCATTTCTTTCCTTTCCCTCCTTTCCCAGTAAATCCATCTGTGTTGTAAATGTACAATGTGACATTATGTGGTGCGGGTACAAGTTGTTATATGGATGTAGCAAGTGTTAGCATGTAATCCACCGCCAGAATGCTTGTAGGGAATGTGTTATCCATTATAAGCATTAGCTAAGTCCTGGTGCTTCTAGTTTAGGTGACATGAAGTCTGGGGAGCCTCTTTTACTTTTCACCCGCTTCCATGTTCCTGCGTTGTCCCCGTCACAGTCAGCACACAGCAAGTTTAGCTCTTTATAGAAAACTGTGAGCGCACTCGCACAAAGATTAATGGGTTAATATTTATACCTATTATTAGTATTGATATCTGTCAGATATTAGACATGGAGTTTACAGTTTTTTACTATGTTGCTGGTGGTACAGCGGTCGGTGGGCTGTCCACCATACTTGGGGTCTGGTCGGTGGGCTGTCCACCATACTTTGGGTTTGGTCGATGGGCTGTCCACCATACTTGGGGTCTGGTCGGTGGGCTGTCCACCATACTTTGGGTTTGGTCGGTGGGCTGTCCACCATACTTGGGGTCTGGTCGGTGGGCTGTACACCATACTTGGGGTCTGGGTTCGGTTCAGTGGAGGGTTTTATCTTTCTTCTGACCAACATCCAGTAATTACATGAGATAAGTACGGCGTGTGATACTCATTTACCAGCTGCAGACAGTGGAGCCTATGATGCCTGCTGTCGGGGTTCAGTTCCAGGTGCAGATTATAATTGTATCTATTTCATGTTGTTATTTGTTACTTTGTTGCATATACAGTATTTACTAATACATGTCTAGAATGCAGGATTGTACCAGATTGCTTATTTTTCTAGCCCCTATTGCCTGATTATAACATCCCTCACTGTATTACTGTGCTAATGTGGATTCAGATTCTATTAGGTTGCATTCACATTTGGTAGATTTAATCTAGTTCTGCATGGGCAATCGTGATTTTGCCATGAGAAAATCGTGGCAAAATCCCTAACAGCTGTAGCTTGTGATGTCACGGAATGTTGTGGCTGTTGGCCCCTCCCCCTTTCATTATGCACATTATGACATCACAGACATTTTGACATCACAGAGGTTATATAAGGAGCTGCAGCGCCAACATTCTGTAGAGAGTTGCAGTTGGCGTTGGAGGTAAGTCCACTATATGTGGAGCTCCTGTATTGTACTTCATTATCTCCTATCTTGGGTCCTCTTCTTCAGCTGTGATCACTACTCTCCTTTCCCTTCTTTTCCAGTAAATCCATCTGTGTTGTAAATGTACAATGTGACATTATGTGGTGCGGGTACAAGTTGTTATATGGATGTAGCAACTGTTAGCATGTCATCCACCGCCAGAATGCTTGTAGGGAATGTCTTATCCACTATAAGCATTAGCTAAGTTCTGGTGCTTCTAGTTTAGGTGACATGAAGTCTGGGGAGCCTCTTTTTTTTCTCACCCACTTCCACGTTCCTACGATGTCCCCGTCACAGTCAGTGCACAGCAAGTTTACCTTTTTACAGAATGCTGTGTGTGCGCTCCCACAGAGATGAAGGGATTAATATACCTATTTTTAGCATTGCTATCGGTCACATATTAGACATGGATTCTACAGTTTTTCACTATGTTGCTGGTGGTACAGCGGTCAGTGGGCTGTCCACTATACATAGGGGCTGGTCAGTGGGCTGTCCACCATACTTGGGGTTTAGTCGGTGGGCTGTCCACCATACTTGGGGTCTGGTCGGTGGGCTGTCCACCATACTTGGGGTCTGGTCGGTGGGCTGTCCACCTGTCTATCTGCGTTTTACAGGTTTTTTTCATCTCCTATGCTTCCGCATGGAGCCTCCTTTTTTTCAGATTGCAAAGATTAACAGTGTGATTTTCATGGCTATAAAGGTCCTCAATGTCTGGGAGGGGCATACACTGAAATGATAAGAGCCTGTAATTAATTATTCTATAATAGTAATATTTATAATGTACAGTCCTATAAACCTGATATGTATCTATTATCTCGCTATCCATCATCCAACCATCCAACATCTCCACATCCATCCTCCACAATTACCTTCTATAGAGATGACAATGTTGCACCATGTACAAGGTTTTGGAGGCTGGGGAAAGAATTTAGAGACTATTTTATGTATATGAAATTTGATTTAATCTTGTCCCTAATTGCTGCTTGTGATGTCACCAAATGTTGTTGGCTCCACCCCCACATAGTGAGACAGCATGTATATGGTATAAGGAGCTGCAGAGCCAACATTGCATTGAGGGTTGTAGTTGGTGGCAGGTATGTCCACTACATCTGGAGCGCATTTGTGTCCTTCTTTATTTTCTAGCATGTCCGTAGCTTTCCTTGAGGTGTCGGTAGAGGTTGGGGATGGTTTCGTTATAGAATAATGGCTGACCCTCATACCTAGATTTTAACTATCTTATTTATTCTTTAACAGTATTGAGAGAGAGAGAGAGATATAGAGAGAGAACGAGCTATTTACTGAGAAAGATCTAAATCAAGCATATCCAGTTATGATGTAAGTATCTTGTTATATGGCCCTTGGGTGATATTTAGATAAATAGATGGACACCATGAAAACAAGTGTAACGAGGTGCAACCAACCTATGGCATAAGCCAGGATAATGCCAACAAATACAGAGTCCATATGGAAGAACCTATTGTGCCCTCAAATATCACAAACATATAACACATTCTATTATAGTCATACTAAATTACCCTAAAAAAAAAAGTATGTGTGAGCGTGATCTGCAAGGATGGATTCAGAACCAAATTGGTTCAGAGTGCTTCCATATAGATGAGCGGCCCAAAGAATGCCACAGAAAAATTCCCCAGACTGTAACTCTGCTTCCACCGGCTTGTGTTCTTCCAGCAATGGTTGCAGGGTGTTTGTTCTCTGATATTTCATATCTGACACGCCAATGTCCATCTATTCATCTATCATTATCAGAAGTGCTGCCTGTATCTGGAAAATGATGGCAGGTGCTGATGTTCCTGAATTCTACACCCTGTAGTAGGGAGACAATGTCCTAGATTAACACCATCTTCTTTACTTTCTAATAGGACCCACGAGGAAGAAGCGTTAACATTCTACGCATTACCGGCCTATTATAACAACTGTGCCGAGGAGTTACCACAAAAAAACATCAGAATCTTCTTGCAAAAACAGTAAGTATTTCACTGTAGGACCCCCATGATAGTCACTGTTACCACAATACCTGGTGCTATTCTTCACAGACATAACTCCACACTCATCGGATAATCACACATCAGGGACAAGGGGCCATAGATAACACAATGATAAAAGCAGGAATATAGAAGGAAATACAACACAAATATCAGCTATCACCCAGGAGCCCCTATTATCATCTTACTCTTCTTCATTGCTCTCTTGCGAGGGAAGAGAAGCGGATATCACCGACTGGCTATGGCAAGCCAATCATACAAAGTAGACCTTCATACAATCACCGGAAAATGTCAGCTGCAATCTGATTGGTTGTTATTGAAAATTCCTTGTTTATAATTCTTTTCTTTTCTTCTCCCACAGGTGGCGGGAGACCACCAACAACAACAGTGTGGTTTATTACCAGTAAGTATCTCCTAGCATGACGACCCTATTGTTCTAGTGTTATTGGAATTGCTGTTTTTTCTTTCTAAAGGCCCATTTATATGCAACGATTTTGCTCAAAAGACATATTTTGAGTGATAATCGTTGTGTGCATTTACAAGGCAAGATGATCACTCAAAGTTCGCTCAAACGGCAGTTTGACAGTTTTGAGTGTTCACTTTGCAGAAGTGTGTAAATGAAGCTCACGCTGTATGCAGAAAACAAGTGGGGCCGCTATCTTTTGCATATATCTGTTGTCTTCTCGGAGTGCTCAGCTGGAATATAGGTGTATGCTCCAAGTGAATTATACAGAAGACAGCTGGAGTGCTGTCTTCTGCATAATTCTGCTGTATTTACGTAGCGCTCCACTAGTAGTATATAGCTGAGCACTCCGAGCGGGATATGCAGAACATAGCAGGACCGCTGTCTTCAGCATACTCCTGCTGTGCTCACTGAGCAGGACACCAGCTGAAACAATAGTATCAGTGGTATCCCGCTAAGAACTCAGGGCGCAGCGCTGATAAGGCTCATCGTTCTCTTTCAGCTTGTTGTTAATGAAAAATGTACAAATTCCGTTCAGTTTGACCCAATGATTCTTGCTCCAAAGACGGCTTTGATTGATTTTTGATCAAGAATTCTTGGGTTTAAATGGGCCTTAATTCTGGACTTAATAAAAGGACAGCAAGGAGTCACAGTTCATTAGTAACCCCCATCTCCCCCAAAATGGGGGACTTAACTTATTTAAATGATCTCACTATAATAAACCCCATATGGGACCTCTGATGGCAAAATTACAAAGCTACGGCTATCAGAACATGAACATGCAAAAATATCAAAAGTCACTGCTTCCTTAAAGCCTAAAATACACCAATCCTGAAAGGGTTAACCCTACCACCTGGAGATTTTCTTTTTCTATGTACGGTTATATTATCCTCTGGCCCCATTAGCCACCAGAACTAAATGTATGTATATGTTATGTGTTGTTCAACAGAGAAGATGATGAGGAGGAGGATGATCAGATACCTTCCGGCCTCAAGGATTCCATCATTATGGGCAAATCCGACAGCATCACTGTGTAAGTATTGAATCATCTCCAATGGGCCTATTGTATAAATATATCATGTATCAAACACCACTATATCTATAATATTTATGTATTGTTTTAATAGCGAAGAGGACAAGGCAGAACAAGACACCATCACTGCCTGTCCTAGTGGCCCCCTCCTGGACGAATCTGCCAACATCGTTCTGTAAGTACCGTATCCTCTACAATGGGTTTATTGTACACACTGTATATGACACAACAATACACATAGTTCATTGATAATGACTTGTACTATCCAGACTGACAGTCATATACAACATGGCGGTACACACTGGATATCACATAGGACTTATTCACAGGATGACTGGATAGGGCTTATGTTAGCATACGGATTATTACTGTGGTTGGGTTGCACTCTTCTGCTGCACATTACAGGACATGGAGCCATGAGTTCAGTCATGGACATCCACACATTATAAGGCGGAGAATTTACGTAGAATCTTTGGCCAGTTTTCTGCTAGGAAAAAAAAATAGTTAATTTTACAGCACACTGAATTTGACAGCTGACAGCTGACATAGACTCCACATTCTGGCGCACAGATTGGCCAGAGATATGCCAAACTTAGTAAGAAATGATTGCCTCTTAATAGATTTAGTGAACTTTGGATTTAGACTGCCATATACAGCGACGTACATTTCCCCAAATGTGTGTGGAACTAGTTCCATGTAGAACTATGTATCACAGACAAGATGGGTTGGGATGATTCTCATGGAGGGTTGTCCGTCTTGTGGTGATGGTGCAGGGTGCAAACAGCTCTGATAGACATTTACCCGTCCATCAATTACCAAAGTGTTGCTTATATCACCATCTTCTTTACTCTCCAATAGGACCCAGGAGGAAGAAGCGTTAACATTCTACGCATTACCGGCCTATTATAACAACTGTGCCGAGGAGTTACCACAAAAAAATCTTAGAATCTTCTTGCAAAAACAGTAAGTATTTCACTGTAGGACCCCCATGATAGTGACTGTTACCGCAATACCTGGTGCTCTTCTTCACAGACATAACTCCACACTCATCAGATAATCACACATCAGGGACAAGGGGCCATAGATAACACAATGATAAAAGTGGGAATGTAGAAGGAAATACAACACAAATATCAGCTATCACCCAGGAGCCCCTATTATCATCTTACTCTTCTTCATTGCTCTCTTGCGAGGGAAGAGAAGCGGATATCACCGACTGGCTATGGCAAGCCAATCATACAAAGTAGACCTTCATACAATCAGCGGAAAATGTCAGCTGCAATCTGATTGGTTGTTATTGAAAATTCCTTGTTTATAATTCTTTCCTTTTCTTCTCCCACAGGTGGCGGGAGACCACCAATAACAACAGCGTGGTTCATTACCAGTAAGTATCTCCTAGCATGATGACCCTATTGTTCTAGTGTTATTGGAATTGCTGTTTTTTCTTTCTAAAGGCCCATTTATATGCAACGATTTTGCTCAAAAGACATCTTTTGAGTGATAATCGTTGTGTGCATTTACAAGGCAAGATGATCACTCAAAATTCGCTCAAACGGCAGTTTGACAGTTTTGAGTGTTCACTTTGCAGAAGTGTGTAAATGAAGCTCACGCTGTATGCAGAAAACAAGTGGGGCCGCTATCTTTTGCATATATCTGTTGTCTTCTTGGAGTGCTCAGCTGGAATATAGGTGTATGCTCCAAGTGAATTATACAGAAGACAGCTGGAGTGCTGTCTTCTGCATAATTCTGCTGTATTTACGTAGCGCTCAACTAGTAGTATATAGCTGAGCACTCCGAGCGGGATATGCAGAACATAGCAGGACCGCTGTCTTCAGCATACTCCTGCTGTGCTAACTGAGCAGGACACCAGCTGAAACAATAGTATCAGTGGTATCCCGCTAAGAACTCAGGGCGCGGCGCTGATAAGGCTTATCATTCTCTTTCAGCTTGTTGTTAATGAAAAATTTACAAATTCCGTTCAGTTTGACCCAATGATTCTTGCTCAAAAGTCGGCTTTGATTGATTTTTGATCAAGAATTCTTGGGTTTAAATGGGCCTTAATTCTGGACTTAATAAAAGCACAGCAAGGAGTGACAGTTCATTAGTAACCCCCATCTTCCCCAAAATGGGGGACTTAACTTATTTAAATGATCTCACTATAATAAACCCCATATGGGACCTCTGATGGCAAAATTACAAAGCTACGGCTATCAGAACATGAACATGCAAAAATATCAAAAGTCACTGCTTCCTTAAAGCCTAAAATACACCAATCCTGAAAGGGTTAACCCTACCACCTGGAGATTTTCTTTTTCTATGTACGGTTATATTATCCTCTGGCCCCATTAGCCACCTGAACTAAATGTATGTATATGTTATGTGTTGTTCAACAGAGAAGATGATGAGGAGGAGGATGATCAGATACCTTCCGGCCTCAAGGATTCCATCATTATGGGCAAATCCGACAGCATCACTGTGTAAGTATTGAATCATCTCCAATGGGCCTATTGTATAAATATATCATGTATCAAACACCACTATATCTATAATATTTATGTATTGTTTTAATAGCGAAGAGGACAAGGCAGAACAAGACACCAACACTGCCTGTCCTAGTGGCCCCCTCCTGGACGAATCTGCCAACATCGTTCTGTAAGTACCGTATCCTCTACAATGGGCTTATTGCACACACTGTATATGACACAACATTACACATAGTTCATTGATAATGACTTGTACTATCCAGACTGACAGTCATATACAACATGGCGGTACACACTGGATATCACATAGGACTTATTCACAGGATGACTGGATAGGGCTTATGTTAGTATACGGATTATTACTGTGGTTGGGTTGCACTCTTCTGCTGCACATTACAGGACATGGAGCCATGAGTTCAGTAATGGACATCCACACATTATAAGGTGGAGAAGTTACGTAGAGTCTTTGGCCAGTTTTCTGCTAGGAAAAAAAATAGTTAATTTTACAGCACACTGAATTTGACAGCTGACAGCTGGCATAGACTCCACATTCTGGTGCACAGATTGGCCAGAGATATGCCAAACTTAGTAAGAAATGATTGCCTCTTAATAGATTTAGCGCACTTTGGATTTAGACTGCCATATACAGCGACGTACATTTCTCCAAATGTGTGGGGAACTAGTTCCATGTAGAACTATGTATCACAGACAAGATGGGTTGGGATGATTCTGATGGAGGGTTGTCCGTCTTGTGGTGATGGTGCAGGGTGCGAACAGCTCTGATAGACATTTACCCGTCCATCAATTACCAAAGTGTTGCTTATATCACCATCTTCTTTACTCTCCAATAGGACCCAGGAGGAAGAAGCGTTAACATTCTACGCATTACCGGCCTATTATAACAACTGTGCCGAGGAGTTGCCACAAAAAAATCTAAGAATCTTCTTGCAAAAACAGTAAGTATTTCACTGTAGGACCCCCATGATAGTGACTGTTACCAGAATACCTGGTGCTCTTCTTCACAGACATAACCCCACACTTATCAGATAATCACACATCAGGGACAAGGGGCCATAGATAACACAATGATAAAAGCGGGAATATAGAAGGAAATACAACACAAATATCAGCTATCACCCAGGAGCCCCTATTATCATGTTACTCTTCTTCATTGCTCTCTTGCGAGGGAAGAGTAGTCGATATCACCGACTGGCTATGGCAAGCCAATCATAAAAAAGTAGACCTTCATACAATCACCGGAAAATGTCAGCTGCAATCTGATTGGTTGTTATTGAAAATTCCTTGTTTATAATTCTTTCCTTTTTTTCACCCACAGGTGGCGGGAGACCACCAACAACAACAGTGTGGTTTATTACCAGTAAGTATCTCCTAGCATGACGACCCTATTGTTCTAGTGTTATTGGAATTGCTGTTTTTTCTTTCTAAAGGCCCATTTATATGCAACGATTTCGCTCAAAAGACATCTTTTGAGTGATAATCGTTGTGTGTGTTTACACGGCAAGATGATCACTCAAAATTCGCTCAAACGGCAGTTTGACAATTTTGAGTGTTCACTTTGCATAAGTGTGTAAATGAAGCTCACGCTGTATGCAGAAAACAAGTGGGGCCGCTATCTTTTGCATATATCTGTTGTCTTCTCGGAGTGCTCAGATGGAATATAGGTGTATGCTCCAAGTGAATTATACAGAAGACAGCTGGAGTGCTGTCTTCTGCATAATTCTGCTGTATTTACGTAGCGCTCCACTAGTAGTATATAGCTGAGCACTCCGAGCGGGATATGCAGAACATAGCAGGACCGCTGTCTTCAGCATACTCCTGCTGTGCTCTCCGAGCAGGACACCAGCTGAAAAAATAGTATCAATGGTATCCCGCTAAGAACTCAGGGCGCAGCGCTGATAAGGCTCATCGTTCTCTTTCAGCTTGTTGTTAATGAAAAATGTACAAATTCCGTTCAGTTTGACCCAATGATTCTTGCTCAAAAGACGGCTTTGATTGATTTTTGATCAAGAATTCTTGGGTTTAAATGGGCCTTAATTCTGGACTTAATAAAAGGACAGCAAGGAGTGACAGTTCATTAGTAACCCCCATCTCCCCCAAAATGGGGCACTTAACTTATTTAAATGATCTCACTCTAATAAACCCCATATGGGACCTCTGATGGCAAAATTACAAAGCTACGGCTATCAGAACATGAACATGCAAAAATATCAAAAGTCACTGCTTCCTTAAAGCCTAAAATACACCAATCCTGAAAGGGTTAACCCTACCACCTGGAGATTTTCTTTTTCTATGTACGGTTATATTATCCTCTGGCCCCATTAGCCACCAGAACTAAATGTATGTATATGTTATGTGTTGTTCAACAGAGAAGATGATGAGGAGGAGGATGATCAGATACCTTCCGGCCTCGAGGATTCCATCATTATGGACAAATCCGACAGCATCACTGTGTAAGTATTGAATCATCTCCAATGGGCCTATTGTATAAATATATCATGTATCAAACACCACTATATCTATAATATTTATGTATTGTTTTAATAGCGAAGAGGACAAGGCAGAACAAGACACCAACACTGCCTGTCCTAGTGCCCCCCTCCTGGACGAATCTGCCAACATCGTTCTGTAAGTACCGTATCCTCTACAATGGGTTTATTGTACACACTGTATATGACACATTACACATAGTTCATTGATAATGACTTGTACTATCCAGACTGACAGTCATATACAACATGGCGGTACACACTGGATATCACATAGGACTTATTCACAGGATGACTGGATAGGACTTATGTTAGTATACAGATTATTATTGTGGTTGGGTTGTACTCTTCTGCTGCACATTACAAGACATGGAGCCATGAGTTCAGTCATGGACATCCACACATTAAAAGGCGGAGAATTTACGTAGAGTCTTTGGCCAGTTTTCTGCTAGGAAAAAAAAATAGTTAATTTTACAGCACACTGAATTTGACAGCTGACAGCTGACATAGACTCCACATTCTGGTGCACAGATTGGCCAGAGATATGCCAAACTTAGTAAGAAATGATCGCCTCTTCATAGATTTAGCGCACTTTGGATTTAGACTGCCATATACAGCGAAGTACATTTCCCCAAATGTGTGGGGAACTAGTTCCATGTAGAACTATGTATCACAGACAAGATGGGTTGGGATGATTCTCATGGAGGGTTGTCCGTCTTGTGGTGATGGTTGCCGGGTTCGAACAGCTCTGATAGACATTTACCCATCCATCAATTACCAAAGTGTTGCTTATATCACCATCTTCTTTACTCTCCAATAGGACCCAGGAGGAAGAAGCGTTAACATTCTACGCATTACCGGCTTATTATAACAACTGTGCCGAGGAGTTGCCACAAAAAAATCTAAGAATCTTCTTGCAAAAACAGTAAGTATTTCACTGTAGGACCCCCATGATAGTGACTGTTACCACAATACCTGGTGCTATTCTTCACAGACACAACCCCACACTCATCAGATAATCACACATCAGGGACAAGGGGCCATAGATAACACAATGATAAAAGCGGGAATGTAGAAGGAAATACAACACAAATATCAGCTATCACCCAGGAGCCCCTATTATCATGTTACTCTTCTTCATTGCTCTCTTGCGAGGGAAGAGAAGCCGATATCACCGACTGGCTTAGGTAAGCCAATCATACAAAGTAGACCTTCATACAGTCACCAGAAAATGTCAGCTACAATCTGATTGGTTGTTAATGAAAATTCCTTGTTCCTAATTCTTTCTTTTTCTTCTCCCATAGGTGGCGGGAGACCACCAACAACAACAGTGTGGTTTATTACCAGTAAGTATCTCCTAGCATGACGACCCTATTGTTCTAGTGTTATAAGGATTGCTCTTTTTTTCTTTGTGAAGGCCCATTCAGACACAATGATTCTCAGTCAAACAACATCTTTTGAGCAATAATCATTGTGTCATTTACACGGCAAGATGATCCCTCAAAATTTGCTTAAATGGCAGTTTGGTTGACAATTTTGAGCGCTCACTTTACATAAGTGTATAAATAAATGTATGCAGAATACAAGTGAGGCTGCTATCTTCTGCATATAGCTGTTGTCTTCTTGGAGCACTGAGCTGGAATACAGCTGTGCGCTCCGAGAGGAGCATAGAGCAGACAGATGGAGCGCTCTCTTCTTCATACTCCTGCTGTGTTTATAGAGCGCTCAGCTAGTATACCAGCTGAGAGCTCCGAGACGGGGATGCAGAACATAACTGGAACGCTGTCTTCTGCATACTACTGCTGTGTTCTCCAAGTGGGACACCAGCTGAAACAATAGTATCAGCGGTATGCTGAAGGATATCGATGAACAACTCATTAATGAAAAGTGCACAAAGTCTGTGCAGTTAGACCGAACGATTCTTGCTCAAAAGACAGCTTTGAGCGATTTTTGATCGGAAATCATTTGCTTTAAATGGGCCTTAATTCTCCTTCTGATAAAAAGACAGCAAGGAGTGACAGTTGATTAGTAACCCCCATCTACCCCAAAATGGGTTACTTAACTTATTTAAATTATCCCACTATAATAAACCCCATATGGGACCTCTGATGGCAAAATTACAAAGTTATGGCTATCAGAAGATGGAGATGCAAAAATATCAAAAGTCACTGCTTCCTTAAAGCCTAAAATACACCAGTCCTGAAAGGGTTAACCCTACCACCTGGAGATTTTCTTTTTCTATGTATGGTTATATTATCTCCTGGCCCCATTAGCCACCAGAACTAAATGTATATATATATATATATGTCATGTCTTGTTCAACAGAGAAGAAGATGATGAAGACGAGGATGATGAGACACCTTCCATCCTCGAGGATCCAAGCATTATGGACACAACCGACAGCATCACCGTGTAAGTACTGAATCATCTCCAATGGGCTTATTGTATAAATATATCATATATTACACAACACTATATATATAATATTTATGTATTGTTTAATAGCGAAGAGGACAAGGCAGAACAGGAGTCCATCACTGCCTGTCCTAGTGACCCCCTCCTGGACGAATCTACCAACATCGTTCTGTAAGTACCACATCCTCTACAATGGGCTTATTGTACACACCGCATATGAAACAACATTAGATATAGTTCATTGATAATGACTTGTACTATCCAGACTGACAGTCATATACAACATGGCAGTACACACATATCACATAGATGATGAGTCGGGTGGGTGCACAGGACACATTCACAGGATGGCTGGATAGGACTTATGTTAGTATACGAATTAGTATTTTGGTTGGGTTGCGCTCTTGTGCTGCACATTACAAGGCATGGCGCCATTATTTCAGTAATAGACGTTTATCCACACACTACAAGGGCAAGAATTTACTTAGAGTCTTTGGCCAGTTTTCTGCTGAAAAAAAGCTAATTTTACAGCACACTAAATTTGGGCACAAAAATTGTGATTGTTATATATTTTTTCACCTCAATCACCACTTTTGGAGAAAAAAATGAGACTAGCAAAAGGGATGTTTTGAGAGATTTACTATGATTTATGCTAATATCTGGCATAAGTTATGGAACAAATCTGCAGCAGCTGACAGCTGGCTTACACTCCACATTCTGCAATGATAGACATCTACCCATCCATCATTTACCAAAGTGCTGCTGGTATCTGGAAAATGATGGCGGGCACTGATGTTCCTGAATTCTACACCTTGTAGTAGGGAGACGATGTCCTAGATTATCACCATCTTCTTTACTATCCAATAGGACCCAGGAGGAGAAAGCAGCGGCATACTCAGTTTTCCCTACATATTATAACAACCGTGCGAATGAGTTGCCGCAAAAAAATCTAAAAATCTTCTTGAAAAAACAGTAAGTATTTCTCTGTTGGACCCCCATGATAGTGACTGTTACCACAATACCTGGTGCTATTCTTCACAGACATAACCCCACACTCATCAGATAATCACACATCAGGGACAAGGGGCGATAGATAACACAATGATAAAAGCGGGAATGTAGAAGGAAATACAACACAAATATCAGCTATCACCCAGGAGCCCCTATTATCATCTTACTCTTCTTCATTGCTCTTTTGCAAGGGGAGAGAAGCCCTATATCACTGACTGGCTATGGTAAGCTAATCATACAAAGTAGACCTTCATACAGTCACCAGAAAATGTCAGCTGCAATCTGATTGGTTGTTACTCAAAATTCCTTGTTCATAATTCTTTCCTTTTCTTCTCCCACAGGTGGCTGGAAACCACCAACAGCAACAGTGTGGTTTATTACCAGTAAGTATATCCTAGCATGATGCCCCTATTGTTCCAGTGTTATTGGAATTGCTCTTTTTTCTTTCTAAAAGTCCCTTTTAGACGCATTGGTTCTCGTTCAAAAGACATTTTTTGAGCGATGATCATTGTGTGCATTTACATGGTAAGATGATCACTCAAAATTCGCTCACACGGTAGTTTAGGTGACGGTTTTGAACGTTCACTTTGCATAAGCGTGTAAATGAAGGCTCACACTGTATGCAGAATACAAGAGGGACAGCTATCTTTTGCATACTCCTGCTGCTTTCATGAAGCGCTCAGCGAGTATATAGCTGAGCGCTCTGAGCAGGGTATGCAGAACATAGCTGGACTGCTCTCTTCTTCATACTCCTGCTGTGTTTTCGGAGAGATCAGCTGGTATACAGCCGAGCACTCCGAGTGGGGTATGCAAAACACAGCTGTAACGCTGTCTTCAGCATACTCCTGCTGTGTTCTCTGAGAGGCACACCAGCTGAAACAATAGTATCAGCGGTATCCCACTGAGAACTCAGCGCGCAGCACTGATAAGGCTCATTGCTCTCTTTCAGCTTGCTGAAAGAGATCAATGCACAACTTGTTAATGAAAAATATACGCAGTCCGTTCAGTTAGATCCAACGATTCTTGCTCCAAAGACGGCTTTCAGCAATTTTTGATCAAGAATCGTTGGGTTTAAATGGGCCTTAATTCTCCTCCTAATAAAAGGACAGAAAGGAGTGACAGTTCATAAGTAACCCCCATCAACCCTAAAATGGGACACTTAACTTATTTAAATGATCCCACTATAATAAACCCCATATGGGACCTCTGATGGTAAAATTACAAAGTTATGGCTATCAGTACATGGAGATGCAAAAATGTCAAAAGTCACTGCTTCCTTAAAGCCTACAATACACCAGTCCTAAAAGGGCTAACCCTACCACCTGGAGATTTTCTTTTTCTATGTACGGTTATATTATCCTCTGGCCCCATTAGTCACCAGAACTAAATGTATATATATATGTTATGTGTCGTTCAACAGAGAAGAAGATGATGAGGAGGAAGATGAGACACCTTCCGTCCTCAAGGACTCCAACATAATGGACACAACCGACAGCATCACTGTGTAAGTACTGAATCATCTCCAATGGGCTTATTGTATAAATATGTCATATATCACACAACACTATATATATAATATTTATGTATTGTTTTAATAGCGAAGAGGACAAGGCAGAAAAAGATAACACCACGGCCTGTCCTAGTGACCACCTCCTGGACGAATCTGTCAACTTTGTTCTGTAAGTACTGCTTCCTCTATGATGGGTTTATTGTACACACCGTATATGACACAACATTACACATAGTTCGTTGATAATGACTTGTACTATCCAGACTGACAGTCATATACAACATGGCGGTACACACTGGATATCACATAGATGATGAGTCGGGTCGGTACACCGGACACATTCACAGGATGGCTGGATAGGACTTATGTTAGTATACGGATTAGTATTGCGGTTGGGTTGTGCTCTTGTGCTGCACAGTACAAGGCATGGCGCCATTAGTTAAGTCATGGATATCTACCCATTACAAGGGCGAGAATTTACTTAGAGACTTTGGCCAGTTTTCTGCTGGGAAAAAAATGGCTACTTTTACAGCACACTAAATATATAAATATATATATTATGTATTATCTAATAGGGAAGAAGACAAAAAGGAAAAGTCCAACTATCAAAGTCCAACTAATCATATTGAAGATGTCAACCTTATCAGCGAATGCCCAATAATTGATAAGGCAGAGAGCATTAAGAGGTAAGTACAGAATTATCTTCCATGGGCATATTGAAGCATTCCATCATAGGTTCATGGTATTTCATGGACGGATACAGAATATAATGTTTTAGTTTTTCTTTTGTGACATTTAGTTTCTCATCTTGTCCATTTTTTTTCCAGCAGCAAAAAGAAGACCGGAAGATGGGCCAGATTCACCAGGTGAATACAGTATATTTTCTGTGAGGTTCATGGAGGCAGGGAAATAAAACTTAGGTTATTACATTTACATTGGGGATTTTGTTTTCTTGCTCTATTATGAGAGCAGGAAAACAGAATCCTCGGCCAAACGGTTCCTTTTTATAATAGAACCTTATGGCATTGAGCTGACGCCATTGACTATAATGGGGTCTGTTCAGTTGCTGTCATCTCGCAGCATTTTACCGGACATGCAACATTTTTGGTCCAGCGTTTCATGTGTGATTTGTGCCAGCGACTCCAAACAGAAACTGGCACTGATGTGAACAAACCTTTATAGCTTTATTTTCTCCCTATATTTGTATGTGTATAGATTAGAGGTAATGGTGATTCTATGGTTACTGGATACCTGAATTGTACACAGTGTATACTACTATATACAGGAGTTACATGTTGTGTGGGTATATGAACATATAATGACCAATAGTGATGAGTGAACTTTTAAAAATTCGGTTTGGCTGGTTCACTGAATTTCAGCATAAAGTTTGGTTCATTCCAGATTAGTTTAAACTGAACCGGAACTTCACCAATACCCCTAAAACTAGTGTATAACAGTGGTGGTGGTTCAGCTGAGACAAACCGCCCGAGATTCGGGTTCATGCTGAACTGAACTTTTAGTGACATTTAACCCAAAACAGGGTTGGACTGTTTCAGTTTGCTCATCACTAATGCGCAGATTTATGTTCAGTAGCTAAAACCACAACTTGCTGAAACAAAAATAGGTACATCTAGTCCATGTAGGAAATGATAATCAAGCACCACCTGAACCCCCAAGTCTCACACTTGTTTTCTTCTTTATTTAGAGCTTTCCGAGGACTTTTCACCTGCTGCCGCCCAAATAAATGCCATGACAATGGCTAGAAGCTTTCACCTCCCCAATCCCCCTTCCCTTCCCCCATAACCCTCTACTCCCTCCACTCCAATAGCCCTCTCCCCAAACCCCTTCCCCACTCCATAACTCTTTCCTCTCCCCACACCCATCAGATAATCACTTTTGAGAAACCATGACCGCATGTAACGGAGTCATCTCCACTGCTGTCACCCCCTTCAAACCCCATCCCACCTAATTAACCACAGACTCCTATTTCTTTGGATTAATTTGGCCACAGCAGGCATGTTAATTAACAAAGATAACATTAAACATATGAAACATTTTAACCCAATGGGAAAGCTAGGGAGAGATCCTTGGAGTCACAAAAAATCTGTCGCCTCACCAACATGGGAAATAGTTGTAACTTCCGCCAGTCGCATACTAACCAACTTGGTTGACACTATTTCTCAAACCACATCTCCCGCCACAAGCCAACTGACTCAGGAGATCCAGCACTCATCAACTAGCCTCTAGTTGCTGACCTCCTGACACCGAGGCCAGTTAGCCATACCCTGGCTGGCCACTTCCGCCATCTTTGCAGGGCACTGCCTGTCAAAGCCAAGAGGCGACAGACCCACTTACTAATCAATCAAGAGGGGGAAGGTAGCTATCCAGCCCCTGCCTTCCCCCCACCATACTTTTATGCTGACTCCAAGGACCCTCCCCCCATTGCTGCTATGACAAGGTTTCTCAAAAAATCCCTCCAACCCTTTCCCTTACCACTTGCCAGGTTAACTCTTCCCTTCCTGTTAACCCTGTCATGTGTGCCTTCCACTTATCACCCTGCGAACTTCAGTTCCAGCATTCCTTATACTTGAATAAACATTCATTCATTCAACACTTGGTATCATTAGTTTCTGTTTCCTCCTTATTTAGATACTTTAGAAAAGTAATTTCCTCCTGCATCTACAGGATGCCGGATGAACATGGATGAAAACTTTTCCCTCCCCAAACTTTCTCCTCCTCCCTCCCCCCACCCACATAACTCTCTCCACTCCACAATCCCCCTCCTATCCTCAAAGAATAAAAAAATGGATGGACTTGTACAGGACTCTCCACTGGGTTGGCGACATTAGTGCCCAAGGAAGGAGTCAACCAGACCCTTGGTCATGACCAGCTTCAGATGTACATGGGCCCTTGGGCAACAAAGTCAAAGTGCACCCTGCAGCATCCCTTAAGGTGATCCCGGACACATGGCATACGCTGAGGATCTGGGAGGGCAAAATGCTGGCTTGCCATAGTGGCACTTACGACACTCCCACCTGGAGGGATGCACATAGCCAGGGCCAGAGTACCGCTGGGCCTCTTCTGGACACCCTTAGAATAGGGATGCCCAATAGATGGTGGAACAGGATAAGAATTTGTCGCGAGTGGTGCCACCATTCTGGTACACACTGGAATGAAGTCCAGTGCAGAATAAAATGAGCCACAGACAGATATGAAATACCTCAGGTCACTGGGAATGGTGAGGGCCTGAAATAAACTTTATCTGGCAAACTTGGAGAAATGACAGTGCAGGAAATTAGTAGATTTGAACAGTAGTACCTCCACATGGCGATCCAAACTTCAGAACACCTGTGTGTGACAGACAAAATGGGTGTACCTCTACGCGGTGATCCACTAGCTGCGGAAGGCCGCATAGGAAGGGATAACAGGGCCGCATAGGAAGGGATAACATAGACAGTACTTCTGCATTGGGCCTTGCCAAGCACTCAATCATGGTTGCTCTCGCTCTGCTTAGGTGGGGGGCTCATTCCTTCCTCCTTACATGCACATCCAAGTTGGGGAAAACCTCTACTGCTCCTCCATGCTTTACTAAATGAGGGCTAAAGGTACCACCATGTAGCTGTACGCCCTGATTACCACTCGAGAAGACATGGACTTGTTTTCCTGCTCTCAAACACTCACTTATATAACCTCTCTCATATCAAAAAAGGACATAAAGACCGTGCCCTGGCCAGGCATAAAGTATGGGGGAAGACCCATATCAAATAGGCTCAAAGCAATCCCCAAGTGGAGGAGTTTCCTGCGGCTGCAGACTCATTTTATTCTCGCCGGAGTTCATTCTGGTGTGTACCGGAATGGTGGCGTCACCCGTGACAAACTCCACACTTGTTTTGTTCTACCATTGGTTTGTCATCCCCATCCTAGGGGTGTCAGGAAGAGGCCAAGCAATGCCCTGGCCTTGGCTGCGAGCATCCTTCCAGGAGCATGGTAAGTGCCACCGTGACAAGCCAGCATCTTGCCCTCCCAGCTCCTCAGCGTATGCCATGTGTTTGCAGTCTCCCTAGGAATGTTGCATGCAGAGTGTGTATTAGAATGTGTGCAGAGTGTATAAAGAGGTGTACAGAGTGTGTATATAGGTGTGCAGAGTGTGTAGCATGTGTATTAGAATGTGTGCAGCGTGTATATACAGGTGTGCAGAGTGTGTATACAGGTGTGCAGAGAGTGTTTGCAGAGCGTATGTACAAAGGGCAGGTAGTCAGGTAGTGCTAGTGCTGCAGGTTGCATGATAGCTTGGCGATAACAGACAGAGGCGGAGACAGCAATTTTGTTTTTAATAGAAGATAGCTTTACTGAACACCAACTGCTTAAATGTGGGATTACAGAACATACATGCATAAGCAAACATAGACTCTTCTAGAAATAAAGACACAACGGCTGGAGGATAATTAGACTACTTTATTAAGCTTTAAGCAAACATTTGAATATAAACTATTTCATGACCTTAAAACTTGTTAGCCATATTAAAGAGTCCAACCATATGGCCCTTTTACATGGGTCTCCCCAGCGCATCTTTCCTGTGCTTTTATACAGGAATGAGCACTGCTAGTGAATGGAGCTAAAGCGGTCCGGCGATCGCTTCGGCTCGACCGTTCCAGTCACAGCAAACAGGCAGTTGTTTATAAGTGAACGACTACCTGTTTAGATGGGCCAAATCTGAACAATAATCGTACAGATTCCCACTGAGGACGAGCATGCAGAATGTACCAAGATGATGACCATCTACTTACACATTTGATTATAGACTCACTCAAACTTGCTCTCACAGCCACAGTAGCTTCCCCGATGCAAAAGGAATGACTAGAAAAAGAAAAACTGGAAATGAGTACTACGTTTAGCAAGAACAGGACTTCTTCAGACGCCCGTGATTTTGTCCCGTTTTGTGGCTGTGAAAATCACATCCGCAAAATAGGTTGATTTAAAACCATTCAATGGTTTCGTTTTGAGTAGCGGTATTCTCGGTTGTTAATAGTATGCATGAGAAAATTCAGTCTTTTTTTTCCAAAGTAGCGCAGAGTTTTAATAGTCAAAAAAAACTGAAAAAAACCCCCACTGATTAATGCGCTAATATGCTCCATAGCGGAAGCGTATTAGCGCATGCGCCCGTCTATTTAGGCTATGAAACTGAAATTAAGTTAGTGGCGAATCGTCCAAATGCAATGGAAAAAGCTTCCTTCTAGAGATGAGCGAGTATACTCGCTAAGGCACATTACTCGAGTATCTCCCCGCTCGTCTCTAAAGATTCGGGGGCCAGCGCGAGTGACAGGTAAGTTGCGGCAGGGAGAGGGGGAAGCGGAGGGGAGAGGGGAGAGAGGGAGAGAGAAATATCCCCTCCGTTACTCCCCGCTCTCCCCCGCCGGCCCCCGAATCTTTAGAGACGAGCGGGGAGATACTCGGCTAAGACACTACTCGCCCGAGTAATGTGCCTTAGCGAGTATACTCGCTCATCTCTACTTCCTACCTAAATTAGGCCTTATAGCACAATAAGCACACACTGAGCATATCCTACTCTGCAGAACAGCACCAATATGCAACTAACAGCCTTTGCCTCGAACATCCATTTTAGGACTTAAGGCCACAGGCGGGTCGAATTCCATGTACAGGAGGCCGCAGCGGAATCCAGCCCGCGGCTGAGGACTCTGCATACCTGTGCAGGCAGGAGGCGGCATCCGCGCGGACCTCTCTTCTGCCGGGACATCGGTACTGCGGATGGTCCGCACTGCTCACCGTCGAACATTCGCAATACAGGTTTTGTTTTTTTAATCTCTTCATTTTCAGCTGAATCCGCGGCCCGTCCGCAGTGTCAGCTGCAGGTAGACCACAGATAGGACTGCTTCTATTGACTTCAATGGAAGCTGATCGTGTGGGAACTACGCTAAAAGGAAGCATGCTGCGATTTGTATTCCGGACCAAAAGGTCAGCAAAACAAATCTGCATGCTTTAATTACAGTGCAGAAGCCTATGTTTCTCTATTGGCAGCTTGAATTGCGGATCTTGCACAATTTAAATCCACCTGTGGACATTGGGCCTTAAAGCCTCGTTCACAAGGGCTACAAAGTCGCACGATTTTGTTGTGTTGCTACAATGCTACAAATCGCATCTATGAGAAGCCCATGCTTTCCTATGGGTTACTTCACACATACAATATTTTGTAGCATGCAACAACTCGACACAAAAACTTTGCAAGTTTGATGACATGCACGTGACTCGTGAGGTTTTGTAGCCCATGTTTCCCTATGGTGCCTTCCTCTCTGATGCAGCGCATCACACAAAAACACAGTTTTCGTGCTGTGCGATACAACTTTGACAGTAGGAAATCCTCCTACAAAGTCTAAACTAAGCCCTAGCTGCCGGGAAAAATGAAAAAACACATATACATCACCTCAGACGTGCTGTCAGCCCAGCCGCAGCTTCTCCCCGGGTCCCCAGTACTATCTTCTTCTTCTCTTCTGGCCAGGGATTGAAAAATCGATGATTGGCTGTGATTGGTTAAACGAGCGCTAGCTGTGATTGGCTAAGCGTCAGCCAATCAAAGCTAGCGCTTCCAAGAGGCGGAGATTTTTCAATTCCCGGCCAGAAGAGAAGAAGTAGATCAGTGCCAGGGACCAGGGGAGAAGCTGCAACTGGGCTAGCAGCGCCACTGAGGTGATGTATGTGTTTTTTTTTTTCCTCTTCAGCTACGGCTTATTTTCGGGGAAGGGCTTATATTTCAGACATCCCCCGAAAATCCTTGCATGTGATGCTACAAAGTCACACGACGTTGTAGCACTACAAAGTTGTGGTCTTACTGCGAGAAACTGCAGCGATGTTGCACAGACCAGCAATGTGATATTGCTGCGATTTTCTCGTGTCACCCATGTGAACGAGGCCTTAAACTTAATTAAAACAGACACACAATTATTAAAAACAGTAACATGCACGAATTGTAAGCCTGACGAATGACTCAGGGAATGAGGCAAAAGTATGGAAAGCCCCCCAAAACATCAAACAAAAAGCTGATGAAAAAAAGAAGCTTCGAAAGCAGAGTCACAATCTGACACACATATCCATACTAATATTACAAATGTGAAAGTAACTCTGCCTGTATGTCTGTTTGTTACCTTTTCATGGCTAAACTGCTGAAGTGCTTGTGATGAGATTTGGCAGGGGGTTAGCTTGCATCTTGAGGATGGCCACAGGCTACATTTTATTCAGTTCTCAAGGGAGCGCAACGAGATAGATGTATTTGGTGATGCGCAGGCGCACCTCTGCTTTGCCATTGGCGTGCGCCGTGTGGCAAGTTCGAGGGGCACAGAGTGCACATCATAAGTTATGCCTACACAAACGGGCAGATACGTGAGGAAAGATGTCGTTGCCGCACGTATGCAATTATTAAGCTAACAGGGCTACCCGGCGTTGCCCGGGATTAGAATTTTTTTTTTTTTTTTATAAATCCAAGTTTTATTAATTTTTAACAGGGGATACATAACAAAGTATACATTGGCAGTTCAGTACCGATAATTCCCTGGCCCCCAGAGCGGCAGGGTTTGCGGCGTATAGCCAATGAGCCTGAACCGACATTTGAACGTACATAAAACCAAGTCTCAACAAACCCTTCACAGATATAGATAAAATTTAATAATGTTTATTAGATACTTGTTAAAAGAACATGGGTTTACACTGACACACAAACAAAACTCAAAAAAAACCGAAACAGGAAAAACCAAAAAAGAGACCCTGGTTTGGAGATACGTGGGGATTCAGCACTTTTGACCAGCCACACTACCCCTAAAGAGTGGTCCCATCCACAGTCAGATGGGGCTCCGGGTGTGTGGTCAAGATAGAGAGCAAGAGGTAGTGCCACCACCAGAGCAAGAGGTAGTGGTGGCACTACCTCTTGCTCTCTATCTTGACCACACACCCGGAGCCCCATCTGACTGTGGATGGGACCACTCTTTAGGGGTAGTGTGGCTCTCTTTATTTAGGCTCCTTTTGCACTTTTGCTCTATTTGAGGAAAAAAGAAAGAAAAAAACTAACTGGGAATATCTGCTTCCTTTCCTTGAACCTCATAGAGTTGGCACCGTGTGATACATGGAGTATTTACTCCGGCTGTTTAAAGACTGATACACAGTCATATCACCGTCAGAAAAGGTGCAAACCATTAACCTGTGGTAGTTCTGCTTATGCAGCCTCCTACAGTCTTAATGGCATTATTGAGCAGTAGTTCAAAAATAACCCTTTAAATACCAGGTGTATACCAGTGTTTACCCAGACAGTGACACCTTTCTGTCAGGCAACCAATATACACCTAGGGTTACTGGGCAGCCTCCTACAGCCTCAATGGCATTATTGAGCAGTAGTTTAAAAATAACCCTTTAAAAATCAGGTGTATACCAGTATTTGCCCAGACAGAGACACCTTCCTGTCAGGCAACCGCTATACACCTAGGGTTATTGGGCCTCGGTTTTTCGCACAAAAAGACTGGTCTTATAACAACACCGACGGTCATACCTGAATACCGGACGGTGGGATAGTCAGTGTGAATATACTGAGTGTGCCGATTGAGAGTAAGAGACCTGATCTAGAAGTGTACCTTACGGCATTTTCCGAATATGAAACAGGTGGTCAAATTGTAAATCCACCAAAAAACCACTTTACTAATGAGACATCTTTTTCTTTCACCTACCCTGGTGTTGACTGGTCCACAGTAAAAAGGACTAAATAAATAAATATTAATGGTATACGTACCTTCTGCTCCTGAGGAACTATCCAAAAAATCGGATAGAGAAACGCGTTGAGCCTATCTTTGAGCATAAGTCTATCGAGCCTATCTTTGAGCATAAGTCTATCTCTTAATATAAGTCTACCCCTGATATGGCATGCTGACAAGCGGTGGACTTATAGATCTTTATTTACCGCATGCCAGGGCCAAACTCTGGCATTGTCCGGGTAGACTTACGCTGGCACAATTAGCTTGCGTCTGAGGGTTCTGGTTGATAATACCTATTTAGATAAATAAACCAGACCCCGTTAAAACAAATCTACTATTATTGTGGTATACTGGGGTTTCTAGGATACGACTATAGGTCGACATTGGTGATCTGTCCCCAACTGCCCAAGGGGAAACATACACTCTGTCTGAATAGATTCGAACACGAATCGTGTATTTATAACCAACGTGTTCGTTACTACCCATTCTTCAGAAATTGGTGTCTGTATTAAACTCCTTCGGGCTATCCCTATATATCCAACAAGGGTTGAACATACTCACCTCTATGCACTATCAAAAGTGCTGAATCCCCACGTATCTCCAAACCAGGGTCTCTTTTTTGGTTTTTCCTGTTTCGTTTATTTTTTAGTTTTGTTTGTGTGTCAGTGTAAACCCATGTTCTTTTAACAAGTATCTAATAAACATTATTAAATTTTATCTATATCTGTGAAGGGTTCTAAAATTAGTATATATAGATTCTCATACCACTGTGACTTCAAGTCTCAACAAACGTATAGACATACATAGACATACCACAGAGGGGGGGGGGAGGGGTGGAGCGGGGGAGGGGGAGGGGGGGTGGAATTTAAGTGTGATCTGTGCTGGCGTTCACACTCTTTACTGAGGGCTTCTCGAAGGGTACCTGAACCGAGACTTCCTGCTTCCGTCTCACCCCACGCGAGGGACTAGTAAGGGTGCTCTGAGCGTATTCTGCGCCATGGGCCCCAAGTTTCGAGGAATTTCTCATGGGAACCGTTTGACCAGCTGGAGAGTTCCTCCAAGTTGTAGGTCCGGTCCATTCTATCCCTCCACTGAGAGAAGAGGGGAGGAGACTTCTGCAGCCACAGGGGGGGATAAGTGTCTTGGCTCCATCAATTGCGTGAGCTAATAGTCTGTGCCTCAGGGGGTTAAAGTCCCCAGAGGGCCTCCACAAGAACATCACCTCCGGAGTCAAAATAAAATTGGGTAAGATTCTTTTTAGCGCGGCGGCTATCTCTTGCCAGAAGGTCGACAGGAGGGGACAGGACCACCAAATATGGAGGTATGAGCCTGCGCCATTCTCGCACCTCCAACATTTGTTGTCAGAAGCAAGCTTGTGGTCGGTCAACCACTGCGGGGTCCTATACCAACGGACTAGCAGCTTATAGTGGGCTTCTTGGTTGATAATGCACGAGGAGAGTCCATATGCGAGCTTTAGGATTAATTGCGTGTCCGAGGAGGATAATGAAATATTTAGCTCCTTCTCCCAAGAGGAGAGAAACGCGGGTTTAGAAGGAGGGGATGGTGGGAAGCAAAGCTTGCGTAGGCAAGCGATTCTTCCAGCGGACGGACTGTTGGACCCCACTGCCTTCTCGAAAGCTGTGAGGGGTCTTGTGGATGTGAAGGTTTTTTTGAAGTCTTTAATTACTCCTTCAATTTGGGCTCATTGGAGAAAAGGTAGAGGCTGGTCGGGCAGTAGAGTCCCCACTATTTCCCCTGGGTTTAAGTGGAACAGAGACTGAAGCTCTCCTATGTTCTTGCTGCTTAGTTTTTGCCAAAGGCTGGCCGAGCAAGGGTCCGGCGGAAGGCCCAACAAGGCGGGGAGAGAACATAATGGGGAAATTGGGGAGGGGGGAGGCGCTAGTACTTCGACTCGAGAGTCCCAGGCTTCGCTGGGACCCCTCAGGAGCATGTTGTATTCCCTGTTTCTGTAGGCAGCTTTTTTGGGGAACCACAAGGTCTCCAACAATGATGGGCCATACATGGCTGTGATCATCTGGAACAGGAATGGGTCTCCTGCTGGCATAGACAATCTCAACCAGTAGCTAATGTGGGATGCAACGTAGAAGTCAGAGATGTTCGGCAGCCCCATCCCTCCCTCTTCTCTTCTCTTTATCAACAGGCTGTACGGCAGTCTGGAACCCCTTTGTCTCCAAATGTACTTAATGAACAACTTGCGGAGGGTATTAAAAAAGTGTGCTGGTAGGTGGATCGGGAGAGATCGGATTTGATATAAGATAATTGGGAATATATAAGATTTAATTATGTTTCTCCTCCCAAACCAGGAAATATAGGGGAGATCATAATTGTGCAGAAGAGTTTTGATTTTAGAAATTAGAGGTGGGAAGTTGGCTGTGAAAAGATCCTCTAACTTCCTTGTCAGCTTTACTCCCAGAAAATCTATTGCAGTGTTGGACCAGGAGAACGGGGAGCCCGATATCAGATTCGTGCAGCGAACCCTTGGGATCGAAACGTTAAGGACCGTCGATTTATTGAAGTTTATTTTAAAGTTTGAGAGATTCCCAAACTGCTCCAGGCATGTGGTGAGTCTGGTAAGGCCCGTTTCCGGGTTCGTGAAAAGGAAGATGATATCGTCTGCAAAAGCGGCTGCAGACAAAGCCTGATCTCCTATTGTGAGACCCCGTATCTCCTGGTCCATTCTGATAGACTGAAGCAAGGGTTCTAAGGCTAGGATGAACAGGGTAGGGGATAGGGGGCAGCCTTGGCGTGTGCCATTTTTTTATTTCGAAAGGAGGGGAGAGGATGTTGTTTATTTTCAGTCTGGCAAACGGTTCGGCATACAGGGAAAAAAGGGCCGCTACAAAGGAGGGGGGGGGGAGTTAAAGTGGAGAAGGACCTATTTCATATATTGCCAATCAACTCTATCGAATGCCTTTTCGGCATCGGTGCTTACTAAGGCGAGTGGAATTCTATTTGCGTGGGCATACTGCATTGCATGGAGGATACGGATGCAATTATCCCTCCCCTCCCTCCCCTTCACAAATCCGGCCTGCTCCCTCTCCACCAGGATAGGGATATGGGCTTCCATGCGCTTCGCAAGGAGTTTGGCCCATAATTTGGCGTCCAAGTTGATTAGGGAAATGGGACGGTAGCTGCCGCACATCTCCGAGTCTTTGTTTTCTTTCAGAATTAACGTAATGTGGGCCTCCTGAGTTTGTCTCGGGAGGGCACCACCTACTAGGAGAGCGTTGAACAATTCTGTGAGGCGCGGTACTAGCGTGGGATGGAGAGATTTGTAGTAAATGAGGGGCAGGCCGTCTGGGCCAGGGCTTTTGCCCGGGGGGGAAGAGTTCAGGACATCCTCCACCTCCGTCTCCGTAACTGGGGCCAGGAGATGGTTGGCTATTTCCGGGTCTAACTTGGGGAGAGAAAGCTTTTTTAGGAAGTCCTTTATTTGTTTATCAGATTCGTCTAACTCATTCTGATCCTGTTGTGGGCGTAGGTTGTAGAGTTGGGAGTAGAAGTATTGAAATTCAGCTGCGATATCTTGGGAGGAAGTGGCGCGAGTACCCAGGTGTGTTTTTATTGAATCAATTTGATTCTTAGTGCGGGCTTTCTTGATCATGGCCGTCATATACTTGCTACCTCTGTTACCTTGGGCAAATGCTATATGTTTAAGGTATAAACACTTTTTATTGAATCTTGTTTCTAAGCAAAGGTTCAATTCCTTTCTTGTGTCTGAAAGTTTGGAGAGGTTTTCTTTAGTGGCGGAGAGTTTGGTGGTGTATTCCAACTTAGCTATACGTTTTAGGAGGTCATCTATTTCTTTTTGTTGATTTTTCTTTTTCCTAGCTCCAAGAGCTATCAAGGCGCCTCTGATAAACGCTTTATGCGTTTCCCATACCACTGGAACCGATTGATCACCGCCCCCGTTGAGCTCAAAAAATTCTTTTAGTTGCTTAGAGATCTCAGATTTATCATCCTCGGAGTCAAGGAGAGAGGTATTCAACCTCCATCTCCACTCTCGGGGGGAATTGCATAGGGGTCTGATGTCAACGTGCGACGGTGCGTGGTCGGACACAGTGGTGGTAGCGATAGAGGAGTCTAACAACATTGGGAGAAGGGTAGAGGTTATGAGGAAGTAGTCCAACCTCTGGAAAGAGGCGTGGACATGCGAGAAGTAGGTAAAGTCCTTAGTAGAGGGCGAGCATTGACGCCAAGCGTCGATCAAGCCCATCTTCGAGAGGCTTCTCTGTAGGCGTCTCAGCTTTGGGTGAGATATTTGGGAGCGCCCGACTGACGAGTCCATCAGGGGGTTTAATGTCAAGTTCAGGTCCCCTCCCAAAATGATAGGACCCACCGCGAATTCTCTGAGAGTCTCCAACTGCCCCACCAACCAAACCACTTGATTAGAGTTGGGGATGTAAAGGTTAGCGAGGGTAATCTGAAAGTTGTTTAGACGTCCTCTCAGAAAGATGGCCCTGCCCTCCCCGTCCGTGTGTTGAGCCTCGCATTTGAATGTGGTGGACCTATGAAACAGTATGGAGACTCCTTTTGAGGCAGATGTCGGGTGGGGGTTGTGGAAGCCCTGGGGGAACTGTCTAGCCGGTAAAGAGAGGCACTTACCCTCCTTGTAGTGGGTCTCTTGCAGGAAGGCGATCTTGGTGCCGTACTTTCTCAAGAGTTGTGCTACGTTGTGTCTTTTGAAAGGCGAATTGAGACCTCTCACGTTGAACGAAGAGAGACGGAAGCGGTCGCCCGCAGCCGGTAGCGGAGGAGGCATCGTGAGTCCAGGGAGTGCGCAGCTGTTGCTAAGGGATTCAAAGTGCACAGTAAGACACCAAGCAGAATGTCGCTAGGGGGGGGGGGGGGGGGCGGCGGTAGGAGGGAGTTGGGAGCGAAACACTAAGGAGAGGTGTAAGACACAAAGGGAAGAAAACACTGCAATGAATAACACAAAATTAGAAATGAAAAGACCAGTTTGTCCTAGGACGGTCAGTGGGGGTGATGTGCAGAGCGGTGCCCACCCCAAATATGGGTACTGGGGCTCACGGCTAACCAGATGGGAACCGCGGTGCACAGGACCTGCCCTGGACGACTCCTGAGGACCATTTAGGATAAGCCTCTTTAAACCAGCTATGCAAAATGAACTTGCATTAAAGCAGGAGGAGAGAAGGGGAGGGGGGGAGGGGGGGTTGAGCAGAAGAAAGAGAGGGGGTAGGATAAAGAAAACAGCAAAATAACCGTCGGTTGGCACTCTCCGGAGACCGCTGGGGCCCCATCCACGGTGCGCCGACCCCTCCCAGGCAGGAAAGGGTGGCGGGAATGGACCCAAAGTTCAACACGGACCCTTGGTGGACATCAACACGAACAGTCCAGCTACGGGGCAGCGGCCCCAGCCCTGCGAACCGAGGACAGGCCGGATGAAAATTTTTCACCCGCTCAGTGAGCGGGCAGGGACGATTCTTCAGTCTCCTGCAGGGGTGGGATCGCGGCTCTTTTTCTTCTTATTTTTGGGTGATTTCGCCGGGGGTGCCGAACTCCATGCAGATGCAGAAGGCAAATTTGTGAATTTTGGCATTTCTGGTAAAGGAAGCCAGCAAGGCAGGTCTAGCGGCTCCATCTCGAGAAATTGCCAACAAGCCTGGAGGTCCTCCGGGTCACGAATATTCAGTCGCCGGCCTTTATGGGATATGCCTAGACCAAAAGGAAAGAACCAGGCGTATTTAATCCCTCTCTCTCTCAGCACATCAAGTAGTGGACGGAGAAGGCGGCGCTTAGCCAGGGTAGACAGGGCCAGGTCCTGGAAAATCTGTATGGAGGCGTCTGCGTATTTCAGGTCCCTGTAATTTCTGGCCGCTCTCAGGATTGCGAAGGCGTCCTGGAATGAAAGGACTTTACAGACGACATCCCTTGGGGGCTCTGTATTCGCGCGGGGGGGGGGGGGGAGGGTCTGAGAGCTCTGTGGACCCTTTCAATTGTGATGGGGGCTGCTCTCTCCGCTCCCAGAAGGAGTGAGAAGATTTCTTTAGTTACCTTGTGGAGACAGTCCGCAGCCCATGACTCCGGGAGCCCCTTGATGCGTACGTTGGAGTGTCTGTTTCTATTTTCTAAGTCCTCCTGCATCAAGAGGGCTCTGTTAATATGGTCATGGTGTTCTCGCAGGGTGCGCTCTACCTCCGTGGCGTGGGTGACAATGGCGGAGGAAGAAGTCTCCAGGTCCTCCACTCTTCTACCCAGGAGCTTGATATCCTCTTTAATCTCTCCCAACTCCGACATGATGGGGCTCAGGGCTTTCATGATGAGGTCTTTCATGAAGCCTCTGGATACAGCCTCCCCATCCTCGCTGTCCGAGGCAGCCCCCTCCTCCCCCTCCTTACTGAGAGCTGCAGCCGATAGCTGGGCCGGCGCCATCTTTGCTGGGAACAGCGGCGAGCGGGGACTCTTCTCCTTCAGATAGCGCTGCATATCCGACTGTCCTCTGCTCACCCGCGGCGTCCCAGAAGGCTCCGGTCCCCTCTCCCTCCCGACTCTCCTCATTCTTGAGCTGCTGGTTGCTTCTAGCGGTCCTGTAACAGTCCTACCGCGGGAGCTAAGTTCTCACACGGCCATTCTCCTCAGCGGCCAGGCTCCGCCCCCCGCCCGGGATTAGTACTTGAAACAAAGACGCATCAACATGGATTGAGATTTTAAAGAAAATCTGTGTTGCCCATAGCAACCAATCACAGTGCAGCTTTTATTTTACCTCAGCTGTGTAAGAAATGTTTTCCTTTTGATATTCGTATTTCCTATCCATTTTTTGGTCTTCTTTTAATATGCTGCACAAGCTTAAGTCAGATCTAACGCATAGCTCTAGCAGAGATTGAGCTGTGAAAATTACTAGAAACCCAGAATCTGATG